>NC_133973.1:16264842-16594485 GCF_047716275.1 Strix uralensis | reverse complement strand
TTTAGTTCTCTTAATAAGAAAGAAGTTATTAAACAAATGTATAATGCTTCTCTTTTTGTTTCCTATGGGGTTAATCATGCATTTGGCATGCAAAGATTAAATTAAATGTTTTATTGCACCTTATTAAACCAACTTAAATTATTTCAGGAAAGAGCAATTGCACATTGTGTTATTAGCGGTTCTTCCAAAGAGATAATGATTTGGCAACAGCTAAGATCTTCATGTATATTAAACCTACTGCTAGCAACCCTCCAGAGCAGCCTACAATGAATTATTACTAGCTTCTGATGATCTGAAAATGTAAACGTTGTTTAAGTTTTCTCATCTGGCTATTGACAGTCCATATTCTCTTAGATTTCCTGGAGTCATCTGTTTATTTGCTTCTTTCAACCTCTGATACTTTAACATCCTGAACACCTTCTGACAAGGAATTAAATAGCTTAATTGTACACAGTATGAAAAAGAGACTGTTTTTGTTTCTTTCAAACCTGTCACCTCACAATGTCTCTTGATGTTCCTCAATTCTTTTATTGTAAAAGACAGTGAATAATTATTCCCTACTCATCAGAATCTCAAGTGTATGGATTTCAAGTGATAATTTGAAAATGCAAATCATCTGTGTGATACTTGTGATTGAGCTTTAATAACACAAAAGTCTTTAATAACAAGACTAGTTGTACTGAGGGAATCCAGCTTCCTCAGCTAGAAGACAGAGACTGGGAGAAAGACCTCCCCACAATCCAGGAGGAGATAGTCAGTGACCTACTGCATCACATAGACATACACAAGTCTATGGGACCAGATAGGATACACCCAAGGGTGCCGAAGGACCTGGATGGGGTGCTTGCCAAGCCGCTTTCCATCATTTACCAGCAGTCCTGGCTGACCGGGGAGGTCCTGACAGATTGGAAATTGACCAATGTGACGCCCATCTATAAGAAGGGTCAGAAGGATGATCTGGGAAATTACAAACCTGTCAGCTTGACTTTGATGCCTGGGAAGCTGATGGAGCAGCTCATCATGAGTACCATCACACAACACATGCAGGGCAACCAGATTTCAGGCCCAGTCAGCATGGGTTTATGAAAGGCAGGTCCTGCTTGACAAACCTGATCTCTTTCTATGACAGGGTGACCTGCTTATTGGATGAAGGAAAGGCTGTGGATGTAGTTTACCTTGACTTCAGTAAGGCCTTTGACACCATTTCCCACAGCATTCTCCAGGCAAAACTGGCTGTTCATGGCTTGGATGGGCACACGCTTCGCTGGGTAAAAAACTGGTTGGACGACCAGGCCCAAAGAGTTGTGGTGAATGGAGTTAAATCCAGTTGGCGGCCAGTCACGAGTGGTGTCCCCCAGGGCTCGGTTTTGGGGCCACTCCTGTTTAACATCTTTATTGATGATCTAGACGAGGGGATCGAGTGCACCCTCAGCAAGTTTGCAGATGACACCAAGTTGGGTGAGAGTGTTGATCTGCTCAAGGGTAGGGAGGCTCTGCAGAGAGATCTGGACAGGCTGGAGCAATGGGCTAAGGCCAACTGTAGGAGTTTCAATAGGGCCAAATGTCGGGTTCTGCACTTTGACCACAACAACCCCCAGCAGCATTACAGGCTTGAGGAGGAGTGGCTGGAGAGCTGCCAGTCAGAGAGGGACCTGGGGGTGTTGATTGACAGCCGGCTGAACATGAGCCAGCAGTGTACCCAGGTGGCCAAGAAGGCCAATGGTATCCTGGCTTACATCATAAATAGAGTGTCCAGCAGGGACAGGGAAGTGATCTTACCCCTGTACTCAGCACTGATGAGGCCGCACCTTGATTACTGTGTTCAGTTTTGGGCCCCTCACTACAAAAAGGACATTGAATTACTCGAGCGTATCCAAAGAAGGGCAATGAAGCTGGTGAAGGGTCTGGAGGACAGGTCTTATGAGGAGTGGCTGAGGGAACTGAGGTTGTTTAGTGTGGAGAAGAGGAGGCTGAGGGGAGACCTCATCACCCTCTACAACTACCTGAAAGGAGGTTGCAGGGAGCTTTCTTTAATGAAGTAACGAGTGATAGGACAAGAGGTAATAGCCTCAAGTGGTGCCAGGGAAGGTTTAGACTGGATATTAGGAAGTATTTATTCACAGAATGGGTTGTTAGGCATTGGAATGGGCTGCCCGGGAGGTGGTGGAGTCCCCATCCTTGGAGGTGTTCAAGAGTCGGGTTGATGTAGCGGTTAGGGATATGGTGGAGTTGAGAACTGTCAATGTTAGGTTAATGGTTGGACTAGATGACCTTCAAAGTCTTTTCCAACCTTGATAATTCTGTGATTCTGTGATTCTGTGAGCTTGATCATGAACTCTTTCAATGCTGCTATTCATTCTTCAGTTTGGGTGACTTACTGTAAACCTATAAACGTCAACTGCAGATACTCTGACAATAACAGATTTGCACATATTCATAAATATTTTCAAATAGAAATTATATTAATTGATAATGTTCACAATATTATCTTTGGTGAACATAATTCATCGAGATTACCACATTCCATTTTGTCTTTGATATATTCATGCTTTATTAATGATAAATTAAGTATGCCAAGATCTCAATCCTGGCTTTACTGTTCATCCATTCTTTCTAAGTCTTTTCATGTTAGATTACTAAAACATTCTCTTAAAGGTATGGAGCGAATCAGATGACTAAATCTCTGAAAAAGAATGGAAGAAAATAGAGGGGGAAAAAGTTAGTGAGATGTGAAGATGTCATTCTGAAATTCAAAGTATTAAAACTGATGTACCAGAAAATATTCTAAAATTTCACTGAGGAATGATTCTGTAAGATGATGGGGAGGGAGAAATTGAATCTTATGAATCTCACAGTTCCATCTGTATTTGTGGTCAGGTCATCAGGTTTATATACATCGCATTCTTTTTTCTTATCTTTATTTGGGCAGCATCTTGGTTCCTATACAATCTTACCAGGGTCAAAGATGCTCATGAGAGATCCATAGAATCCAACATATGTAGTATTAAGATTGGAACCATAGACTGATAACCTGTCAAATCTGCAAATGCTTATTTTAAAAACCAGCTTAAATTAGGTATGAAAAAGTTGTGTTTAGAAGAACTTCTCTATTACTTTATTAAACCTGAAGTCTCTCATAACTCCAGCTGTCATTTTTAGGAAGCAGATGCTCTTAAAAACTGTGGATATTATATCTTTTAAAAATACTCCTTTAAAAAACAAATTAGGCTTTTTCATAACTGTGGTGCGTTGACCCTGGCTGGACACTGGGTGCCCACCAAAGCCACTCTATCACTTCCCCTCATCAGCAGACAGGGCAGAGAAAGTATAACGAAAGGCTCATGGGTTGAGGTAAGTACAGGGAGAGATCATTCACCAATCACAGTCAGGCAAAACAGACTTGACTTGGGGAAAATTAATTTAATTTATTACCAATCAAATCAGAGTAGGGTAATGAGAAATAAAACCAATTCTTAAAAACACCTTCCCCCCATCCTTCCCTTTTTCATGGGGTCAACTTCGCTCCAAATTTTCTCTACCTTCTCCCCCAAAGCATTTCATCATATATTGTCTGTGCTGCTCCTTCCCCCTCATGGGAGGACTCCTCACACTCGTCCCCTGCTCCACTATGGGGTCACTCCCATGGGAGACAGTCCTCCACAAATGTCTCCAGCATGAGTCCTTCCCACTGGTTGCAGTTTTTCATTAACTGCTCCAGTGTGGGTCCCTCCCATGGGGTGCAGTCCTTCAGGAACAGGCTGCTCCAGCGTGGGTCCCCCACGGGGTCACAAGTGTTGCCAGAAAACCTGCTGCAGCATAGGTTCCTTTTTCCATGGATCCACAGATCCTACCAGGAGCCTGATCCAGCATGGTCTCTCCACAGAGTCACAGCCTCTTTCAGGCACCCACCTGCTCTGGCGTGGGGTCCTCCACAGGCTGCAGGTGGAGATCTGTTCCTTCATTAACCTCCATGGGTGCAGAGCACAGCCTGTCTCACCATGGACTGCACCACGAGCTGCAGGGGAATCTCTGCTCTGGCACCTGGAGCACCTCCTCCCCCTCCTTCTTCACTGACTTTGGTGTTTGCAGAGTTGTTTCTCTCACCTATTCTCACTCCTCTCTCCAGCTGCAATTGCTGTTGCCCAGCAGTTTTCCCCCCTTAAATATGTTATCCCAGAGGCGCTACCACCATCACTGATGGGCTCAGCCTTGGCCAGCAGCAGGTCCCTCTAGGAGCTGGATGGCATTGGCTCTATTGGACATGGGGGAAGCTTCTAGTAGCTTCTCACAGAAGCCACCACTGTAGCCCCCTGCCCAACTACCAAAATCTTGCCACACAAGCCCAATGCAATAACTATAAAACACAGTTAAGCAAATCTATAAAGAAAATCAGTTGACATTCTCCCCTGCCTCTAGCATTAGCCCCAGAATTTATTAATTCTTTTTTTCCTCTGTAGTAACTTGCTGAAATATAGGTGGTTGTAATAGCATGCCCCAAAGTCTGTAAGCCAGAGTTTGCTGATCTGATTTGGGCTATCAGTATCTGTGTCCACACTACTGGACTTGAGAGAGGTTGAAATTTTAAGTTTCTATTTGTTCCACAGCAACATTTTAAATCTCTACATCAGCTAGCAAAGCTTATTATGAACTAATGAACTCATTTAGAATCACAGTCTATAAATGGCTGAACTTTTAAGAGATACATTCCTACCTTCTGTTTTGGACATTTAACAATACTACTATGCCCAAGTAGCTGAATACCTAATGAATGATCACAAAGTCTTTCGTATCTTTTTTTGTTATAAATGTGATGGAGTTTATGTATGTTGTTATTTCAGATATACTTTTCCAGTAATGAAGATTTCTTTACAAAAGATGCATGGTTCTAGTTAACAGTCCTAAGTGAAAAAAAGTGCTCTACCACATCCATCACACATGATCAATACAGATGGTTAGAGCATATGGCAACAGTGAAGTTGTCACTGCAGTGCCTTTGAGTACCCAAGTCACGTGCCTGAATGAAGATGTTGCCATCTTTACTGAACTGACCTTTGAGGAAACAAGCAGAATTTCCCTCCGGGTGTCATCTGCTAATTTGGCTCACTATATGCCACCAACAAACTGGCTTCAAAGCCAAACATACACCAAGACAGGGCTTCCCCAAGGGGCTTTATTAGATAAATTATTTTAAATGCTTCTGGCCAGGAGAAGTCTGATGAAGACAGATGGTGAAATGGAGGAGTCTTTTTCAAAGGAAAGGAATTTTTTTCTAGCTTTGCTGGAATGCCACTCGGTTTCTGGGAAAGATTTAAGGACTGTGTCTGCACAGAAAAAAAGGGTTCATATATGTTGGTAAACTATCCCAAATCTTTATAACAGCACAGTGTTTTTTCATAAGTATTATCTTTCTAAGAATGCTTTTATTGGTGTGTGATTCTAGCAGGAGATATTAACCATATGAGGATGCATTCATGTGGGAGTTGGGAATATTACCTTCCTCTTATGCATAAGAAGGAAAGCAGATATTATGCTCCTTTTATAACATGGTACTTCAGCATATGAGTTACTTTAAATGGGTGAGATGACAAAGGAAAACCGATGAACACCAAGTAACTTAATCCTAATTTTACTGAAAATGGGTAGTCAAATGGAGCACAAAAGGTAAGGTAAATTGTAAAGCATCTCTGTAAAGCCAATTCAGTGGCAGAACCATCACTGATTTAGCCGTATGCCTGAGGAGCGCCGTGCAGGCTAATTGCAGTTACTAAGTACATTTGTGTTACTGTGACTATACCACTACAGTATGATATTCCCCTCTCTAAAATGGTTGCATTATCAATGATAAAATGCAGAGAGTTTCTCTGTAGGGTGTCTGACTCTCTGTCCAGCATCGCAGTCTGATGTGGTATCTCACCCCATAAACAAAGCAATGATGAGCAGTAGCTGAAGCAATCCAAAGGTCTGGCTAAGGAAGGAGTAGGCAAACAAGAGCTGAGTTGTTACATGGCTTTAAGGATCAAGTGGGACTTGCACTACTGAAAGAAAACAGAAGGAAGCTACCAGTCATAGCTGTTTTTCAGCTCTCAGTATGTTTCTGAGAATATGAAAGGCTTCAGACTGCATATTGCAAAACAGAGTCATTCAGAAAACAGAAAAAAAAAGGTTTAAGCTTTGGTTGTTTCTTGAAAAGGGAGGGCAGAACAAGGCTAACTTCATGGTTTGGCATGCATTTCTGGTACCATTTCATCTTCTTCCCTTGGGCCTGGAGAGGAAATCCTTAAGTTTGGACTCATTTCAGAAAATTTATGTTCTACAAATACGTTTTCATAGAATAAAATATTATTTGGCATTAAAACAAATTCTTCTGCTCACTGTATCTTATTTTTGGCTGCTGATCAAATGCTTTCTGTCTTTACAATTTCTGTAGTGGGTTCACAATTAAGAACTACTCCAAACCATAATGTCTGTTACAAATTATTCTGGGTATCTTGAACCTCATTATCTTGTGCTAAATCTATTTTAAAAAAAATATTGAAAGAGTATAATAAAGAACATTGCATAGAAAGGTTTCCTTGGAAAATACATTCAAAGTCTATTGCAGGAGTCATACTGAGATTTCATAAATCTTTGTGCTACTATGACCACTTTATTTATAGTATATTTTTTTTTAGTTGGTAATAATTGATGTAGCTCGTAGTACCGGAATATGACAATCTGTAATTTTGAAATCAAAATTGATTTAATTCTGGTTTTAAAAGTTCAAGCTGTTTTTTTGTGAAAGATTTTTACCTGAAATTGAAAGCATTATTAAAGTTTGGGGTTTTTTTCTGTTTTTCAATTGAAACAGCATTTTAGAGCTGTGTGCCTCAGGATTGTTTCTCGTAAACTTTGGGACACAAGAAAGAATCATATCTGTACTCTTTTTTGCTGTAAACACATAATTTCCCTGTCCTGAATTTTGTAGTCTCTTCTAATTGCATGAAAATTATTAAGCTTCCTTTTTTATTTGTCACCTGGGTATTGCAAAGTAATAATACCATTTTGCCTGGTTGTGCTGTAACAGGGAGAATTTTGTAGCTGTGTGAGGCAAATCCAAATTAAAATAAAAGGTTGTCAGCTACATAATTATGCACTAATATTTCTGAGATTTCTTGAGCCTTGTGCATGTCAAGGAGCGTATTTCTCAGACAATAATATTAGGCCTGCATTTATATTTACAGTATTTCAAATCAGTCTTCTTAAGCATGGGGACCTCAATAGAGCACGCAGATTTTCCTGGAGCCCCTTTTTTATGGTGTGCCAGGCTTGTGATCACATTGTAAATGGCATTGGCCTCAGACCTGACTGTGTTGGGTGGTCTGTGTGTGCCAGATGCACTCTGACCCAGGTGCAGTAACTCTGAGCCGAGGCTCACAATCCCTGAAGGGGACATCACCCTGTTCTTTATACATGCCTCAAAGCACTGCTCTGAATTGGGGCCACAAACATTAAACATTGGAAGAAATATTTCTCTCTGTGGCTATAAAGCTTTCTGTCAAATCAGTCTGTCAGCCTGTGCTTTATTGTCACCAGGCAAAAATTGACTTCCTAATATTAGGTCAAAACAGTTGAAATAGGGACACGGTATTTTATTATTTCCTTTGTTTTGGGTTCTTTTATTCCATAACTCAAAAGCTTGTAAGTAACTATTGTTTAACACCAAACTCAATAGCTCAGACAACTCCATTCTTCCATCTTGGTTTTATGAATACAATTATTACTTAACAATTATGGTTGCTACTATTACAGTGCTCTTTCAATCCAATGTCAGGGGAGGTGTTGATATGATCCCAAGAGCAAGACTAAGACACAAACAAGGTCAAATGCCATACACCCAAAACAGTTTTTATTATTAAAAAGTGAAGAGGCGTAGCGATAGGACAGAATAGAAGGAAAAGACAGAAACCAAGCAAGCATGTGGGATAGTCGCAAGAATAGTGACCACCATGGATCCAGCAGTGTCCCATTGGTCCTCAGTCTTCAGTTCTTCGGTGGTGGGTGCACACAGAGCAAAGTATTCTATTGCCTTTTTAAGTTCATGGTATCTGCTGATTAGCATATCTGCCCAGCTTTAGGGTTTTTTTTTCTCTGGTCCCACAGGTTTTTGCTGCATCTGGCTTCTGGGGCAGAAACACTCTGCCTCTTATCAGTTCATTAACAATGCATGCATGGTGTCTGGAGTACACAATAGAGTCACAAATGGCTACACAATGGAGCCACTGATGAACATTTGGTTTCACTCAGTCCATCTCCCACTTTGAGGCTTGTCTAAGGAGTTTGACAATGCAACTGCAAGGGAGTGGGGGGTGCATCCTTCGATACACTCCTGCTTCCTTGGTGACATTCCTTAGACTAATCCAAAGGCCACAGCTTGTCCTTGAGGTTCGCACAGACACAAGCAAGCTTTGAGACAGTCATTTGACATTTCAGTCTCTCACAAGTGCATTGGATTGAAAGAAGAAAACTTATTCATAAACAACTTAAAATAGTCTTTCTAATAAAAAGTAGACAATTGTCATGCTTTGAGCTCGTTGAATTCTGGTGAAAATCAGGCTGATAAAAATTTGTTAATAACAGGATTTAAACCCCTTATATATGTGGTAATACCATGCTGTATAAATACAAGGTACCATGTCTGCCTCTAGTCAAACCCTCTGCAACTAACTGCAGCTATTTAGGTTTTCACCCAAGTTACCCTTCTTGGTCTTATATAAAAGTAGTTTTGATCATTTCACTATCTAATGTTTATCACAAACTATAATTTTAGTTGCTTTTAATTTTCCCACATCTTAGCACTCAGGGGTGAAATCTGCTGTGCAGAGGCTCTTCTTAAGGTGCAATTGTTTCCGAGACTTCCAAATAAAGTACATTCAATGAAACTACACAATATGAGGACATATATATGCAACAAGGACAAAAATATCCTCTAAATAACATCTACCATATATACATTCATAACTTGTAAAATTATAAAAACAAGCAAACAAACAAACAAACAATTCCTACTTTATTGAAGAGATCTGGTGCTTTAGTTTTTATTTAGAGACTTTTTATCACTGGTAGGCCACCTATTGCCTTACCATGCAAATTTGACTGTGATGAATGTCCTGAGAAGCACACTCAGCAGCAGTTTGCAGGTTTGAAACCTGAACTACCTGGAGTTTTGGCTTTATTTAACATGTTTCAACCCTTGATTTGTGTGCTTCTGGACTCTGCCCAGGCACCATCTCCTCAGCAGGGCTAAATGTCCAGGTGCCTGTCGTGAAAATGTCTATAGGAAAAAGATACTACATCATTCAGTATTTGCAACATACTGTGAACTGTCAGGGACTCATGAACAAACTTAACTCTGATACATCCCGATTTCTGATGCCTTGTATTTTTAACAATAATTTTCTGCTATTATAACACAGTGTTAATTTTGGCTATATTACTTGGGGCTTAAACGTGGAAAGATACCAACCCCCAAATTTAACTGCAGTCAGTAGGATTTGAGACCATTTCAGCAGCTCTAACAAGGTTTTTACTAGACATGGCATGGGTCATGTTGCAGGTTTTGTATAATTCAAAAGTTAAGATAAAAGGTCTGCTGTATCCATGATATCAGATAAAACTAGTAACAACAAATATTTTACCTTCTTGGATAAAGAGACTAGACAAACTACTCTAAACATTTATTGCTTTAACCTTCAGGTACTTAATAGCTGATAAGCAGCAAAAAGTTCATGTTTCTTTCTCACCTGGGCATATTTTCTCCAAACTAATAAAATTAAAAAAGATTGATTTTATTATTTTTAGTTGAATAAATGTGATAGGGACAAGAGTCATATCTGAGAGGCATGTGTAGACAGTTCTTCCCATTTTAAGCAGTTGATAATAAAGTGTAAGAAAAATAAGTTAATCCTGCAGATGAAAAGCTCAAATATGTTGTCAATGAAAACCTAGGAAGCTTAATTCTGTGCTGGTTAGTGTTAGCTGGTTAGCTACTGTTTGCGCTACAATAGCTCCCAAGAGCCCCTCTCTTGCAGATAGACTTTGCTACATTGGGCAGTATACCAAGGCCTTGTCCCATGGCACCGGCAACCTATATAGAAAAGACTAACAAAATGGTCAGAAGAAAGCTGTATTCCCACTTTCAGAAAAGAAAATAAACCACTGGAATCTGGATTTCTCAAGAAGCCTTCAGGAATCGAATGAATTCTATATTGAGCTTGGCAGATGCAGCAGGAACAAAGATGTGCTTATTTTATCACTTTTGCTGAGGATATTCAATTACAAAATACAACATTGATCAGCTATGTAATGTTTTTCTCAGTGGAGCCTTCACCTGTGAAGAGAGTTCTATACAAATATTGAAGCATGCTCAGTCTGGGCCTGAATCATCTGCAAAACGCAAAGCCACATCTAGTCCAAGATTTAGGACAAAAGGAGCATTCCCCACACTAACTCCTATTTTCCTTATTTTTTTAATGTTTTGTTTGCAAAGAAAGTAAGAGTCCCTGTATTCTCCATTATCTTTAAATGATGAGCATCAATTAGGAACCATTTCAAGGTAGATGAATTTATGATTCATGCTGTGATATCATTGCCTCTCCACCAGCTTCACCAGTCTTGATTTTCTAGGGGGATGTCTTAAAACGTTAATGTTACAACATATCCCAGTGTACAGACAACCAGCTTGTACTGTGGTATTAGGTGTCAGTGCTGAACTGCTTAACAGTGCCTGCTTTCATGCTCCATGCCTCCAGCTATGTCTAACATATGAAAGTGTGCAATCAGATCTATCTATTTCAGTAAAGAGCCATTAGGAAACAATGAGTAAACGTCTATTAGAAGCATTATATATGCAAATGTGTCTAACAGTCTTTCTAGTAATGAACCATGGATAAATGCCTACTGATGAACAGACTGCAGAATTGTAATGGTTTGAGATAGACTGAATGCTTCCAGTTCTGCTTCCAGTATTGGTGTAAGTCAGAGTAAAAATCTGATTTTGTAAAGAAAGTTGGCAGTACCCAAGCAATAAAGACCTTGCCAGGTGGGACTGGTTTTCAGCATATTCTACCTGCCTTAAAACATTGATATTAAAATAGGGAAGCAGAAAGATCAGCATTAATCTGTGTTGTCCAGATAAAGAACTGAGGAGTCAAAAGACTAAGTGCTCTTGGTCAAGGTCATCCAGGAAATCAGGAGCAGAGTTAAAAATTGAACTGAGATGCCCAGTGTTTAATACAGATGCCTCAGCTCTGGCTCACCTCCAGAGGAGTCCCTCCATCCAAAAGAAGATGTCACCAGAGGTACTCTCTGGTGTTGTTATATGATCACCAGAAGAAAAGGCAGGTGTTGAGACGGCTTTTGATACAGCCAGAGTCATATTGCAAACAATTCTAAATATGGAGAGGAAAATGAGCTAAAGCAAGGGCAAGACAATGAATTTGTCTTTATAAAGTGGAAGCAATTCTGCTGATACACAACAGCTCTCAGGAAATCAAGTTCCGTAACTGAAACCTTGTGGTGTTAAAAATGTGAGGCAGTGTGGGTTTACAATGCTGTGTAAGGGACCTAGGGTAAACTTCGGTCTAATTTTGTATGTGCCCCACAAGATGAGAAGTGCTTTGGAGACATATTTGGGTCTTTTGTGTCTGCAGCAAGCAATGTCACCTGATGATAATTCAAATGGACAGTTGCACCCTACAAAAAAATCATTCCTAGCAATCTACTCCAGATTAAAAATCCAGTACTTTGCATCACAGAAGACACCACTCCCACTAAATATTTCACAGGATGGAAGGAGCTGCCACAGAGGAAATATTTTTTTACAATGATAATTTCCATGCCAAGGTGAATATGGGTGTTATATTCTGAGGGAGGGAAGAAGCAAAATATAACAAAGCAAAAGGACAGAAAGACAAAAATGTCAAGTCTCAGAAGTCAGCTAAGTGTGTTTCTTTAAAGATAAAAGAGATTTCTTATGACACCATTCCCAGGAGCACCACCATGGCTTAAAAGCATTCTTCTGTCCGGTGGAAGTTTGTGTGCCTGTTTGATTGAGTGGAAAGAGTGCAGGGGGAAAATGAGAACACAAATATATGTTTTGGCTGCCATACAGTCAATACAGTAATAGGTCGGCAGAAACATCAAAACACAATCAAGAGCTGTCTTCAGGGCTGTGAGTGAGCAAAATTTGTTGGGAAATCAGCCAAGGGAAATGAGAAGGGGTCTTCTGTTGTTCTTATATCTCATCAAGAGGCGCTAAAGAAGCAAATTGAAATCTCTTTATAATGAAACTGGAATCTCTGTTGTAATGTGCATGTGCAGTTTCATTACATGTAGCATAACACAGCTGCCACGTTCTTTCCCCTGAGGAGACTAAACTTTGGGGATAAGAAAGTTAATAGTGCGTATGTAAGTAGTGCACATACAGCTTGTAGCGTGGTGCAAAAATATTCGTATAGCAAGTTTGGGGTGGATGCAGTACTCAGGAGCATTAAAGCCAAGAGTCATTGCTAGTAAGTGGTTATAACTGGTTATGTATCTGCAACATTATAAGTTTTTCAAATGCTGTTTTGCTCTAAAAACAAAACAACCAGGAGCTCCTGAGAGTTTCAAGCCATTTTTTAGAACTTTCCTTTTTGAAAGACAAGGAAATAGTCACCAGTGTTCAGCTCTCAGAAGGACCTGTGAAAACTTATATAAGCAGCTTAAAATATTATAGTCAGATGTGAAAGGGACACATGTATAAAGTTCCATACATCTGCACCTTCCAGGAGTGGAAGCAAGGATCCATTTTGCAAAAGGAGTCTGTGGTAGCCCTCTAATATTGAATTCAGGATCATATTTCTTGTGCTGATATCTGGATTTACACTCATTATCAGTATTGAGAAAATTTTAAAATGACAACATTCTGATAAAATTTAACACAAAAAAGGAAATATCTTTCTCGAGCCATAGAAGTTTTAAGGTACAAGTGATTTCTTGCTCTTCCTATCACACTCCTGACTGGCCTTAGGGCAGGAATATGTTGGACGAAAAAGCAAATACTGTACAAATTTAAAGAGAAGTGCTACTATTTCTGTGGCAAATTGATTTACATAAAAATGATAGACTGCTTGAAGCTTTGTCTCATACAGAAGACAAACCATTAAAGAGACATTATTAGATCATCATGTGGCTCCACAACTTTGCTGTATATTCCTTTTTATGTTTGCATGTGTAACAGAAGCAGAGGGCTCAAAAGCATCTCTTGGGCTTGTGAAACCTGGCCCTTTGGTACAGTACCAAATGATTTTTCTGATTCCCTTCATTAGCTCAGTGGGCACCATTTCCAAGACAGTTAGGGAATTTTGGTTCACTTAACCAGCTAGCAAAGTGAACATCCTTTCTTTTGTGATAATGATCATGTTCAAGTTTCCAAAATAACTTTATTCACAAAAAGTTCATACACAAGTATTTTTATGGCAATGAGTGATTTTTAGCTTTACTGAATCTCTGTCCTGGCCTCTTAACATGCAGACAGATTTGGTATGGGAGCTCCTCTGCCGGTCTGAAGAGCTTTCCTCTTTCTCTTTTGCTGCATGTGTGACTTACATTCATATAGCAGGAAAAAGCATGATGATCAGGAAAGTATTTAAAGACTGTGGATGCTTGAGGAAAAATTTTGATCTAAAATAAGATGTCTAAAGACATGCAATATTACAGAATCACAAAATGGTTGATGTTGGAAGGGACCTCTGCAGGTCTTCTTGTCCAACTCCCTTGCTCAAGCAGGGGCACCTGCAGCTCATTGCTCAGGACCAAAGATGGGGAGTCCACAACCTCTCTGGGCAACTTGTGCCAGTGTTTCACTATCTTCCCAGTAAAAAAAAGTTTTGTCTTATGTTTAAATGGAACTTTCTATATTTGTGCCTGTTGCCTCTTGTCTGTTCACTGGGCACCACTGAGGAAAGCGTGGCTCCCTCTTCTTCATTCCCTCCCCTCAGGTATTTACGCACATTGATAAGATCCCCCTGAGCCTTCTCTTCTCAAGGCTGGACAGTCCCAGTTCTCTCAGCCTCTCCTCATACGACAGATGCTCCAGTCCCTTTATCAACTTGGTGGGCCTGGACTCACTCCAGGGTGCCTTGCGGGCTCATAGTCAGCTTGGTGTGCACCAGGACCCCAAGTTCTCTTCTGCAGAGGTGCTTTCCAGCCTCTATTTGTGCTGGGGGTTATTCCTCCCCAGAACTATGGGGTGTAGGTGACAGGGTGTTGGCAGAGGGGCTGCAAAGTTAGCCTCTGTGAGAAACCTTGCCTTCTCCATGTGCCTGGTGGGCAGAGGGGGGCCTCTGTGCCCACAGCAAGGAGTCTTACCTGCTGCTGTCCCTCCCAGCATGCAGCATAACCCTCAAGAGGTCCCCAGGGTGCAGACTTCTTACTGCAGGTGGTGCTGGAGATGGTGTCCCATGCCCCACGGTGGCAGAGCACCTCTGTTAGCTGAGAAGTGTCGTCCCTATGCCTTCTGCCTTGGATGTCAGTACAGAAAATATTGTTGAAAAGTGAAACAACACCCATCTTCTGGAAAAATTCTCCATGAATAATTTTCTCTATGTCCACCTATTGGTCTTGTTTTCATCAAACCGTGGTTCTGTTATCCCTGAGGGAAGAGCATTTAATTAATTTTGGTGCAGCTGTAGGATGCTATAGCCCAACCCAACTGAGATATTTGTGTACATGTGAAAAGAGATTATATTCAAAGCCATAAGTAGGATTCTATCTGCAAAACACCTGGCCAAAACCCGTGGATGAAACACTGACATGGTTTGAGCCCAAGAGGACAACTGAGCACCAGACAGCTGCTCACTCACTCTTTCCGCCTCAGGGATGGGGAAGAGAAAATAAAACAAAAGGTTCGGGAATCGAGACAAACACAGGGAGGGGTGAGTCGCCCATTATGGTCATGGGCAAAAGACAGATTCCTTAAGGGAGAAAAAAGATTATAATTTAATTTAGACATCACCACCACTTAATTTTTCAATTAGGGTAGGACAGTAAAAATACAATCACATCTTAAAAACACCTTACCCCCACCCCCTTTTTTTCTGGGCTCAGCTTTGCTCCCAATTTCTCTACCTCCTTTCCCTCCAGTAGCACAGGGGGGCAGGGGATGAGGGTTGTGGTCAGTTCATCACCTGTTATTTCTGCTGCTTCTTCCTCCTCAGAGGGAGGACTCCTCACATTCTTCCCCTGCTCCAGTGTGGAGCAGGTCGCAGTCCTCTCAACAATGAACTGCTCTAGTGAGGGCTTCCCTCAGAGTCCCAACCATTTACAGGCACAGCCACCTGCTCTGGCATGGGGTCCTCCACAGGCTGCAGGTGGATATCTGTTCCACAGGTGACCTCTATGGGTCCAAGGGTACAGCCTGCCTTACCATGGTCTTCACCACGTGTTGCAGGGGAGTCTCTGCTCTGGCACAGCTCCCCTCCCTCCTCCTCCTTTCTTCTACTGACCGTGGTGTTTGCATCTCCCTCACAACCCTCCTCACAACTCCTCCTCCTCCCAGGTTCCCCTTCTTAAACATGTTATCACAGAGGCCCAGCCACCGTCGCTAATTGGTTCGGCCTTTATGCAAAGGAGCTGGGGGAGCTTCAAGAGGCTTCTCACAGGGGCCACCACTGTAGCCCCCTCCCTCACTACCAAAAACCCCCACCACACACACACAGACTCAACATAAGCACATAGAAAAATGCTTTGAAAATATGTCCTCAACATATATGAAGTATCTTTACAGTGCAATATATCATATGAGTGAAATGATGTTTTAAATTAATTACTAAGCAGTCCAAATGTTTGTAGACTTCACAGTAATGCCCCTTTGGGATGTTTTTATCTCAGTAACAGAGATAATCTAGCTACAAGTATTTGTCACACATGAAGGAGCAGGATAAACCTGCCTGCAAAGCTCATAAGGTGCTGTAATGAAAAGGCTTTCACCTTCATGTCTGATAAGTTTGAAACATTGAGTACATGTCAGAAAAACTGATGCTGAAGCAATACAGCCTTTTTGGCCAAGTGCTGGGGTTATTCTTTTTCATTCTAATCACAGTCTTCTCACTGGGGGGCAATGCAAAATTCCTCGACTTGTAGTGCAACCAACAAAGGGTTTTTGTTTCTTCTGTTTCTGCATATACAATGTAAGCTATCTTAAAAACAGTAACACAATAACTTTTGCTTTTATTTCTTTCATATGAATAAAGGCATATGGTAATAGCATCATCATTATTTGCAACCCTCACATGTGCATTCACTGTAACGGACAGGGCAGAATCTTCATATGCAGCCCTTACTACAAACCTTGCTGGGTGCAGAGGCTGCATGGACTGGAATCTATACCTTAACTTGTGTATTAAAGTTAAGTAGTTTCATCTTTCTGAGCAAATGAGCTTATTCTGCATATCAAACTGCCCACAAAAGTCTATAAACCATATGATCATGAGTTGCATTAATCAGTCAGCACAACTGATCCGTACTGGGTGATTTCTTCATGGCAGTTCTTACAACCTGCACTCAAAAAAGTGTAAATGAGTCAGAAGTCTTCAGGACATTAGGGTTCATTCTCCAGGTTTGCCACAAACCTGGGGGTTTTTTTGACCAGAATGTTAATATGATATCTGAGGGGGTCTAATTTAGTGCCACTATGAAAAGTGATCAGCAGTCTCACTATACTAACATGGTGACCCACCTAGCTCCATCAACCCTTGCATGCAGCAGTGTATAACAACCTGAGAAGACCCATAGTAGGACTACTATAGGTCTTTCTTTCTAATACATCCCATATCAATTTACAGAGTATAAGTCACTAGGAATACCCGAGGAACACTTAAGACAGACCTGTTTTGACGGTCATCTGCTAATGTTCGGCTGCTCAAATTCAACAAAGCAGTTTGAAAATATATAATTTCTCCAATATTTCCATATAAGCATCTCCTGTAGTTGCCGTATTTAAAGTGTACTCTGAAAATATTTTCTGATACATGATCTTTTTACTGTTAATTTGTTTTACTCTTTTTTTTTTTTTTTTTTACTTTCTAAGTAATGAGTCTTTAATGAATTATGACACATACTTTACTTTTGCTCATTATAGCCTGACATGTGGTCTTTGTTTTCTCTAGCAGCCTGTGGGTGGTCATACACTCACCTGAGCTTTGTATGAGCTAAGCTACCAGACATGCAAGACTGACTTTATTGAAAATCAAATGATTATTCCAGAATTGCTTTCATATAGCCGGAAAAAAACTCTGTTTCTCTAAAGCCAGCCATGCAGTGCACTGAAGCCAAGAAAATGTCTCTCATTGACATCCCTGGGCTTTGGCTTGGGGCCCTTGCCAATGTTTTATTTAAATGGGCTTTTAACAGTTTCATATATTCAACTCCTACCAAATCTCAAGTTCAAAGAGAGTAAACATGTTCTAGTGTTGAATTGTAATGTATCCTCTTGAAATTCATGCTGCTAGTAAAAATATTCATTTGATTACAGTGGCTGGCTGCCACTGTAGTTTATTTTGAAAGTACAAGCTGGTGTTGCTCTCTTCTGAAATCCAAACCTGGAAATTAGGCACAAGCGTCATATGTACAAAAGAAAACTATCAAGGATCCGAGACCTCTGGAGTGATGGGGAGGGAGGAAAGAAAAAAAAAGAAGAAACATCTGAAGCAAGTCCTAGAAAAGGGAGAAACAAGCAGGCACAGCACCTCACACGTGGGGGGAGAAAGAAAAGGGGAGAAAACTTTAAGAGATGATTCTGCCAGGCTGAGGCTCCACAGATTTCCCACTCTCCCACTTCAAAGACTTTCACACCATCTCAGGGCTGCCAGCAAGGGCTCCCCTCAATACCTCCCTGGCATCTCATGGGGATCATGGGGCTTGAGGCTGCCCCATGGACCACGCAGGGACTGCTGAGTTTCCACAGGAGAGCACAGCCCTGAGGGACCCTAAGGTGATGTAGGGGATGCCAAAAGGAGTTGCCTTTCCCTGGCAGTTGCATTTCCTCACCCTTTAATTTTACCCAACACAACAACTCTGTAGTAAGGCACAGTTTGTGTCCTAGCATGGTATACTTAAAGCAAAGGTAAATCTGATTATTTCAGTTCAGTCCAATAGTTTCAAGCTACAGAAAACAAAGTGTTTTTTATTACTATTATGTGTGTATTGCCCTCAGTGTTTGCAAATATTCTCTTTCTTTTCTGAAAATTATATCCTCTTACAAAGTCTGATGAAAATGAAGTGCAGAATTGCATTAAATATAAAGAAATTCAGAAAGGTTTAAATTCATAATATATTTATTAAAAAACACAATTTGAGGATCTTGAGATATTATGGGCATTTTGTATTCATTACTATTTTATGTGTGGCTTGCTGTTATATAGAATACTGAAGTAGTCTGTGGGGAATTAATTTAAGGCTTAAAGGTGCTAGAAGAAGACACACACTTAGCACATGAGCTAGGATGCTTCGTTTGTTACTTGGAGATATTATTATATCAGGGAGGCAGGCTCACAGCCATGCATACTGCACAGCTGCCAAAGGACAGATCTGGCCCTGCTGTTACCAGGCATGGCAGGAGTTAACACTGAGCTTTCCTCTTCTTCTCCAAAGCTGGCCTATGCAGGTCAACATTCTCCTTCCACCTTTCTGTGTTGTAACAAAGCTGGGTAATTTGCCTTCAAAATAGTTTTAAACATTAGTCAGTGTTATGCACTGTGTCTAGTTTGCAGCTAAAAAAAACCCTAAAGACTTTCTTCACCTCTAGCTTAACCTATTTTGAAGTAAAACTTCAAGAGTGAACTAAGTCTCTGGTTTCCAAATGAAGTGCCATAACCCTGACAGTGTGGTGGCACCTACGTGGAGTTCACAAGCTGGATAGAAATTCAGCTGTATGGCTCAATCCTGCCAGGAGGTTTGAAAACTTAGAGGTAAAATGTGAAGGCAGGTTGCTGGAGAAAAAAATAATTATCTAGGAATAATTGCTTGACATGATTGTCATTTTCATCAACTATAATAATTTTCATTAACATTATTGAACAAGAATTATAGACTTTATTTTCAAACTTCTATTTCCTTATAGGCAATTCATTTTACTTCTTATTTCCAATACATTATTAATTCACCTTGCATCCTATCTCATTCTGTTTTATCTCTTTTGGATGCCCAGTTACTTTTAATTAAATATTAATAACCATCTTTTAATTTATCCTGTAATTTGGAAACAAAAGAGAAGAACACTACAGTGGTTCTTGACTTTCCGAGGGATAATATTTCTGTGCAGTGATGGAGGAATACAAATGGCAATGCATCTATCTCAATGAATATCTGCCCTGGGCTGACAGCACACCGATTGTCCTGCCACTCTTATCCTGTGGAGGTAGCAGATAATTTGTGGAGCTGTGTGGAAATGTCAAAACAGATAAAAGGCTACCCTCCTCATTGGGTATATCCAGGAGGGGGGTGTTCTTGTGGGAACCAGTGTCTGCGAGATGAAAATATCGGTTGCTTAGACACAACAAATGTATTTTGTCTTTGGAGATGGGTCTTTCTGGGTTTTTTGTTTGTTTGTTTGTTTGTTTGTTTGTTTTTCTTCTGAGGCTTCTGTGCCAGCTATGAGCATCAGGCGTTCATGTCACAGGCAATCTCCGCCTGGCATTGTCAGAAAATCAGAAATCTCTGTGACATGTTGAGTTGAGCATTCAAAATTCCTTTTATCATAGGATTTTGATGCTCCAGTAGTGTTACTAGAAGCACTAACTGCAGATGAGCCACTATTTACTGAGGATACCCTGGCAACTCATACAGCGAGAGGGTCACTGCTGTCTCTCAAGATTTTTGGGGTTGGGTTTGGGGCATTTCATGGCCCCTGATCATTGATTTGCTTATTAGGAAGAAGAAAGTAAACATCCTCCCCAGCTCTATAATAAAAGAAATATTTCACACTGACTTTCCCTCTTGGTGCTGTTTTTGAGTTTAGACCACGGCTACTCAGAAAACCCTCAAGCAGTGATATATGTGTGCAGTCAAGGATATTGTCACCTTATCAATAGAATGAGGAGGGACATTAAACATGATAACATGTCATTCTGAATCAGCTTTAAAATCTCTTGTTTCAGGACAAGTTGTAAAGTGATTATTCATTTTAAATAGAAGTTGGTGCAGATTTATTCTTGTCTTCTTTTGCTTAAAAATGATCAATAAGATATTTTAAGCTGCCTGAGGGATTGAGAATCTTTATCCTTTAGGTGAGGTTGATACCTCTGACCAAGTCTGTGAAGTTTGTTAATGTGTATAGTGTAGTAAATCAGGTTTGCCTTAGACCTCACTCTGCTTTGTAAATTAAAAACCTATAAACAACCCGCCATGTTCTTGGACTAATACATTTCAATATTTGTCCCTGTAATTAAAAAATGCTTGATTCAAATGGAAGTTTTGTACTCATAACTTAAAAATGTGATGTTGTATGATGACCACGCAGGGGAAATGCTTTTTGTTCAAAACCAAACATGATTCTGCCATCTGCCACTCAGAGTTGTCTTCTAAAAAACAGCAGGCAACACTTAGAAGATAAGGATTTTCCTGTTACGTCCATAGCAGACAGACATGCCTTTTAGTTCCTGACATAGTTCCCAGCACTGTGCCTTAAATTAACCACCTGTTTCAGAAAGATTTAAAACACTTCACTGAGTTTTATTTAAATTAATCCTGCTTATGTAAAATTTACCTATTTTTATTTTATCCACAACAGTTCTGAAGGTGCTAAAGGACAAGAAGAGGTCAGAATTTATAAGAATTCAAGGAGGAAATCTGGTGAACTAAAAGATGGAATACAAGATAGATCATTTGCTTTCAGGTTAATTGGTTCAAATCCAACCTAAGATGCTCAATTGCAGATACATACGTGTGTGTGTGTGTGTATGTGTGTATATATATATATGTATATTAATTTTTGTTCAGCTGAATAACTTTGGTGTCTGTAAGTATTCATGTGCACAGAGTTACCTGAGTAAGTACATATTGGGAAATTAAGGGCCTAAGTCTTTTGTGGAAATTGTTACAATTTGATTTATAATGCAGCATCCCGGTATACAGGTACTTACAGAAAATGGCAGAGCTAAAATACTGGTGCCAGCAAGGCAGCTGTTAACACAGCTGGAATTAAACAAGAATTTTCCCCCCTTTTCCCAAAC
Organism: Strix uralensis; assembly: GCF_047716275.1. Taxonomy (NCBI): domain Eukaryota; kingdom Metazoa; phylum Chordata; class Aves; order Strigiformes; family Strigidae; genus Strix; species Strix uralensis. Next base: position 16,573,237 of record NC_133973.1, on the reverse strand, counting down.
AAACATGGAAAGCAAACTCTTATCAGCTTGTCTTCATCAGAGAGCTGGCAGGCTATTAGATTACTATCCCTTGCGCTGCTGAATCCTGTCTTGATACCTTTTCTTCTTTCATCTGTAGCTACCTCTTGTCCCTCTACCTATCTGTACACTGTAATTTCTTTAGGGCAGACATCGTCTTTCTCTTATAGGCTTGTACATAATCCCAGTCCATTAACAGTCCTGAAACACATGTTAAGTAACATTCAATATCAGAAGAGATCTAGGACCACAAGCTAATACTATCTGTGCTATTGATAATCCTATAATTAAATGGGTCACAGATTTAATGTAATTTGCTTTATTTTTATATTTATTATGATTTTATTAATATTATTGTTTATATAATTATGGATATAAGGAATTTTCATTCAAGTATAGCCATCAAAACTGTTTGCAGTTCAACCTCTGTTGAAATAGCTGATTTCTTTCCTCCTTATTTTACTTCAGAGTGGTTTAGGTGGTATCTGAGATTAGGGAGAGAAATAGTTTTTTCAAAGAAGAAAAAAAAGGAAGGAAAAACAAAAGTTGAAACCCTTTAAACAAAGAGGCTTTTTAAAAAAAAATTACTCCAATTTGGGGGTAAACATTTAAACTTTTGGCTGATTCTTTTACCTGAATCTCTGAACTACCTGTTAAAGTGAAAGTGGGGTCAGCCATTTTCTACCTTCAACCAGAACTTAAAGTAGCTAATCTCTGATTTACTAAGGAGCATGGACTGATACATTTTGAGAAAGCATTTCAAACATTACTTGTTTAGTAGTTCTGGAGAGTGGATTTATAAAGCCACTTTATTTTATTAGTTTAGAAAACTAATATTTTAATTGTGGATTATTTTTTTCCTTTCTCGCTTTCTTTCTACGGATACACTGAGACAAAAATTTATCCACAGCTAAAATAGATGTATGTATAGACAATATTTTCCTTTTTAGTAGCAAGGGAGTGGCCTGATGGTTTTTTCATTGCAGAGTTATGATTTTGAAAAGATTGGAGTTCTGAGATGTTCTTTTCACCTCAGTCCTACAGAGTTTTTAACATGAAAAAATGGTAATAAAAAGTTATCTAAACAGGAATTATTTGCAAATATTTTCTGTTTGAAAAGTGACACCCAGCATTGTTATAATATTTTTGGGGTTGGAAAATGGGGTAAATATTGGATTGGAAACATTAGAATATCACATAAAAGAGAAGATCGTGTAGGATTTCCAAAAACTCCCACAAAAACAAGTGATTGGGTAATATAATATCCAATATATGATGTCTCTCTCGATGTCTCTCTCTTATGCTAATGGCACAGTAGGTCTTGTGATACAAATTACAGTACTGGTCATGTGTCTTTAGAATGGATGGGGGATTTAGATTACAGGAACAATTAGAATTTTATACAAACTCTCAATATTTATTTTCCATTGAAATCCAATAAAAACATATAATCAAGCCACCAATCAAAAGAAAAATAAGAAAAAAAAAGCAAAGGAATTCATAGTAAATGCCATTTTACTTCTGTTTAATAATATTAGATAAATGTATATAATTAAACTGAAAGTAATTAAAGTTAGCAGAAGGAATTATTCTTTAACATAAACAATTAGCTTGTGAAATTCTTTGTCAGAAGCTATGATTGAAGTTGAGAGCGTAAACCACCCTCTGTGGTTTAAGTTTTTTAACACTTCACAAGTGAATCAGGTGGTCATTTTTGAACTACAGGAATGAGAATGGAAGAATTTCCCAACACAAAAAAAAGTGCTTGAAATAGTGTTTCTTGTATCTCCCCCTGAAAACATGCTCCAGGCCACTGTTTAAAACATGGTTTTAGACTGAGTCAATCACGACATCAGTTCTTACACAGCTTTGAAAAGGTCCTTATTCACTGGAGATGAAAGTATAAATACCAATATTATGTACAGTATCATAAGCAAGAAGATGTCACATTTTAGATGCTGTTTCATCCATTTGAGTATCTGAGTACCTGAATTCTGAGACAATTTTGACCCAATCAGTAAATAAATTTTTGGGGAGGTCTATTTTTAAGAAGTTTTTGGAGGTCTAATAATCTTTAAATACACTAATATCATGCCAGGCTTTTGCTTTGAACCAATTATCCTAAGCTAAAATGCTTATCCAAATAGTGTTTGGGAGTATCATCAAAGTAATGCTTGAACAACTCTGGAGAAACATACTGCTTTCCACAGCTAAGGAGGAAGAAAACCTAAAATGGCTGAAAGATTACTGCAGATAAGGAAACACATCTAGCTGCTGAGAAAACCAGAGAGACAAAAATATTTGCAAATTCTGCCTTATAGCATACACTCATTGCGACACTCAATTAGACTTTGACTCATCTGCACAAAGCCTGCTTTTACTGCAAGTGCCATCCATTTCATGAGTCTCTGCTTGCATTCAGAGAGCAATGGGGGGGAGCTCCATTGGAACAGGAATGCCTCAGTTGGATACAGCAGGTAGCAAAGCAGAGAACCTCTCACACAAACAGCATCTTGCTGCAGCTCTTCTTTCTTCAAAGCAGTATTTCATCTTTTTCAAAATCATATTCCATAGGGTAAAGGAAATACCACACTGAGATTGTCAGCAACTTTCCTTACTGCTCAAGTGGCTTCCTTTGAACAGCTGTTAAGAATTTAGCTTCACATTTGCTCTGAAGGGATAGCAAATAATGAGTGTAAGTTGGAAAAAAACCCATTTGAATTCCTAGGCAGACACCTTATTTGTATTGCACTTGCAGTCGGCCAGCTACAGCATCGTCCATTTGTTTTTAACTGACACTTGGATCCGGTGTCCTACTGTGTGAGATGAAACACAGCAAGAGAGTAATCACTCCTCTTCCTTACCTTAGGGCAAAACGGCTGGTGTTGCTGCAGACTGAGTCTTGGGGGGGAAAACAAACCAAGCAGCACATTTTGATGTGCATGTGTGGATAAAATACAACAGAAACTGAGGGCACAATCCAAATCCCCTATGAATATCCCTGGAAAAGACTCATATACATTCTAGTATCACTTCCCAGGGCAGGGAAGTGCCAATGGTGGACTGATTGCAGTAATGTTTCTTCCATGGTCTCACCCTAAAACAGGGAGCAGAAAGTCCTCAAAGGATGGATGCAGGGAATAGCTTTAGCTTTTCATCTCTTCGAGAAGAGGGGACAAAGTGCAAAGGGTCATCATGCTCATATGACTTCTTTGGCTACAGTCAGTGACACAGCAGGAACCCTCCCCACCTCCCTAAAACCAGCAACAGGACATAGCATAGACAGAAAAGTCACACTGAACACTGCCATTACAGCAAAAACGCAAAGGGAGAGAAGTGGTTTATGAATTATTTGATGTGTATGAGGTGTCTTGAAGCACAGTGAATGTTTAAGAAAGATGTTACATAGCAGTAAGCTCAACAATTTTCTTGCCAATAACTCTATGACAATCTAGCATTGTTTTTTGTTAACACTTTTTCTGGAGTTAAACAAAATACAACTACTTCCCTTTATGTATCCTAAGGGCATAATAGGGCAGTGCTTGTTTGTAGAATAATGGTCAAACCAGCTTTGCATAACCAGTTACAGTTAAAAATCATTTGCAATATTTGTATCAACCACTTACATGGAACATTTTTGGCTCCTATGTGGTTTGCAGAAGCTTTGGCTGAATTTCAAGACAAGCTTCTAAAGCTGATTTGAACCAACATTACATTAACTGAAGCTAAAGAAAAGCTTTGCATGAGCAAAAAATGAAAGAGGAACTTTGGATTCTTATATGGCCCATAGAGATATTTTGCTTTTTCCTTAAAAATGTGTGTAAAAAGATAATTCAAAAAATTCCAATTGCATATATAATTTGTCTTGAATCACAGAATTTCACACAATTTCAACGTTGTGTGGAATGTAACAGAAAAGCAACCAAGCCCATATTGCTATTCATTGTTAAGGTTCATGATAGACTTAATTCTCTCATTTAAATTTACCGAAGTTAAACTATGTTACTTTTGCAGGATAGTACTTTTTTCCTAGTTCATGTATCATATTAGAATTGAGGTTTTCTCATGCTTATTTTGAAAAATAACTCATTCCACAATTGAATGAGTCACTATGCAGTAATCCACAGAGGTAATATTGATACCATGACCCAGGCTTAATCCAGCCCTGATTCTATCACTATGATCCAAATAGAGCTGTATGAAATAAAGTGGGATTATCTCTATTATCTGTATTTCCTGGCTTGTATCAGAAATAGAGTGGCCAGCAGGGACAGGGAAGGGATCTTACCCCTGTACTCAGCACTGGTGAGGCCCCACCTCGATGACTGTATTCAGTTTTGGGCCCCTCACTACAAAAAGGACATTGAATTACTCGAGCGTGTCCAGAGAAGGGCAACAAGGCTGGTGAAGGGTCTGGAGCACATGTCGTATGAGGAGCGGCTGAGGGAACTGGGGTTGTTTAGTCTGGAGAAGAGGAGGCTGAGGGGAGACCTCATCGCCCTCTACAACTACTTGAAAGGAGGTTGCAGAGAGCTGGGGATGAGTCTCTTTAACCAAGTAATAAGCGATACGACAAGAGGGAATGGCCTCAAGTTGCACCAGGGAAGGTTTAGACTGGATATTAGGAAGCATTTCTTTACAGAACGGGTTGTTAGGCATTGGAATGGGCTGCCCAGGGAGGTGGTGGATTCCCCATCCTTGGAGGTGTTTAAGAGTAGGGTTGACATAGCGCTTAGGGATATGGTGTAGTTGGGAACTGTTAATGTCGGGTTAATAGTTGGACTAGATGATCTTCAAGGTCTTTTCCAACCTAGACGATTCTGTGATTCTGTGATTCTGTATGCTAATCCCATAAATCAAGATGGAAAAATGTGTGCTTTAGACATCATAGATGTATAGGTCATAAAAGATAAGCAATGCCTAGAGTTTGGTAGGTTACTTCCACAGTTGTGTAGATTATAATTTGAAGGAGAGCTGTAGCAGTGCACTCTTTGCTGACACTTGGAAAATACAGTAAATATTTAGCAAAATGCATCAACTGCTCTCAGCTTTGTGTGTAACACTGAACTTTTATGAAGTGTGTTATTATTAAGGATTAACTACAACATTACCTTTTAATAGGATTATAAATCTTTAATTACAATTCAATATGGTACTAACTAAAATTGCTTTTGGAATGAAACATTTTTATTAAATGATATGAATAAGAAATTTCTTTCAGAGGTAAAGAAATCATAACTTCTCACGGAGAAGTTAAGGAGTGCAAAACTCCCACTGACTTCAAAGGATAGCAATGTCTGCCCACTGAATAACATGTGTTTTACCCAGTCTGCTACTACTATTTTTACTACTTTTAATGTCCATTAAAAATTCAAGTTCCTCTGTGATTTTTATATTTATGTTTGTTCTTTAATTTCACAATGGTGTCAGCTCTAATTTTGTCAGACATCTCATCCCAGGGAAGTGACTTGGCATGACATTTTTTTCTGCTGTCAAACATCAAGGCAGTGGAGAAACAGCAGGTTGGTGGAGAGACAGTTTTCTTCAAGAAGTGAGAGTGACCACTGAAACTATATTAAAAGTACAACTGGAATTTCTTGCCAGTTGAAATGTGAACGTCCATTACTGTCATTGCAGTTGCAGTTTCAGCTCATTTATCTTCCCTGCAGGGACCTTTCCAAATACTTTTATCCTCAGGCTCTGAGTCTGCCTGGGGTAACATGGTTGTGCAAAGAGAGGCTACTTTGTGCTTGAGTGATAGGAAATGCAAAACTGCATATTATTGTTTGGAGAGATATTTTAGGCATCTGCCAAAGGGATAATTCCTAGGACAAAAGCTTTAATTTCCATTGTTTTCAGTTCAGAGAGTAGTCAGGAGGAGGCCCACTGAGCAGGAGACATGGGACAGATAGCATATCTGCTTCTGAGAGTGCATAAATCAGTTAAATACTTTCCTGTTTAGTCTTCAACATTTTATTTTGTTTTGTTTTTCAGACAGCACTGGCTTTTATATGGGAATGTTTTTTGGGCCATACCCTTGGATTACACCCATGAGTGGAAAGGCAATATATCTCTACCCACTCCTAAACTTTCATTCAAGGCGAAGAGGAAATCTGTGCCAAAGAGAGTGAGATGCACTAGGAAAATATTCTTTTAATCTGTGTCCTGGATGGATGTGCAAAGAGATAACGCTTTAACTGCAAGGCAAGGGAAAAAAGGAACACTTTCACAACAAATATTTTCCAGCCTACTGATGTAAAACCCAGTGTTTCCTTATTGCAATATATAATATAGGGAATTCTTCCACACTTGCAGATACACTGGGCAAAGCAAATCATCATAGAATCATCATAGAATGGTTTGGGTTGGAAAGAAACTTAAAGACCATCTAGTTCCAAACCCCCTGCCATGAATGAGGACACCTTCCACCATATCAGGTTTCTCAAAGCGCGTCCAACCTGGCCTTGAACACTTCCAGGGAGGGGACATCCACAATGTCTCTGGGCAACCTGTGCCAGTGTCTCACCACCCTCACAGGAAAGAATTTCTTCCTTAGATCTAACCTGAATCTACCCTCTTTCAGTTTACCGCTCACCCTATCCCCACACTCCCTGATCAAGAGTCCCTCCCTATCTTTTGTGTAGGCCCCCTTTAAGTACTGGAAGGCTGCTATAAGGTCTCCCTGGAGCCTTCTCTTCTCCAGGCTGAACAACCCCAACTCTCTCAGCCCATCCTCATAGGGGAGGTGCTCCAGCCCCCCAGTCATCTTGGTGGCCTCCTCTGGACCTGCTCAATCAGGTCCGTCTCCTCCTTCTGTTAGGGGTCCCAGAGCTGGACACAGAACTCCAGGTGGGGTGTCATGAGAGTGGAGTAGAGGGGGAGAATCACCTCCCCTGACCTGCTGGCCACACTTCTCTTGATGTAGCCCAGGATATGGTTGACTTTCTGGGCTGCTGGCTTATAGTCAGTTTTCCATCCACTAATACCTCCAAATCCTTCCCTGCAGGACTGCTCTCAATCCACTCCTCGCCCAGCCTGTATTTGTGCTTGGGATTGCCTCCACCCATGTGCAAGACCTTGCACTTGGCCTTGTTGAACTTCATGAGGTTTGCATGGGCCCACCTCTCCAGCCTGTCCAGGTCCCTCTGGATGACATCCCTTCCCTCCAGTGTGTCAACCGCACCACACAGCTTGATGTCATTGGCAAACTTGCTGAGGGTGCACTCTGTCCCACTGTCTGTGTCGCCAACAAAGATGTTAAACAGCCCCAGTCACAACACCGACCTCTGGGGAACGCCACTTGTCACCACTTTCCACTTGAACATTGAGCCATTGACCATGATTCTTTAAGTGCGACCATTCAGACTATTCCTTATTCACTGAGTGGCCCATATATCAAATCCCTGTCTCTCCAATTCAGAGACAAGGATGTTGTGCGGGACAGTGTCAGATGCTTTGCACAAGCCCAGGTAAATGATGTCAGTTGCTCTTCCCTTATCCACCAACACCGTAATCCTGTTATAGAAGACCATCAAATTTGTCAGGCATGATTTGCCCTTAGTGAAGCCATGTTGGCTGTCACCAGTTGCCTCCTCATTTTCCATGTGCCCTAGTACAGTTTCCAGGAGAATCCACTCCGTTGTCTTTCTGGGCACAGAGGTGAAACTGCCTGGCCTATAGTTCCCTAGGTCTCTTTTTTTTCCCCTTTTAAAAATGGGGGTTATGTTTCCCCTTTTCCAGTCAATGGGAACTTCACTGGACTGCCACGACTTCTCAAATATCATGGATAATGGCTTAGTAACTTCATCTACCAGTTCCCTCAGGACCCACGGATGCATCTCATCAGGTCCCATAGACTTGTGCATCTTCAGGTTCCTTAAAAGGTCTTGAACCTGATCTTTTCCTACAGTGGGTGGTTCTTCATTGTCCCAGTCTCTGTCTTTGCCTTCTGTGTCTTGGCAGTGTGGCTGGAACACTTTCTGGGTAAGAGGCAAAAAAGTCATTGACTACCTGATCCTTCTCCATATCCTGGGTGACCAAGTTTCCCATTTCCTTCTGGAGAGGGCCCACATTTTCCCTAATCTTCCTTTTACCACTGACATGCCTATACAAGTTTTTCTTGTTGCCCTTGATGTCCCTGGCCAGATTTAATTCTAACAGAGCTTTGGCTTTCCTAACCTGATCCCTAGCTGCTCACTTTCTCTGTATTCCTCCCAGGCTACCTGTCCTTGCTTCCACACTCTGTACCCTTCCTTTCATGCTTGAGCTTGTCTAGGAACTCCTTGTTCATCTATGCAGGCCTCCTGGCAGTCTTACCTGACTTCCTCTTTGTTGGGATGCATCACTCCTGAGCTTGGAGGAGGTGATCTTTAAATATCAACCAAACTTCTCTTCTCTCCAGGGCTTTATCCCATGCTACTCTGCCAAGCAGATCCTTGAAGAGGCCGAAGTCTATTCTCCTGAAGTCCAGGGTAGTGAGCTTGCTGTGCACCCTCCTCACTACCCTAAGGATCTTGAACTTCACCATTTCATGGTCACTGCAGCCAAGGCTGCCCTTGAGCTTCACACTCCCCACCAGTCCCTCCTTGGTGAGAACAAGGTCCAGCATAGCACCTCTCCTCGTTGGCTCCTCTATCACTTGGAGAAGGAAGTTATCATCAACACATTCTAGGAACCTCCTGGATTTCTTACGCCCTGCTCTGTTTTCACCTCAACAGACATCGGGGTGGTTGAAGTGCCCCATGAGAACCAGGCCTTGTGAATGTGAGGTTGCTCCTATCTGTCTATAGAGGTTCTCATCTGCTCAGTCTTCCTGGTCATGTTGTCTGTAGCAGAGTCCCACTATAACATCTCTTGTCTCTGCTTTCCCTTTTATCCTGACCCATAGGCTTTTGGTTGGCTCCTCATCCATCCCCAGGCAGAGCTCCATTGTCATTGTCATAGACATTGTCATTGACCTTGACATGTTCAAATGCATTTGTTAAAGCTACATCACAACAGTTTCTGACTTAAGCAGTCCTTTCCGATCATTGTAAGTATAAAAGATCATTGGCAAGCAAGGTTAGTATTGGTCCCAAAGCTGTTCCACAGGCTGTCAAAAAAAATAAAATTAAGGTGATTTTGCAAGTAAAACCAAATTTGCATTCTTCGTATGCAAATTTGCCTAATTGACATGTTCTTATTACAAAGATTAAAACATGGAGAAAGCTACTTCTGTATCATTCCCCTTATCTCTCTTTTGACTGGCATTACTGTCCTTGTGCCTTATTTTTTTTTTAAACTGTCTCTGCTTTCCTCTCAGATGTTAGGGTACCAACATAGTGTTTCAAAGGTAAGATTGCAATGCATTAGCTTTTGCTAACTAACTTGAAAAACCACAGGTAGTGAAGTGGCAGTATCACAGGCGTCATTCTGGCTAGACTGTGTACTGAAGAGCTCTGGCAGGTGGCGACAGTCTGCATTGAAATTCATGCAGGTACATCCACGCTGGCATGACCATTGAAGTTAGCTAGTTTAAAGGTAACGCTGATACTGACTTCCTACTCTGCAATCCTCCAAATACATGTAGATACAACTTAACACATCCATGACTACTGTACTTTCTTCTGTCCTTCAGAAATAGCTTTTATCCCATGGTCTAGAAACAGTCATAACACTGGCATTGGTTAGCTGGCAAACTTGAAAGTTGAAATACTTTTGCCTTAATAATTCAACAGGAATTTTGCTTCGCACAGTTACTGAGTCTCACAGTGCACGGTATTTCTGGTTACAATAGCTACATTGTCTATTAGCATGGACTGAGAGGAATGCAGTGAAATGGTAGTGAGGATGCCACATTATTAATTCAGACTGCCTTGCGTGAGTTGAACAACCCATTGCAATTGGGTACATTGTGCGTGCTGCTGGTGTGTGCCTTCTGGGTTAGTTCTACTCAAAAAGAACGCAGTTCATGGGAGAGCCAGAGTTTAGGTAATGTCACAATACAATATCACAGGGCTGGGAAGGAGGATTAAATAAAGGTTGCCTAAAATCTCTTAATCTAAAACAGTAAACAGTGCTACACATTAATTAAAACATTATCATTTATTGCAGATAAAAAGAGTGGAGTTGGATGACTGTCACAAACTGTTCATAAAAAATAAACTGTTTGTGAAGAGGATGTCTCAAACAACTCGAGTGGGATGCCCTGTGGGGGAGAAGCAGAGGGAGCTCTTTAGAGGTCAGGCTGTTTCTCTCCTCCTCCCTCCTGTTGTAGCTAACAGACAGAACTTGCCTAACTGTGCATGTACAAGCCAGAGAAAACAGGAACCTTCTGGAACAACCTATTATGCATGCATAAGAAAGATTATATAAAGACACCCCCCCCCCCCCCCCCATGTGTCTTTGTCGACCCACCACCTACGGACCATGCATGCTACTCTATGATAATGTAGGATCCAAGGGTGGTGATTCTCCTTTTCCTACCCCCTCTTCTTCTCTTTTTTCTCTTTCTGCTCTCTCTCTCTTTCTTACATATATTAATGTATATAAGTTTTGTAGGAATTGATCAGTTAATCGTTGACAGGTTGTTAGGAAAATAGTCTCATCTCCAAAGTGTCTTTATTTGCTCACCCTGAAGATTATCAGTTGATCCTTGCTAAATTGTCTCCAGTCACTCACTAAAGTTGTCATTTGATAAAGTTACCAGCACAATTGTTCCTCTGAGTCACTATTGTGACTTGACCCACCCTGCATCTCTGCTGAGCAGAGACAGGCTCCTCCACCCACACACGCTCTTGGGTAATTCAAAAGATTCACCCCCCTTGTAACCCCTGCATGGGATGAGACAATAATTTTGGTGTCAGGAGTGGGATTCCCCTACTTGGTCAGTGAGAGAAATGTAGAAGGGATATCGAATTGATACAGAGAAATGATTACTTGTTTTGACACTTATTTACTTATAGCAAGCTGCTTAGCAAATTATTTACTTACTTATAGCAAGTTACAGTATTACTTGTAGTATTTTTGAATATTGCTAAGAATCCTGCTTGCCCAGACTGTTCTGTGGAATTTTACCAAGGACTACTGTGTTCATCAAAACAAAGCAGTTTACTGTGAAAATCTACCAAGAACTGCAGTGTTCAGCAAAATATTATGTTTTTGTCCTTGGGGAACAGGTGTGCTCTAACTAGTTGGGTCTTGGTAATGAGTAAAGATAGCCATATACGGACAGTAGAAGTCCCATTGGTTCTCTTAGATAACATAGAATGAGTAAACTGGCTGAAAAATATTCTTCTTGTTCAAGAAATTGGCCAAGAGAATCTGTGCATGCTCCAGGGAAAAAACAAGGTGAGAAAGACTACGAGCCTTCATCCCAAAGACCCCCAGAGATGACCACCAGGAGGCAATGCACAGGTGCAAAGATAACATAAACTGCTGACACCAGCCTTTTGAACTAACCCAGCCTTACTCATGCATATGTATGTTTGTGTTATGTAATCCAATGAATATGCATATACACTCTATAAGTTTTGGGTAAAATGTGTGGTGGGTGTGCAAGCTTTGTGGAGAAATCCCCTTGCACCCCGGCTGGAGTAAAACATACCTGCTTTATAACTCTATTTTGAGTGGTAGAGTCTTTTTTCCGCGAATCAGACTGAGGTCAAGAAGGAAGGACATAAATTTGGCTGAGTCTGAATCCTCCAGCAGGTGATCATGGCTTCCCGGGTTCAGCCTTGTCTGGACTGCTCCTCTTTGATAGAGCTGCTGAGAATGTATAAATCTTGCCCAACTCCCAGAGGGAGAGCCTGGGCAGAGTTGAACTGGCAATTCCCTGTTCATTGTCGCAGAGCGAATAAAGGATTTGGCAAAAGACAACAGGTTGAGACCTGGAAAAGGAAAAGCTGTGGTTTGTAGTGTTTTGAGAGCAATGCTGATAGCAGCACAAAAAAGATAAATGTATAGTGAAACAGGAAGAGTGAGAGGAGAATGAATCTTTACAAGAGCTGGTTAAGAACTTACAAGCAGAATTAGAAGTCGAGTGGAAGAAGCAGCTGCAAGCGGAGGTAAACATGAACAGTTTACAAAGTCAGTTGCAAAATGCTTTTCTTCCGGAGAGATAGCTGTGGGTAGAATTAGCTGTGTGGAAAGAGGATTGTGAAAGCAAGTCTGGGTGCTCTAGCTTTAAGGAACGCGAAACGATTTACAGGAACATAGCTGGCCACTACCCCGGGGGGAGACGGAGCAGATAAAGCTCGAAAATGAGGAAAGAATCTATCCTCAACTCCACCCACTGGTTAAAATGGAATTTCAGTACAACGGGGGAGCTGATGCCATGCCAGAAATCATAACAAAAGAAATACCCTATAGTCCAACTGAACTGGCAAAGCTGCAGAAAAAATACAGTAGACTCCCTAGAGAAACAGAGATGGAATATGTGTGGAGGGTCTCACTCACAGAGGTAGACAGAATTAAACTTGGTGAAGAGGAGGCGCAGGGATATGGGGGTCCGGGTGTGTTTCTGACTGTCCCAGATATTAGGGCTCCCTGGTCTTTAACTCAGAGGACAGCATATTGGGCCGGAGGGCTAGATCCTCTGGAGTGGGGAGACCCGGTAACTGTCCCCACTCCAGGGCTGGACCAAACTACCCAAAGTGTGCAGAAAACAGCTTGTCTTCAGCTTATGAAGGACAGGCGTTTAGTACCCCATCCACCCTCCCCGATGTTGTTAAGAGCTGACCCAAATCAAATGAAACTTCTGATAAAGGGCCTCCCTGACTCTCTAAAACTATATGCTATACAAATTCAAAACTGTCTAAGAGCATTATTCCTGATCCAAGAGCACTTGGCGGAATAGTTAACACCAGGGACAAACCAAACACAACCCTCCCTGGTGGAATTCTCCCTCACTTGGGGAGAGATTGCGGGGGAGCTGATAAATTACTGCTGCAATGTAGGAATCTTGGCGTGGGGGAACAAAGAGGTGAAGCCATGGTTAGGAGAACGGAATTTGACAACCAGCCTTTGAAAGGCCTGCCCCCTAGAAAAATCCAAGGGTCAAGGATAATGGGGAACCAACTTTGGAAAGAGGGCCTACCAAAGAAATACCTAGGGAGCTTATGGATGGGTTACCCCTTACTATTGCACAACTACTAGTAAAAATGTGGAAAGGCACAGATAAAACTTTTAGACAAGAAGAAAACACCCCAGCCATTACCTTCCTCTAAGGACCACCCCCCCACCCCACTCCCCCACCAAAACACCAGGGTTCTGAAATTATGCCGGAAACATGTTTTGTCATCTCTATTAGGTGGCTTGTGGACTTCCGTAAGACAACTCACCTCAAATCAGCAGGGAGATCTGATGATTACCGATGTCAATGGGAAAGATCACAAAATTAATACTAGACGGATAATCCCTTCTTCTTAAAGCCAGTTCAAAAGAACCGAGTTTTGCCTTTTCTCTTACAAGAAGAAAACCGGATTCATCATCTGTCAAATGAATCTGCCCTGTCAAAAGAGTGTCTGACCCTGATGAATACTGTTAATGTTATACTTTGATATTGGTTTATTGATCACATTGTTGTTTTAGTAAAAATTGTAGTATGTATTTACTGTTTCTCATGTGGACCCTGATTCTTCTCTCCTCTGGGAGAGGAGAACAAGGGGAGAGTGGAAGTAATACTCCTTCAAACCTTGCGTGGGAATTAATTTGTGGGTTTATAAAAATGTGGAATAGAACTAACCAAGGGATATGCATTGCCCTTCCCCAGTCCACTGAACAAGGATTAAGATTCTTTCTTGCATCACTCAACACTAATACAACTTGAAAATGAACCAAACCATAGAACAACTTTATGTTCTATTCCTCACTATTTGGACAACTTATTTTAAATGGAGAGCAGATTAACTCTTAACAAATCATTATTTTGAAACGATTTATCGTCCCTCAGAATCTTCACTTGGGAACAAAGTGACAGATATTTTGCCTATTATGACAAATCTGATTCATGTTTCTGGGAACAGTCTTCTTGTAGTGCTACCCACCCACCTATGAACATCACTTCTGAGGATTTGAAGTATCTTATCCAAATTTCCAAGAACCTATAATGTCTATCCAAGCAATCTGTACTCTGTACCTCGCTCCTATTTTCCATTTGATTCCTTCTTTCACCCACTAGAACAGATGGATTTTTACGAGGCTGGTTATTCCTTAAACATGAATTTCTCATGCTGTATACAACTCCCTAATAGCATAGGTCCTAAAGACCTGAAAAATATACAGTAGATGTAGTCACAAATTAAACCCCTCTTATAACCCCTGAAATATGCAAATGCCCCACAACATAGCCAGTCTAATCTATTCGCATGTGTTAAAGTTCTTGATTGTAACACTGGCCTGGGAGAACCCCTGGAATCCTGGTTCTTGGAGAGAGTAAGGGTTTTGATAAGGGACATGTGTACTTGTTGGGGCTACCCTTCTAGTGGATACAAAAAATAAGATAGGCTGTGTAATAAAATCTATAATAAAATGGAAGATTATAAAGGGAGTAAACATTGTGGTATACCCTGTACACACTACCCTTTGACAAGCCTGCCACTCGCTGCAAAACCTAAAGTATATTTTATGGATTATAATGATACCTGGACTTGTAAAATTAGTATATACCTGGTTCCCCTGGTGCTAGCATAGGAATCTTTTAATGGAAAATTTTATTCTTATTTAACATTGAAATATCATGCTGGTCTAAAATTTGGACTGGTCTTCCTATCCATGTGCCCATCTTGTATATTCAATTTTACTATCCCTTCCTGACGGGTGTATAAGGAAACAGCAGAAACCCCAAAGGCCTGATGTGAATGGGAAATTAAGGGAGTCAAAATTCCTGATTATTATACCAGTGAACAATTAGCAGTGCTAATGTTTGAAAATGTCTTTACTCCATCTGTAACCCTGAGGCAACATTAATTTGTTCTAGAAAACATCACCTGGCAAGTATAGGTTTTAAGTAATTGGACAAGGTATGCTTTAGGAGAACTGAACTTACAAGTCCAACAGGTATCGAAAAATAACACTTCAAAATCATTTAGCTTTAGATATAATATTGTTAAAAGATCAAGGGGTGTGTGGTATGCTACATTTAAGTGATGGAGAATGTTGTTTAACTATCCATAATGTCAGTACTTCTATAGAGGAAGTGCAGGCCAAAATGAAAAAAATTGCTGATCAAACTGCCAAAATACTCTAGTCACTCCAGCCAAAGGACTGGTTCACTGGATCTTGGTTTACCTCCCTCCCACATTCCTGGGGGCTCACAGGGTGGCGGAAGTCATTAGCACAAATTGGAATAACATTACTGGTTGGTTTTTTATTCTTGGTAGCTGGCATAGCTATTGTTCGATGTATGATTACTTGTCTACTTGCTTCTATTTCTTTTCTCTTTTCTCCTGTTGCCTGCTACATTCATATCACCACCCTAGAAGATGACTTTGAAGACACTCCACCAACTCTCATTGTTTGAGCCACAGGGTAGTGTCACAAACCGTTCGTAAAAAAAAAATGTTTGTGAAGAGGCTGTTTCAAACAACTTTAGTGGGACGCCCTGTGGGGGAGATGCGGAGCGACCTCTGCGAAATTGGAGTAATGAGCTGTTTCTCTCCCCCTCCCTTCTGTGTCCCACTGTGTGGGACAAGACAATGACTGAATGGTGCATTCCCAAGACTACCAAATTTAGATTTTTTTTTAAATCAAATTTTAAAAATGTTTCAGTTTTACCCTGGGTTTTCAGTGTTTAGCCCTGTTCAACTGCAGAATTATCTTCAGTTACCAGTACACTCTAACTTTTAACACAAGCATATGTTGGGCACATATACTAAAATTTATAACCTACCAGGGGTTGTGCCATCTATTTTCACAGCCCATTCGCTTAGGCAATCCAAATTGTGATTTCTGTTTTTCAATACACTTCATGGAAAAGTATAGGTAGCTTAATGTCACAAAAATAGCCATTCAGGAATGTTTGCATTTTTCTTTTCATAATATGTTGCTAGTTTATTACATTATGTTCACAAATGAACGCCACAAATAATTTTCCTAAATTTCTGAAATGGTCATATAACAAATTTCAGATTAGCAATTTTTTTTTGTATATCAAGCCTTCATACCAGAATAAGCAATTAATGGAATATTTTCTCAGCTTACACTATATTGCTGACAGATTTTTTTCTAACAAACAATTATTTTGGAAAAAAAATGATGTGGGTGTTTTTTGGGTTGCCTTTTTTTTTTTTTTTTCTGTGTTTGTGGGGGTTTTTTTGGTGTGCTAGACTGCCTTCTGGATGTGCTTTATAATGTCAGAGGCTGAGAGGGCATTTCTCACTCCATTTCCTCCAGCTATAATTTACCACAGGATTGTAGATGTATGTGAACTATAACACAGGAAGAAAAATAGTATTTCTCATGATATTGATATTACTGGGTATATTGAATGAAAGACTAGTAACTTAAACTCCAAGCCTTGTGGAACACATGACATTTAAATTTTAATTAAAGAATTTGAAAGGGCTATATTTCTGAGTTTATTTCTTCTGAGTTTATTTCTTCATTAATCTTTTTATTCACAAGGATTAATTGTACAGTGCAAATAAGGTAAACTATCTTGTATAAAAGTGAAAAAAAGTGGTCTGTGTACAATATATATTTGCAAAATCAGCAGCCCAGTTACAATGATAATTTTATGCTGGCAGCTAGCATCTGGCATGCTGACCTCACAGACTGACAGAAAATCTGCACGTAAAATGTACATTTAACTTATTCTGGGGAAAAAGTTGGAAAATTTTGTGCTTACCACAGAAAACTGTCCTGCGTGTACATGTCAGATGGATGACGTTTCCCTGGCAACACCCGAGAGAGCTCGTCTCATTGGGAAGGTGGATTGTCTTCAGAGACTGAGGGTTCCCCCCGGCCTCCCTGCTTCCCATGGGTAGCCCTTGAAGCTGCTGCCCCCCACTGATGGGTGCGGGGGGTGAGCTCTTTCCCCATCAGGACAGATCTTCAACTCCCTGGTCACAAAGTCTTTTTTATTCCATTTTTTTCTTCCACTTACCAGCCGATGCAGATGTCATGTTTTGGTATGTTTTTCTGCAAACGTTTGAGCCGGAGAGCTGATGCCCTGTGTTTTCCCAGGAAAGTCCACTTGCACTTTCTCTTAAATGAAATTCAGACAGACAAAAGTCAAAATTTAAGCTCTAGGCAACAGCTTCCACTGAAAGGTGCTTGTGGCTACGATATTACTGTATTTTCTGAAGGATGGGTACTATTTTAAAGCAAACACTAGTTATAGCTTGGAAGTCCATAGCATCTCCTTCATTCTGCTGGATCCGTTGTCTTTCATCCTGCTCTAGCTCTACACCAGAGTGTAAATTTATCCCCATTTTTTAGCAATTTGCTGTCATGATATCACTAGTAATGTTCCCATGTCCTTCAAGGAAAATGAACTGAGGTTTTGTAGGAGTGTTTTGGGTTTTATAGTGTTTTTTTTAGATGCTCTTGCTGCACAGTATTGTGCTACTGTACCAGGAGAACACAGTACTACTGTTTCAGTTCCAGACATGGGGAGATTCCTTTTTCTTTCAAAGCAGCCCCTTTTCGAGATCCTCAGTCATAGGAATTGTAGCAGCTGTTACCTGGCTCTGGTCCTGATGTGAGTGAGTGCTCATGCCCTAAAGGGAAAGCAAGCTGATAAAGTTCACTTGCTTGCTCTTCCTGCAAGCAGGAACTCAGAGCTTTGGAAGAGAGCACAGCAACTCAGCACAGCCATCCTAATTAGGAAGAGCCAACAGGTTTCCTCTTCATCTGAACTGCTGTTTTTCACCTGCTTATCTGGAGGGGACAAATCCAGCTGTTTCCCTTCCCTTCAAAACTGAGAAAATCACTTCATGGTCTTACTACAAGGGTAGGAAGTAGGTTTCTACTCTCAGTAGAGAGTAGAAAAGGGGAGCGAGGGGAACACTTAACAGTTTCTTTAGGGAAAGATGCATTTGGGGGAAGTATTTCAAGATTGTTTGTCAAAGGTGTTGTTTAAAGATTTCTTACATTTCTAATTAAGAAAAAACAAATATCCATATCTCAGGAACTGACACAAAAGTATAATGAAAATATAGCCAACCTTATAAAGAGACACTATTTTATTCTTTCAAAAACGAATGTAGTTGTGTTGGCAATGATGGGCACAGATGAATAAGGAGCCAAAACCATACGAAATAACATAAAGTGATACCTGCTGTCACGTCATCCTTGAGTTATGGTCTCATCATAATTTCCAAGCTAAGTCAGCCTTTACCTTGTTAGCAGCTTGATAGAAGAGTTGATAAGGGAAACCAATCACATTTGCAGGAAGTAGTATTTATGGATAAGTAATCGGTGCTGTCATTCCCTCTCCCTCCGTAGCCCAAATCAGTGCTGCACCTTACCCCCACTATTTGGCTTGAGTGTTTTGGGCTGCCAGAGGGCAACACAGCAACCAGATTCTGGCCCTTAACGCTGATTAACTTTCCCACAGCAGGTTTCACCAAAGAAGCATAATAATCAGAGGTGCCCTGCTCATGTTCTAAACTGGATAATTAAATTTTTCCTGCCTACATTACCTTTGTAGTTTCAATTACATATTTTTGCCTTTTTTTGTCTGTTAATACACATGATTTCCTGATATGGTGTGCAATATTTCTTTGCTCATGTGTCCACTCCAAATACATCTGTACTTGAACTACAGCAATTCTGCCCCATACCACATTTTTATAGCTCTTGCAGACACTCTAGGAACCAAGGAATATATCTGTTTCCTTGATGGTATAACAGTGATTCATGATACATCATCCTTTACCATACTTTAAAATAAATATACCTGCTTTTTTTATACACTTAAAAACACATGAGCTGCATCATTTGTGAGGGTATTAAGCTCAGCATAAAAGACCCAGAGACCTGGAGAATATCCTTCAGCTCAGAGCTTTTCCATGTCATTATCTAAATCAGTACTTAGAGGGCAGGAACCTGCCTCTCTCATCAGAGACAGTGCAGGCCCTGAATATTTTGTTCATTCTGGGACACAGCTCTTAGCCGGTTCTTTTCTATTATTCCAAAAATAAGTTGAAGCTGTAGCTTAGGTCACCAGAGCTATCCAGAAACATGGGCATAAATTCCAAAGAGTCAAATAAAACCTCACACATCAAATGAGAATACAAAGCAGAAAGATTTGATTCAAGGCATACTGATCCAGGTTGTTGCACTGATGTAATTTCCATCCCTCAGAAAAGCTGAAAGGAAGAAATAATAAAAAATGTTGTAACTAAGCCTATTGCTGCGATCTGTACCTGGGGAATATTGATTCGACACTACTAACTCAAAGGCAGGGGTTCTTGCATTTACTGGAGCATTAATAAGGTGAAGTTGTACTTCTCAGTGATGTTCCACTCCAAACACAATCACTGAATCAGTATTCAAGGCTGCTGTTTCCTACTGGAAAAGTCCACAGCAGAAGTTGAGGAATGAATTGCTCTGGCCATGTAACTTGTAACACATACGCCATAGGAATATGTTAGTTCTGTGGTTTTTACCCAGGCATTTTGACAGGGCTCTTGGACTTTGATGCTCAGTTTTTGTTTGTAAGGTTGGTTCAGATGCTGCTGTGAGATTTCCATTGTTGGGAAACTAAAGGTAATCTGGATACTAAATTTTAATGTAGCAGTACAACGAGACCTTTTTAGCGCAACACACCCCATTACAAAGCATCAGATGTGCCAGCTGAACAGTAGGGCAGCTGGGGCAGGTCTGCAGCAGCCTCACAACAGTAAGGGGGGCTGGAGACCTTGCCTTATCTCATTAACTTCCATCACTTGGTAAGTGTAAGGAGGACAGAGGCCAGAGAAAGGAAAAGGGAGAGATGATATATGGAAGGGGAGGGAAAGAGAACAGACATCAGAACAGGAGCAAATATTGTGTTTGCCTTGGAACTTGCAACAGCTTTTGCTGCCTTGTAGAGCAATATATAAAATTAACTATTTTCATAATTAAAATAAAAAGATACTAGAGCATGCAAACCCAAACTTGTTTTCAGTAGAGATGCAAGACAAAATTTGGGTTCAATGTGAGTCCTTATGTATCTATGCATTTGAGTCAGATGAAGTGACTCAAGTGTAATGTTGTGTTTGGTATAGCTAATGCTGACTTCTTTCTTTGCCTTATCCTCCCCTCTCCTGTCAGACTTAAGCAGGAAAATATTTTGTCTGAATAGGAGTCAATATCTTCTTAATATCAGCGTTTATCTAACCCTGCTTATGACAATAGTTGAATGTTGGCATAATGTTTATTGAGACCATGAGATGGGCTACAAAACCGGACAATACCATTGGCCTTGCTGTTGTTCAGAGTCAAATAACGCTCTAGTCCTGAGTGGGGGAACTATTCAGAAATAGAAGTAAGTCTGATTTTCCTTCTGCCTTGCACCATTACCAGTCACTTACACTTGGGGATGTTATATGTAAAGAATTAATTTTCTTAATGTACTTTATATCCATGGTTAATGAGTGCTGCCAGTGACTGACCATGGGACTGCAGACATACTCTCTATCTTGTTAAGTCTCACATTTCTCAGTGTCATTTTGTCATAGCACATACTGAGGACAGCTCTTCCAGGCACCCTGAAGGCTTGGCAGTGCAACTGTTATACATGTCAACCTAAGAATTTGTGGTTTAGGGCATAAATTTGTAGTGTACAAGCCATTCTATGGTCCTTATTCATGTGGACACTAACCATGAAGTGGGGACACAAAAATGCTGAATGTTTCTGTGCACAGGGTTTTGCTCCACTCTGAAAGGATATGCTGCCAACATCATCCCAGCCATGAGTGCAACATGGCCAGTCACTACACATGCTCTCATTGACACTTTTCATACCTGCTTTTACCACTATACAAAATCCAATTTTCCTTAATGTCGCTCTTCTAGTACATTGTCATCCACTTCTATGCCTTCTGTGCTGCTGAAATGGTGAGAAAAACATACAGGAGCAGGGAATTGAGTGTCTCGGAGTGTTTTGTGAGTTGAAGGTTAGTGTCTTAATCATTATGATAGTCTACTTTTCTGCTTTTCAGCAAAAATTAAGTCCAAGTATATAGAAAGGATCATTGTTGCTTTTTCCTTGATTCTGGAACATTTTCTCATTTTTTAACACTGCTGACTTTATTCAAAACATTTATTAGTGTCATACTACAGAGCAGCTCAGCTGAATCCTGATTCCTCTTTCTTTTTGTTGCAGATTAAACAGCATAGAAATCTATAGGAACTTCACCCAGGACTTTTCAAAGCAGTGTGACCACAGTTGTGAGGCTGGTAATGCTTCACCTGCTGAAATATTTGTTTGGCTCAGCTGTCCCAGGCACCTCATGGTGTAGCTGCATTTCTTGCACTCTTAGTAAGACCTCACCTGCATGGATCAGCAGAGCACCTGAGGAGCTGTATCCCTGGGTAGTACAAATCTTGTCAGCCCTTTACCAGTGAACACAGCATCCCCTAGCATTTCATGACTCAGTGCTCTGGTACTGCCACAATAACTGCATTTTAATGTTTGGATGGGTGTAGCATCTTTCAAGCTTTTAAAAACATTTTAAAGGACTGAACTTGTAAGTAACATCCCTACTCCTATATGCACAAGCATTTAGTCAGACTTTATGAGGGACCTCACATATGTCAGAACAGGTTTTATGCAAAAGTCTAAAGAGAGCAAATGGGGCAGAAGATATTTCCTCTAATTCTTGCTGGAAATGGATCTTAGGGGAGGTATAGCATGGGAGAGAAAAAACATTTTTTGAAATTCTGCTTCCTGTTGCAGTTGAGACGGACACGACAAACATCAGATTGTGTGAAAGCGACCAAAATGGCTGCAAAAGCCCCTTTATTGCTCAAACAAGCTTTTTTATAACCTTCTTCAAAGTAGGTGTTCATACAGGATTGGTTTACTTTAGTAACTAACAGTTCACGATTGGGTGATAGTTTCTCGCCTGAATCGTCAGGACAGTTCTTCTTATCTTAGTTCTCTAATCTTGTTTCCATGGCACTTCTCGGGACTTTCTCACCTCTCATGGATACACTGGAATTTCTTCAAGGTTAAATTCTTCTTCAGTTAGACTAGAGGCAGACCCGCTGCCTCCCCCGACAATTCCCCCTTTTTGTATTTGTGCTAGAAATATTGCAGAAGCAGTCTTCTGCAGGGCCCTTTGCAGAAGACTGGCAAGACATGGCAACATCAAAAGCACAGTCACAATTACCAAGATCATGACCCCCACAGTTTTGACCAGAGATATCAACCATCCAGAAAGTCCCCATCCTTTAAACATCCTTGTAAGCCAATCCAATCCGTCCTCTTCTGTTAGACGCCTCACACCATCCTTCAGCTGCTGTATACTTTTAAAAATAGATTCTGAGTGGTCAGACAAATTCATGCAACATATTCCTTCAAAATCTTCACATCCATGTCCTTGCGCTAAAAGCAAAAAGTCAATTGCAGCCCTGTTCTGTAAAGTAGCATGTCTAACACTATCAACATCAGTTAAAAGGCCACTTAAAGCTAAAGAAGTAGCGTTAGTCTGTTTGCTAAGCCAACATCCCAACTTATTCAAAGTCGTTAAGGCATTTGCAACACCAACTCCTGGTGCCAATATGGAGGCCGTTATGATCTGGCCTGGATTCCAGAATTCAACGTTATCTCGACAAGAACTTTCAAACCGATGAACGGTCCTTGGGACTCGCTTATGTTTTCGAGTCATATTCAGAATCATTGACACATTTGGTGTTAATAACGTGAGGCGTCTGAGGCTACACGGGCCTCCATTCAGTTTAGATGGAACGCCTCCCCAGGCACGATCTCCACAGATTAGAAACACACCAGGAGGTAATGCAAGAGGAACAGCAAAAGATCGTGAGATGTTAGTCGAAGTATAATTGCACCAAGCAGTTGAATTATGATAAGCAGCATTAGTTGCATTCACATTTTGCCCTCTCCGTGTGGTGTTATAGGAGTAATTAAAAAACACACAAGCATCCATTGTAACAGAGCCTAGCAACTCTAGCTCTTGGGGTTCTTGCGTAACCTGTGGAAGGTGACTATATACACCATCCCAATTATCTGTACAATTTTTTGAAGAGTTGCAAAGAGAGAAAACCTGAAGGGTTTGTGGGATTGGCCATGTGTCTACTGGCACTCCCACCAAACAGGTGGAGAATGGATTTTCCGGGTTCGCAGTAGAAAGGCACAAGGTTTCTTGATGTGTCATGTTTGCCAAAGTTACCCAGATATTCTGCTTAGGTTGTGGAACTACCCATCCTTCAGCCTGATGCAGGTTCCAGCACAGGCCGAACACACCGAGCAGGAACCCAGCGAGGGCCGGCATCTGTAGAGACACAAGCATAACCCCTGCCCCAGGTTAATAATTCACATGGTCCACTCCACTGGCCAGTAATTAGATCTCTAACATGCACTTTGATGTCTTTTTGCAAATCCTGTTTTGAAAAAAGAGAAGAGAAATGCTGAAAAAGAGGAGGTAGAGAAGAATTATCCCCGTAATGGAGAAAGTTAAGAACATAAACTGCTTTATCTAAACATGCCTGTGGTGGTTCCCCAATCATTCCCCCTTTTTGTTTTTGAAGCTGCCGCTTCAACGTACTATGTGCACGCTTAACAATTGCTTGTCCTGTTGGGGAATGGGGAATTCCTGTAACATGAGTAACACCCCACAAATTAAAAAATGTTTGAACCTTCTGTGAAATGTATGCTGGGCCATTGTCCGTTTTTATTTGGCGTGGTACCCCAAGCATAGAGAAAGCCTTTTGGAAGTGTCGAACTACATCTTTTCCTGTCTCCCCGTTATGTGCTGTTGCTACTAAGGCATGAGAATAAGTATCAATGGAAACATGAACATACTTCTGTCGGCCAAATTCATTTATGTGAGTAACATCACTTTGCCAAATCTGTAAAGCCTGCATACCTCTGGGGTTAGTACCAAAATACACTGGTGTGTGAGTTCCTTGGCAGTCAGGGCAGGCGGCTACAATAGACCGAGCTTCATCATGAGACAAGCCGAACTGCCGTCGTAAAGCTCGATATCCTTGGTGAAAAAATTGATGTGATAATACAGCTTGTTGCTTTATGTTAGGAACAGTATTAAGAGCCATAGCGGAAACAAGAGCATCCACTCTGGCATTACCTTCTGTATAAAATCCTGGTAAAGTGGTATGACTACGGATGTGCATGATAAAATAAGGTTCTGTCCGTAGTTGAATACTTTTCCAGAGTTCTAAAAGTACATCAAATAATAATTGATTGTCTGACATGGCCAAAACTACTTTGTCTAGTCTAGAAACTAAGTTAGCTACATATGCTGAGTCAGTTACAATATTTACAGGAACAGAAAAAATAGAAAAAACAACAGCCATTGCACGTAGCTCTACTACTTGTGGAGAACCATTTTGATATACTACTTTGTTGTTCCAGTTGTTGTTTTCATACCATACTACTGCTGCTTTACCTGTTTTTCCTGAGCCATCTGTAAAAACAGTAGGGCCGTTCACTGGTTCTGGGCGGCTTAAATTTTTTTGACCAAATGGTATTTCTCGAGCAAATTTCAGTAGCGGATGTGACGGGAGGTGATATGACACCTGTCCTTGAAAACCCGCCATGGCCGCCTGTAGTTCATAATTATTTGCCAAGCACCATTCAAAATACCAATTTTGAACAGGTAAAACAATCTTAGCTGGGTCACGCCCTGTTAGTTCTGTACATCGTTTTCTGGCTTTTATGATTACATCAGCAATAAGCTCAAACAGTCCAGGAGCAGTTTTTCGTGATCGGAATGACAGAAACATCCATTCTAGAATGTGCAGTGGGTCATCCCACTCAGAATTCCACTGCACCAAAGCACCAAATGGTACAGTTTTGTCAATTAGTACAAAGAGTTGCACCAATTGAGACAGATCTATTCGAGAAACAAATTTCTCATGTATAGATCGTTCCACCATGTGAATTACCTTTAATGCTTCCTCAGTTAATACTCTGGGTTCTGTTGGATCATTGGAATTTTTTAATAATTCCAATAAAGGTTGCAGTTGTGAATTGGTCAGTCCGAGATAGGGTCTAATCCAATTCAGAGATCCCATTAACTTCTGTACATCATTAAGGGTTTTAACTTCAAGGTTAAGTTTCACAGGTTGAGGCATTACCTGCCTACCTGTGACTGTTAGTCCTAAATACTTCCAGGGTTCTACTTTCTGCACCTTTTCGGGGGCGATAACTAATCCATATTGTTGTAACGAATCTCTGGCTAAATTCTCCATGTCATTCAACTGCTCCTTGTTGTTTGATGCTAACAGGATGTCATCCATGTAATGGTAACAATAATTGGTAGGGAATCTTTCCCTTACAGGTGACAAAGCTTGTGCCACAAACCATTGACAAATTGTTGGTGAATTTTTCATGCCCTGCGGCAGAACTTTCCATTGATATCTTTTTGCAGGTTCTGCATGATTGACAGAAGGCACAGAGAATGCAAATTTTTCTCTGTCTTGACAAGCTAATGGTATTGTAAAAAAACAATCCTTGAGATCCATGACAATGATTTCCCAATCTTGAGGGATCATGGCCGGTGAAGGCATGCCTGGTTGTAGAGCCCCCATCGTGGCCATGACAGCATTGATCTGCCGCAGGTCATGCAAAAATCGCCATTTTCCTGATTTCTTTTTTATCACAAACACTGGAGTATTCCAGGGGCTCTGAGAGGGTTCAATGTGTCCAGCGGCTAGCTGTTCTGCCACCAATTCTTGCAGGGCCTTTAATTTCTCCATTGGTAGGGGCCACTGATCCACCCACACAGGGTTATTCGTTAACCAAGTTAAAACAAGCGTGGGTTGCCTAACACCCTGCAGCACAGTGGCCCCCGTTAAAAATCCGTAGTAATCTTCACCCCCCACTGTGACAAGCAATCTCTCCCCCATAGATTGAGGGGAGCTGCTGTCACATATGGTTTAACGACTGCTTGTTGGCCCTCAGGATTGGTGATCAGAATTGCCGTAGCTGCTGCTCTTGCTCGTGCGGAGCCTCCCAGCCCCACTACCCCTGTGTCCACATCCTCTGTTGGCCAGGTGGATGGCCACAGATAGTTAGAAATAATAGTCACATCGGCGCCCGTATCTAGGAGCCCCGCAAGCCTTACTGTAGTCGGTGAATGTCCATGATTTGACAGCGTGCACGTCATATGTGGTCGAGATGATGAGACAGTCTGAGACCAGCACACTTGAGGGGGCCCTGTAGAACCGAAGCCTCCATCGCCTCGCAGTCGCTGTTCTGCTTTTGGGACACAACTCAAAAAAGGAACAAGTTGAGCGAGATGAGTACCTTTTGGAATCGTAACAGGTGGATAAAGGGTCGAAACTAATGCACAAATTTGACCCGTAAAGTCAGCATCAATGACTCCCACATGCACGATTAATCCGTTTAAGGTGCTATTTGATCTTCCTATAAGTAACGCACTCAGTCCTCGTCCTATGGGACCCCTCGCCTCAAGAGGGACCTTAACAATGTCTTTTGTAGCTATAGTTATTGTGTCGGCGGTGGATACATCCAACCCTGCTGAGCCAGTTGTTGCGGCTGATAGCTGCTCACAGAGGGGATTTGACCTGCTGTCTGGAGGGGATTTGATGTCCTCACGTGCCCTCTCGCACTCCTCTTGTGGTTTCCCTGTATCGGTTGCCCGTTAGCATGAAACTTGGAACGACATTGTTTCGCGAAATGTCCCAATTTCCCACATTTATTGCAATTAGTTCCTGGTGGGACAGTCATGGGCTGCTTGCCTGCCGACCTTCTGTTCGGGCAATTTACTTTCATATGACCGTCTTTACCACATCCAAAGCATTTTCCTGTATTTCGCATGTTCATGGCAGTAGCTAAAGCCGCCATTTTATGTTCCACTGTACCAACCTTTGAACATGCGGCCACCATGTCAGGAATAGAAGGATCTCCTGGTAAAGACTGTATTATCTTTTGGCAGTCCTCATTAGCATTATCCTTTGCTAGCTGTTTGCACAACATTTGTCTTAACGTTTCATCTTCTACCTGTTTCTCCAATGCAGCAGATATTTTTTCTACAAATTGCAAAAAGGGTTCTTTAGGACCTTGCCGGATAGCAATATACTTCTGTTTTGGAGCTGCCATTTCCATGGTTCGCTTTAATGCTGTAATCCCTATGTGTTGTGCCTGTTCAAGGACAATCGGAGGCCACGTAGCTTTCAGCTGAGGGTTACTAAATGGTCCCTCGCCAAGCAAGGCGTCTTCTCCGAGTCCTAACCTCGGATCGTCTTGTGGCAGTCGAGCATTATTTTGTGCAGCTACTCGTGCCATCTGCCTCCAAGTAGATTGAAACACTTGTAATTGTACTGGCTGAAACAGCACTTGTGCGAGATGTGTAACATCATATGAACACAACAAATCTGTGCTGATTATTCGAATAAGTTGCATCACCTCAGGAGAATTGATTCCAAATTTCTGTGCTTTATTCTGCAAATCCTGCACCACCTTCCAACTGATCGGATTGTGCTCATCATGCTCATTTGTGCCTGCAACAGCTTTATAAACAGGGAATGCACCATAAGCCTCTGCTGCTATATCTACAGGCTTTGGACATGCCGGGGTTGGAGAGTATGGGCTGAGGCGTTCAACCAGATCCCAGTTGCCAGCCTCAGCAGCATACTTTCTAACTCCCTCCCAAAATCGATCAGGGGACCTTGGAATTACAGTTACTGTGGATGGAGGGAGAGTCCATGGCTGGGCTTTCTTCACCATGGGTTTATCTGTGATATGTAGAGTTTGTAAAGCCGTGGTTAAAGCTTCTTCTCCCTCACTTTCATTTTCGCTCTCGCTCTCTGGTTCTGTGTTACCCGCCCTATTTTCCTCCTTGGGGGGGGCTGATGGAATCACCCCTTCTGCTGCTGCGCCGCTAGGGGCCGCCGCTGCACCACTAGGTGGGGGGGGCTCCTCATCGCCCTGCAAAATATTTAATGGTGGAGGAGGAGGAGGTGGGCGAGGGCGCGATCTGCTTTTGCCCATGAGGGGTTTCCTGCCTGCTATTCCTGAGGCTGAGGTATCCACTGCCTTTGTCCCTTTGCCACAGTCCTCCCCGTCATTGTCTCCAGGTCGAATGTCTGTTAGTTTCCCATCAGAGGCCTCACGCTCTATCTTCCATTCCTTTAAGGTTTCACTCAATAAGCGCCATGTGGTTGCCAACTCACATGCCTCTTTTTGTCCTTTAGAGACCTCATCCAATATTTTCAATCCTACTGCTTGCCATGCACTCACACTGAATGCAGTAACTGTTGTGGCTTCAAAGCCTTGCATCTTACTCCATAGCAAAATCTTTTTCAGGCTTTGTTCTGAGGTTTTAACCCCCTTTCTTTTTAATAGGGCTTTCCAGGTAGACAAAATTGTCTCCTCTTCCTTTGTTAATGACTGCCCCATAATTACAGTCCCGTTCCCGGTGGCTCACCTTTTTAGGTGTCGAAGTTCAGGTCCGGACCAGGCAGATTCCCTCTGCTCTCAGCTACACCGGGCTCCGTCTCCACGGCTCTTCCCGCCGCCGTTATACTTCTCCTTTAAATGACCACTTCGCTCTAATCAATCACGTCGCTCTAATCAATCACGTCGGGGTCACCATTTGTCGCAGTTGAGACGGACACGACAAACATCAGATTGTGTGAAAGCGACCAAAATGGCTGCAAAAGCCCCTTTATTGTTCAAACAAGCTTTTTTATAACCTTCTTCAAAGTAGGTGTTCATACAGGATTGGTTTACTTTAGTAACTAACAGTTCACGATTGGGTGATAGTTTCTCGCCTGAATCGTCAGGACAGTTCTTCTTATCTTAGTTCTCTAATCTTGTTTCCATGGCACTTCTCGGGACTTTCTCGCCTCTCATGGATACACTGGAATTTCTTCAAGGTTAAATTCTTCTTCAGTTAGACTAGAGGCAGACCCGCTGCCTCCCCCGACAGCTTCCTACTGTTTTTCTTTCAGCTTACGTTACTGTATTGAAATGCAACATACACCAGTCCCTGACTGATTTACAGTTATTCTGAATATTTGATATTTTCATTGTCTGGAGTACAGTTTCTCACTCATGATAGCTGATCCTCCTATACCATCAGCAATTAAAAAAAAAAAAAAAGACTTTGTGTCTTCATGTATTTATCACAACAAATCACAAATTTGTCCTAATCCTCATCTATCATGAGCTGTAACATTTTTGTCTTCTATAGGGCAAAAATACTTAGTTTGATGAAAACCTCTTTGGTGTCTGGTAAAGATATATCTTCTAGATAAGTGTCCAGTCTTGTCATGAAGAAGTAAAAGTAGACTCTTGGTAGACTCCCAGCAGTCATTATTATTAGGGTACAAGCTGTCTGTCTTCACTTCAAAGTCATTGGTTATTTTTGGTCAATTCTCAATTACAGAGCTCTTAATAACTGGCATTTTCTTTCATACATACATCAGTGAAATTTCTTCTCAACATCTCATTACCCTCACCTCTCCCCCCCCCCCCCCCCCCAAATAAAATAAAAGCCCACCATATTTCTTGATAAGCTAAAAAGGCCGAATTTTCTCAGCTCTTCCTCAGTCTGGGATTTTCTCAAACTACAGTTGCATTCCAGGAAGGAGAAGGGTAAGATGCTTATGTATAGGCCTGTCACAGATTTAAGGAAGACACTTCAGCACCAGTTAAAGTCTATTCTCCAAGCATTCATAGCAAAAGTAGTTAACCTACAAAAAATCAAATCAAGTTCTGTAACACCCTAAGGAGATTTTAGGATTGTTTATATAGGATTTTTTAGCTATTCTTCAAAGCTCTGGAATTTAAAGAAATCCTAAAATTCAGATCTAGTCTTTTGGCTTAGGTTTAACTCTAATTTGCACAGAACTGTGAATACAATGTCTTGTCCCAGTCTCTTCCCAGCCTTCTCCACATTTTCCTTTCCTTAGACCAGCCACACAAAATGTCTTCTATGACAATAAAGATTTCACTTAAAAATACCAACTATGGAAGTGGAATACCCCTTTATTACTCTAATATGACATTCCAATATAGATATTAAATTAATTTTGTTAATGATATTAAAGCACAAAACAAACAAAAAAAAATTAGGCTTTGATTTTGGGTCTTGTTCACACTAGACCCAAACATTAATTATTTTCAGATGAAGAGCACGCTGTTAGGCTGACCAAACCTATAAGGGCAAAAATCAATACCAAGCAAGTCTTGGGTAGACCTATTTATACCATATTTTGTTTATCTTACCTCATGTATTTTCAGTTTCCAAACACTTCCTAAATAATTTTGATTTTATTCCTCATTCTGCACTCTTAATTTTGTAAGTTAAACTTGTTTAAATCTGTATCAGTTCAACTTTGGGAAGAGATCCTCCTAATACTGTTGCAGTTACATAGTTTATTACAACTAACTTTACATCAAGTCCCAGAAAATTATGGCAAACCACCCAGACAGTTCTTGGAAAGCAATATAAAACACTTGTTTTTTTGAAGTTACCTGAAGACCCAAATACTGGAGCAGATGTAACATGGGGAGGATGCAATGCAACAACTGCCCCATTCCTCTGGAAATGCTAGGTAATTCTCTCTCTCTGGTTAGTGGATATTAGGGATGGAAATCACTGTAAATATAAAACAGACCTTATAACTCTGTAAACGTGGGTGTCTCCAGAACAGTTTATAATATACTATAAGAATATCTGGTCAAATGCTTACTTGTCAGCAAAATAAACACCCTTTGAAACAACATAGGTAATAAGAAAATTATTAAAACTTAAAAGAAAATTGATCCTGTGAAAAACTACAGGGTCAAACTCTAAAAAATGCTGATGACCTGGAAAAAAAACACTGCAGAGAAATGCTGATTTTTATTTTAAGACCTGCATGTGTCTCTGACATGCTGCCTACTGGCTCTCTGCTGCTCACCTCCCCAGGCTGCTAGCACGGTGGTAGCAGCAAGCAGAAGAAAAGGTTTAATAGTTGAATACATGAGCCTCTATGACCCCTAACGGTTGGCTTGCAGTGACATGGTGGGCAGTAATGCTCTGGAGCAGGTGGTGTGTGGGAACACATCCTTGTTGTCCGATTACTGCCTGCAGCAGGGAACTAGGTTTGGCTGGGGGATGCTCTTTGCTCTGTAAAACTTTTAGTTAGTTGGACAAGAAATTAACCACAAATATTTTTAAATGTTTACATGAAATGAAGACATTTATCTTGAATATTTGGGTATTTTTCTTTAGGACTATGTTGGCATGGACTTTGCTAAAAACATATTTTTTCATTATTAAATCTGCTTCTAACTTCTAATTAATTTTGCACATTCTCTGAGATATACTTTCATCTTCCAGAAAAGCCATTTCCTCTGATTTGTATCAATTGTTCAATTGCTGTTCCTTCTTGAGATTTTTCACTCCTGATTCATGAATCCATTAAAAGGCTTTCCTTTGAAAAGTTGCCCCCACCACCGTGTCAATTATTTTCCAGTGTTGGTGCTGGCAAGTGGAACTTGTGACTCTCCTGAGCAATTAACCTGGCAGTTATCAATAGCAAACACCGTGCACTGTAACAAAACGCCACTGAGTTGGGAGCCATAAGGCAATGGATTGTACAATACAGCTAATGGAAAATGTAATTGTAAAATGGTTAGCCCATCTGACTTCTTTGACCCCTTGGCAGACAGCAAGCTTAAGTAATGGATTTAGAAAGCTCAATCTCCTGTCTTCTTGTGTTCTCGGCACTGAGGAAAAGCACTAATGCCTATATATGCATAGGAGTGCGTGTATATTTAAACAGGGAATGGCAAGCAGTCTGTAACACTGTTCTCTATGACCGGGTTTCTTTGAACTATGTGGAGCACCAGCTGCAAATAGGGGTCTTTTAAATCCAAATCAAATTTGGACAATAAAGTACCATTATTTTACAGAAATCCTTACATGGACACAGTGACGTTTGTGCTCAAACCCACCCTGCTTGGAGCCCAGTGCTCCATTTCACGTAAACAGACTCACTGGTTTTATAAAGAGTCCTCACCACTGTGCCCAGCCTGAGCTTTTCTCTGTGAGCTTGCCTGGAACATGATGTGCCTGAACTGCTCCAGATGCAATGCAGGCAACGCTAACACCCTGCTTCATGTACTTACCATGCAGGAGTTGGTCCTACGAGGGTTCAGTGACGAAATGCAACACCTGTCTGCGTTGCACTGCTGTCCATGTACAGCCAACTCTCACTGCATTTTTTGAAACAATTGTCTCTTGCTTCCCCCTTCCTCCCACCCCAAAGTGACTTCTCTGAAATCAGCTGTTTTTCTGTGGCTCACCAAGCTCTGTGCCTGGGCTTGGCAGGGTATGTGCTGCCCTGAAGAAGGGAAACAGACCTTAAAACAGTGAACTCAGTAATAAAGCATACCAAGACTTTACATCTGAACTTCTATGTGTGTGTACCACATTGCTCTCTACAGTAGATCACATTGTTTTGCATCTTTTAATTGATAGGAAAATCTTTTTGTGTATAATAAAAAGTTACTTTGTAATCAAATGCAAATACTTGGTACCTTTGGCAATTGTTTTCTACTATCTATCCCATTGAAAGATTGGTTAATTATCTGATTTAACACCAGTTCCTTATGATGACAGTTGACAGGGATATGTACTGGATATGAATATATCCAGTATATATACTGGTCCAGGATTCTGAAATTGGCCGTCATCTCAAAATATGATCTGACTTGGTTGGTGCTAAAGAACATCTCAAGGTTGTTATAACTTGTATAAGGTACAGACAAGCCTGCATTTAGTGCTGTATGCTTTATGAAGTGTAACAGCACTAAAGTTATACATTAGCTCTATGAAATTGAAGTGTTCTTGCATATTACATTAATACCAGTTAATAGGGAATTAGTGCCACCTAATGTAAAAATGTAATCCAAGTGTCTCTGATAGTGTAAGGGAAGGCTTTCTTATTCTCTGTCTTTCATTTGCAATAAACATTAGTGAAATAGAAATAACCATGGATGATGGAGCTGTTAAATATTATATATTCCTATGCTATAAAATATCACCTATTTCTATTACATAAACTTTACCTTTGATTAACAAGCATTCTGTTTTATTCTAAGAAATTGGCCATTTTGTAATGCTCTAAAGGATTAATTGCAGTAATGAAATACTTCCCTGTCACAGTCTTGTGTAAACTATGGTTATTTTGGCCCCAGTTCTGTAAATGTATATGCAAGTTCTTAATTGCACTCAGGTGAGGAGAATTAAGTGCATATATAAATGTTTATGTGAGCAGAAACAAGGTCCTATGTGTAGCCTTTTTTCCTTTTACTAAACATACAAGTCTGAATTCCAAAGATGATTCAGTCTCTCTGGCTAGTCTATAGGAGAAAATAATCTTTTAATAAAGATTAGTGAGAACAAAGATAAATATAGTGGAGTGCTCTGGTTCCCCAGTCATTACCAATCAGGTGTCTTCTATCTGAGTCGAATTTGCCAAAAAAAAGAGCAAAGAGAAAGGCATCATTAATTTAAAAAAAAAAAAGCTGCAGTTTCACCCAGAACCCTTTTCCCTCTCTCACATGCCAGTCTTCTTGCGCATTGGCTGCAAGCATCCTTCACCTTTCAGTCACTCACAGAGACCAAGGTGTGCATCAGTGCCTGAACATTGAAAACTTAACCCAGCCTGGGGTTTGCTGCTGTCAGTCCCACTCAAAACAGTGCTCCCAGAGACTGTGGAGATGGCAAAACTGTTCAGGATTTAGATTAAAATGTCTGTACTAGGAAGATACAATGCATAGAACTCTATAACTTGTGTGTAACAAAAATATAATTGTCATGAGGATAAGTTTACTTGTTGAGATGTAGTCACATGAGCCATCCCTGCCCAAAGATGATTTGACATTAATGCAGTGACTTTTATAGACATACAGATACATATTGCAGTATCAAGAGTGATCTAAGTAAGAACGAGTGGTGATCAGGCTATGGCCTGAGTCATGAAGCTCCTTTTATAGGCCTAGTTAAAGGTTTTGCTGAGAAAGCTTTGTTTTATCTTTTCAACTAATCTTAATGCCAACATATGCTGAAGAACTACTATTGCATTTGCTATTCTAGAAATGATGCAGTTGTACAAAGTTTGCTTTAGACATTGCCACTGTTTAATCACAGTAAGTCTTCAAATGTCTGAATTGGGATGCATGTGGGTACTGATGTAGGATAGGTGGCTAGTGGCGAATACCTTATTTTGTTGGTTTTATATAAAAGGTATATTAGTGCATGACACCTTGGAAAGAGTCAGAATGAAGTATCAGTAAAGCATATTACTGGAGCTTTTGAAAATATTTAGGTCATAATGTTATAGCCACTTCCAGGTGGGCAGAAAAACAACCGCATTGGTTTTGTTGCATGATCGATAGTGTGTCATAAATGAGGTGAAGAAAAAGTGCCCAACCTCAGGTTTTCTGCTTTATTCAGTAATTATGGTGAATAACTGACTGAAGCTGACCATGTAACTTTAAGAAGATTAGGGTCAAAAACTCCAGCATCTATTTATAATGTGAATTTGGTGAGAACCACCATTTGGTTACACAAATATTTATAATACAGTACTTAATTTTTCTTACAATTAATCCTGAAATTTATAAAAATGATAAAATCAACTATATCTTAAAAAAACAACCTACAACTTGGCTCAATGAACTTGACTTTGTGAACCATTAGAAAAACAACTGTTATTCTGAGACATAGACAATGAATATTGTGAGGGATTTTACAACAAATTTCAGCACACTACAAATGTTTTGACCAAAATACAATACTTAGGGAAAAATGTAGCTAGATGAGGTGTTTTGACTCTGACAATATGGAATGATTAGTATTAAATAAACTGCATAAATTTCCTTCCCCACCAAAGTAATTTAAAAAATACACTATCTTTAAGTGATAGCACATAATAGAAAATTCAAAATCTAATTGTAAAAATAATAATTTCTGTCATGCACTCATTTATTTTTATTCCAGCTCCAATTTAGCCCATATTATTGTTACCACAATGTAATGATAAACGTGTTTGTAGCTGCCTTGATATCAAGTTATTTATTTAAAGCATACGTTGTCGCTGTCAGTATTATTACTCATTCTGATGCACAGAAAATGCATTCTGGGACAAATACACAAAGTTGCACTATCTGGCTTTTGAGATAGTTGCATGAGTCCAATTGTAAAAGGTTTGCCTATTTTAGAGAGCCTTTGATAAACACATTCAGAAAGCTGAGGTCCTTCTGCTGAGCAAAGCTAGACTGTAATGTTGAAACTGTCTTCCAGGTGCTAAATGGTGTCATGCTTCTCCTTAAAATTTGTCATTTCCTCTTTCTGAAACACACAATCTCATATGAGTGCAGGGAGACCTGCAGCGCCCACACTGCGGCCACATGGGAAGTCCTTGGGTCCATCATGGCCTCCCCAGGCAGTCCGGTTCCCTTCTTTTATTTCCCCAGCATGTCTAGCTTTAATTACAGATGATACTATTTCTTTCCACCAGCATGCAAAACCAAAACTGTCCTGCTGGGCTGTGGAAAGGGGCAGGAAATTCTCATTAGGCTTAATTCAAAGCTTTTATGTGTTGTCTCCACATGAGAGGCCCTTGACATGCAGCCCCCTGCAACAGATTCTGTGCAAACTATTTGCAGATACAGGCACCCCGTCCTTAAAAACAGATGAGCAGTATCATGGAGTCCCCATGGACATTACAAGAACAACCTTATGTCACACAGTGTACCAAGTAAATGAATGCCATGGATCTTACTTTTGTATGCTCAGAGGGCTGAATACCTCTTGTTTATGAGTTGAACTAGTATTGAACTCTTCTTAAAGTCCATCTTGCTGTGACTGTAGTCTCTCCCTTTCCTAACCCCATGCACAAACTACCCTCCTTGCAATGTTCTCTTCAACTGTGTCAAAGTTACATGAGCATTTGAAAGCACTTCATGTGAAAGCAGTTGGCTTTCCAAAAATGTAACCTGTTTCAAGGCAAAACCCCATCCTATCATCATTTAGCATATCAAAACACTTATATAGGGGTGCCCGCATGGTCCCTCCACTTGGTCAGATAATCTGGATAACAGCAGCTGGTAGGATGCTCAATCATACAGAGAGTTCTCAAGGACAGGAGTCCAAGGGGTGAATGTCAGGGACCTGTACTACCCCTTCTTTTGGTCAGATAGCCTGGATAGCAACAGCTGAAAAATGAGAAAACAAAGCATAAACCCACTCACTTAAATACCCAAACACTGCCTGAGAGTGTGTTTGCCCAAAACTGGTGGAGTAACTGAGGAAGAAAACCATTAGCTAGATTAAAGAGTAACCTGGGAAGTATAAAGAGATTTTGGAAAAAGGCGAAGCCAGCTTGAGAAGGAGTGATAAAGCAGGATGAAACATCTTTGGAGCCAGGTGCCCAGCGAGGGCAGGGAGCTGTCTACAGCCCTCGCGGCCAGGGCACAGGGGCTTGTGCATCCATGGGTGCCCTATCTTGGGGGTGGTATGGGAAGGTGTGAAGTATCTCTGAGTGCATATTAACATTTTGCAACTGTCTAGTGTTGTGATGAATCTCCTCTATTGCTGATATTGAACCTGAACATATAGGTCACAGGTTGCCAGTTACATATGTGCTGTTAATAAATCAATAAGCCGTTTGGTCTTGATTTGATTTAAACCACCTGAACTGAGGAGATTTTCCTTGTAACAACAGTGTATTTCAGTGGGATGTTCTGGGCTTTGGTAACTTCTGCTCCTACGTACAAGAGCTTTCTTTTTTTTCCCCATACCTTTTGCCCCTTCCCCTGCCCCAAATTTCTGTATTTATTAAAGATGTAGAAAATTGGCTTCTAGACCCTAGTGGAGCCAGGAGGGATTTTTTTTTTTTTTTTTCCCCCATACCATCATTTTGTGAGTGAATTAAATACAAAGAGGAGGAATGACCAAATAGGCTTCTTACTAAGATAATTTATATAATTTCTATTCACCAGATCCTATAAAAAGGGAGGAAGCCTTGACAACATGCTCAGTACCAGAATGTGGAAAATAAACAAACAAAAAAAAATCCAACCATGAAAGCCCAGGAGTGTAGATTTCTACGTGATCTTGTACCCTTCTCTGAGTACATTTAAATTCAATTAACACACTGAGATATATTCGAGAGCCTTTAGTTCAGCTGTGACTTTTAAGGTGAAAAAACAGAGCAAAATCCCTTTCTAGGGGAATTTACTTTTAAGTCTCAGGGTCTTTACTGCATTTTAGAGATCAGTGAGAGGGTAGAGAAAGTCACTGTAGTTTTGCTTGCCAGTGATCTCTCACTGCAGCAAGGACAACAACGGCTTTTTCCAAGCAGACTGGTTTGTCTGTTTTCTAAGCCATTTCTCTGAACTGCCTTACATTAAAAAGAAAAGAGCATTTTGCTCTATCAGATTTACATATTAAGCCACAAAATAGTTCTTCTCCATGCTCCCATGATCAAACTGCGTACAATGAGTGAAATTGGTCCCTTCACACAGCAGCAGTACAAGGCTTATTGCACCTCTTAAGTCCCAATTATGCTTTCAGAAGAGTGTATTGGCATTATGAAGGCAAATTTGCCCAGAGATGCATTTCACTCAGTATGATCCACTTGTCCTACATGGTGAGCTTTATCTAAGGTTTCTAAGCTTGCCTTTTCCTGCCAGCCAAAATCTTTACAAACAAAGTTCTTCTTGAGATTTTTCTGGGCTTTTATGTTTCTGAAGAAATACCTGTGCAATGTGCTACGGGATGCTGAATAATCCACATTCCTGTTTTGTAATCAAATTTCTGCATTTCTGGCACTTTCAAAATCAATATTTCTGCAAAATGGAGTTCTGGGTGGCAGAGAAGTCTGGTGCACTGCTGCCCAAACCAACCTACTGTTGGTCCACAAACACTATGTGTGATGCCCTTGTCTGGGCCAGCACAGTACTTCTGGGGAGCACTTTGTGAACCACAATCAGAGGGCTTATCTGCCTTAGGAAAAATGGGAGTTTTGTGAATTTGGATCTTTATCTGCACTCACCTTGTCAAGGTGTACCATATAACTGAAAGGATCCCACTTATTTTGGAAGTGTATAGTGTTATGTATACTCCTTTTCAGATGTCCTCTTGTATTAACCCTGAAGCAGCATCCTGTACCTCCGGTCCTGAACAACATTTTTGAATGTATTTCATTGTTGGATTTATATAGTTGCATAACGCAGCAACAGCTGATAGGGTCTGCATTTACAATTAATTTTCTTAATGTAAAAATCAAGTTTGTCTATTCTTAAATGCATACACCCAAAACGATGGAAAGAAACACAAAATTGTATCTGAGTCAGAATTGTCATTGGTTTGGACTTCCTCTCTGCTAAAACAGGGCCCTGGATTTTGCACATACCTTTCTGGTCATATATGAATTAGTAAAAAGTAGGCATATAGGGCATGAGCTACCAGTACAAGCAATATTGCTCACACATTTACATCTCATGTTTCCCATGAAGAAACACATGCCATTTCTTCATTTCATTGCAAAATATGGCAAGCTTTCTTTTCTTCTACTGTTGATTTCTATTTCAGAAAAATCTGCGGGAAGGTGTATTATATGTTTTCTGATGGCAGTAAAATTGAGTCAAATACTTGATTCCAATATGGATTTCCTGCTGTATATTAAGAATTAAGTAGATACGTTATTGTAGCAGATTTATTTGTCAGAGTGAGATCTTTAAAGACATACCTCACAGTGTGATTCATTTCTATTAAATTAGTTATTTGTCCTCCATGGTGTAATCTTTTCAGGGAGATATCTAACATACTTTGAATGCAAATTCAACCCCAGGGAAATAAAACACATAGGCGAACCAATGTAGTCATATTCTATTTCCGTTAGTTCTTTTATCTGTTAACCTCAGATTTGTTTCAGTCCATATGAGATACAAATGCTGTCATTCTTACACTTTATTATGTTGTTCAATATGTTTCTTTCCTGGAACTTCCCTGGAAATGAATTTCATTTGTTGCTGGAAGACAGCAGAGCCAGCTTATATTCATGTGTTCTTAAGAAAAGAGCAGCTATTGAGAACATCATCACTTGATTTATAGGTTAAGCCTGAAGAGTTTCCAGGCAATGTCCTGAAGTTATGAGAGCTTCTGTTCATACTACATGACAAAGCAAAGGGGTTTAAAGAAAGAGCCTGAAGAAAGGTACTGCTGCTCTAGACATTAGATTCTGATGCTCTAGGCATTATTGTAGTTGCTTGTTTAAGTCCCAAATCAGGAAAACACTGAAGACTATGCTTTTTATCAATGCTGCCATGTAAGTACAAACAAAAGCACTTGTGTGAATCCAAGCTTGAGTATCCTTTCTGGAGCTGATCCACTACTAAATAGAGTAGAGATAGAGTAACTCTTAGGAGTAAGAAAGTGACTAGAGAAATGACTCTGCCTTATAAGAAGCACACCTGATTTAGCTGTCCTAGTGCAAAGCAACACTGCCCCAAGCAGTCAGATTTGGTCCATGCACATTAGATGCTTATTCCTCACTCATTTCAGCCATGCTTGACTGGAAAGCTGTATCTTTCTAAAAAGCTGTTTTTCTACAAATACATACCTACGTATGTATGCATCTTAGGGAAAAGCACCCTGAAGCACTAAATTAAAATTTGTGATCTTCAGACATTATAGCACAGGAAAAGGCTCACCAGAGGAGCTTTGTTCTTTGAGGAAGCTTATTCTTTTTTTGCTGTGGGCATTGCAGACTAAGCTATCTGCATTGAACAACAGCAGGAGTGCTGAAAAATTGCTAGATATAAAAGATAATATTATGTTGTCATTTTGTGGAAAACCTGGCTTCTAACCTGCAGAATGCAATGAGGATCTAGGAGTGCCCAATGTTGCAAAAGTGAGTTAAAATCTAATCCTCTTTCTGTTACAAGTAAAGGATTTCCACCTCATGAATTAACAGCGATTTGGAGAAGACATGTCATTAAAACTTGGAGCCCTCCAGTTCAGACTGACCTTGACTTCTTGATAACAGCAAGTCAGATATTCTTTGACTAGCCCCTTCTTTTTTTTTTTTTTTTTTCTTTCATTTTTGAAAAGAGTTGTAGCTTAAGTGACCACAAAACGTGTATTATTTTCAGAGCAGTGTTGGCCTTTCCAAAGCTTTCATCCACATGCTTCAAGAAGAGGGGGAAAATGTATACAAAATGTGGTCTGTCTCTTGGAGCCCCAATTAACAGACCCTCCAGTACCACCCGAAAAATGTGTTCTATGTAACAGAGAAATGAACAAATGAAAAACTGAAATGTCAAAAACCCTTAAGAGATAGCAATTGCATCCTGTTTTCTCTCATCAAAACACTTGTAGACACCATATTACAAAAGCAGGCAAGAGGGAGCAAAGAAGGCAAACTGGTGTAAAAGAGACTCCTTTTGCAAATTTTGTTCTGGAAAGCTCTGAATAACCAGGGACTGTTGTTGGACAATGCTGGCCTGTGAAAGAGCCATAGCTGAATACCCATACTACTGTGACCTACAGCCATTAATGCAAGATATAGCTGGAAGAATTATTCTCATGTTACTAGTAAATTGTTCTCAGAATACTCTATAGATGCCCAGCTGTGACTTTATAATGTTCAATTATATTGTGTTAAATAAGGTTATTGCTTCCAGGAAGCAATACTGGGCACTCCATCGATGGAGTGCCTATACCCTGGGAGCATGAATTTCTCTTTGGTTATAAACATGGCAACCCTAGAATCAGACCTCTGACAAAGAAATTTGCTGGGCAGACAAGGGAGTCAAATGTGGAAAAGCAATGCAGTGCAGGTATGATAAGTGATAGTGTCGGGATGCAAAGTACCTGCTTATTGCCAGGATGGAGGTATCTGCCTCATCCTGAACAAGAGATGCATCTCTGCACCCAGACTCTGGCTCACCCTGGACTTCCAGGAAATGCAACAGCTCCTTCCAAAACACATTGCCAGAGACAGCCTCTACTCTTGACCCTTTCCACCTTCCTGCTTAAACCCATAAGCTCTGCTGTGTTCCTCACTCTTCAAATGCAGGCATACAAAGTTTGACCCATCCACTGAATAGTGGAAGCATCTATTTTATCTTCAACAACCTGTCATGGCATGCAGCTGAGGACCTCCACTGCCATTCTTCCAGTGTTCTTATATTCATTACAGACTTACATGTGCACAGTTTGGCCCCACCAGCAGAACAGTTTGCAGTGAGCATGTTCCCAGGAACAAGAACTTTTTTAATCAGGTCAGAACTGAGAGCTGCACCATCTTTTTGGCAGATTTGTCAGTTTCTTGGTGATGATCAGAGCTTCCATGTAACTTCTGTCCTTCCTGCTATAAACTCATCCCAAGTCTGTTGGAGTAGCCTCCTTGCAGTCTTGTCCTGAGAAATGTGGTGTGATCAATAGTCTTTCATCCATGTGTGCAAACTCAGTAGGTAAATTGCAGCCCAGAAATTAGGAGTTAATTTGATATTCCTCTATCTCCTCTAAACACATTAATCTGCTTTCTGAGGAGAACACAAACAACCATCAGTTCAGCATGACAAACCATTAGAAGCACTAAGAAGAGGATGTATTATTTGACTTACTTTGCTATTAATTTCAAAATTTTTTTTTGGTACTTATGCACATGCTAATAAATAATAACAAATTCTGTTACATTTCATTATATCATCCTATTTTGTATAGTGAAGAACAGGCAGGTGAATGAAACCCTGTCAGTGAAGGCGGGTATTACGCAGACTATTTCCATGTCAAAAGCTTCTTTTCCTTGACCACTGTTTAATGTTGCACTGCAGTAGCAGTAATAACTACTTGCTGCAGCAGTTTTCCATGAATTTACATGAAGTCATTGACGTGAAAATTGAGCAGTATTAATCAGCTTTTATTCCACATGTAATTGTTGCAGGCAGGCATCCTTCCCTTCTGTCTCCTAAATTTTAATATATGTTATACCATGTGTAATTAAATACATGCAGAAGGCAACTCTCTTCGATAGTTTTGAGCCTTGTTTATTTAATTTTAAAATGTTTTATGGTGGAATAAAAATTTACAATACTCCAGCCTACAAAAATGTGATCTGTTATAAAATATCTCTCTAATTGAATTTGCAGCTCCCAATGACTTTCAACATATTACATGGCACTGTCAGAATGGCACTGGTGAACATATGCATCTAGGGTGAATGTGACAGCAATATCAACCTTTGTGCCACTTCTTGTAGTGACCACTTATCTAATGTATATTTGTGACATGTTTTTCTACTGGCATATCCCACTCAATCATGTTTGTCTTAGATATTGACAGTAAAATACCATAGATGTTTTGTTTTCTTCCTCTAACTTGTCCTGAGATAC
Source organism: Strix uralensis (assembly GCF_047716275.1). Lineage (NCBI taxonomy): Eukaryota > Metazoa > Chordata > Aves > Strigiformes > Strigidae > Strix > Strix uralensis. The sequence goes on along the minus strand of NC_133973.1, from coordinate 16,530,681 downwards.
CTTTGGGAGTGTGAATTTTCATTCAGGCCTGACAGGATGCAAAAAATAAGATAAAAATAAAACCTCTCACCTACTCATTGTGTTAGTCATCTTTGATTTAAAGAGAGGTCAGAGCAGGTAGGAGCTTACTTGATGCTTAGCAAACCCATGAGAAGTCAGAGCATACAGAAGGGAGACCCTACTTAACTAAAATCATTTGCCTTAAAGTGTTGGGACAAACAGACCCATGAGGAACTGTGTCCATACTGAAAGATAAAAGACCATGGGGTGGCAGTAGCTGTGAGAGTGTTTAATGCTTGTTGATTGTTTTTCCATTGATCTGAAGTGGACTGATTCCTTTCCTGGTCTTTGCTTTTCAGTGTAGAGTAAAGGAGAACAAGAAAATAAGGGGTTTTTGCATTTGAAACCTCAAAAATTCCTCATGAGTTGTGATACTTTGAAATTGCTCTGCTTTCAGGACTATATACAACTGCACCATCTCAGAGGCACCACTGGGAATAAGCACGTCTGTAAAAGGGAACATCTGGCTTTACAGGGAAACCACACAGTGTCTTTTAATGGTGCAGCAGCAAACTAACCCTTGCTCAGCTGGCCAGCCCTGTAGGGTCCTGTACCACATCTCTTTAAAATCAGATGTAGTCTTCTAATTAGTTTAGCAGCTTAGGTCAGGATCTTCTCCTTCCCATCAGAGCCACAGCAGAGCTGGGACTCTGCCTCCTCTTGGTCCGTATTCTACTACTCATCCCTATTCCCTATTCTTGAGGACCTGAGTGCAGGTTCTGTAGTATGGTCATTCTCAAGTTTTTATACTACTGGCAAAGATTTCATGAAGGCTTTGGCACCTTTCTGTTTGCTTTCTTAGGGGATGAGAGGTATGTGGGGATTTTTAGAAGTATTTCTTTAAGCTTTCTAACCTAATGTGTTTCAGGATGCTTTTAGGGACGTGTCTTGGAAAGAATGTCTGTTGATGAGTGAGACGTGTTAAGGAATGTCTTGAAACCTTCAGGGTTCTTGATAGCAGGTTTATATCACTAAAGAGAGTTTTAGATTAACTTTTTTGATGTTTAAGTCTAAAACTAGAGTTCTAATTAGACCACCCAAAAAAGTGGCTTGAGGTAAACAGCAAAAGCACTTTCAGACTTCCCTGACTCCAATGAGAAACATGGATGTTTGGGACTTCTTGCACTTCTGCAAAATCGGACCATTCATTTTGGTTTTCTATCAGCAAAAGCTGTTATTAAAAAGGAGTCAAAAAAGGGTCCTCTATGATCATAGGAGGCAGAAAAAAAGTAAATGGTGGCAAGGGAGATTCAGGTATTCAGAAGAAGAAAAAAATGCTTTCCAATGGTAAGAGTAGGGAAAAAGCAAAGCAGGTTGCCAAGGGAAGTTGTGGACTCTCCATCCTTAGAGATATCTAAGAACCAAACAGCATCAGGTCCTTCTAGGATGACCTAATTTTGTTGATCTTGCCATGCAGAAGGGAAGGTTTGAGGGAATATCCACAACCCATTGGAATGTTATGCATTTGATTTAGGTGCTAAACATAGCTCTGTGCTTACGTGTACTAAAACAAAATATAAGCTAAAAACTTTTACACAAATTACTAAATCTTGCACAATTATGTCAATGTTGGTCTGACCAACTTAGACTCTTGAGTTTGCAATAGTGGTAAGATGGTGGTTTTCCTCATAAACTATTCTATGTTGTTTTGGTTTGCTTTGGTTGGGTTTTATTGTCTTTCACAGGGGGTTTTTGTGTTTTTAGGAGAAACAGGGAAATGAGCTTCTTTAAACCTACTCCAAAGTAGATCACTGTAGTGTTATTTCCGTATGTATATAATGCACCTTCAAGTATGAGTCTTGCAATGAAAAAGTTTCAGACATAATGAGTACAATAAAGCTCTCAATTTAAAGTTATAACTTTTTACATCATTTGATTGTTTCGAATAAATGCAAAAAAATATGAAATCCTGTAATGAAGGGATTTTTTTCACATGCTAAATGGCAAATTCCTGGGTCAAACGACTGCCAATTTAATAGGTGAATTAAACCAGTGGCCTGATAGCTCTGTAAATTATTTGGAATTCAAGGAAGCATGAAATTTAGTCATACACTGTGCTTGGTCATCAACATATTGCTGTGCTGACATTTGAACATGACTGCATTTCTTTCTTCTCTCCATTTCATATTAGAAGCTTGGAAATAAAAATATAGAATTACTCTGAGGCAGGTCTGGCAGTAGAGCAGTTTCACCACTCTCACTGATGCTGTCTGTGTCTGCAGTAGACTGTTGCAGTGCTGCCTGTCAGTGTCCCTGGGACCAAAACCCCATCTTTCTGAATTATCCAGTCTTTGGAAAACATTTGGACTGCTCAAAATATGCCTCAGTTGTTATGGTTTCCAGGGTGTTCTTTAGACTGTCTCCAGAACAAATCTGAAAGATCTTCATTACATAGTGCTCCCAGAGGTTATCAACTCACATCACTTTAAGTGATGTATAAGCTTATTGGGGCAGGTGATCCCATTCCATAGGTCTGTCCCATGGAAATTTAACATGGCCCAGGTGAATGCTAATGGGGCTTTGCCAGGAGGCTTTGTCAAACCTCATGAGGTAAGACACGCCACCTTAAGTGCAAAGCTGATGCGATCTGGCATTTTTGACATCCCAACATGCAACATGAATGCAGCCAAGGATGTCCTTACTGAGATGGCCTTCAGATGCAACCTAACAGAGCAGCAATAGTGTGATAACTGAAAAGTTGTCATACAGGCTCTCTTTATCTCCCAGAACAAGAATAAATACCTTGGATTGTATATAGTAAACAGCAAATCAGTTTTTAAGTTACTATAAACACGAATCTGTGCTTCAAGCACCTTTCCCAGAGCCACTTCCAATGTACATCTATTGAGCAATTGTATCAGTACAAATATGGTTTGTAACAGCACAAGAATTTAATACTGACAGTTATATTGGCTTGCATTATGAATCCATGCAGTCATTGTGCCCTGGTGGGGGCTGCGAGAGTGCATGGCATGACCACAGCACCTGATGGAAGACAATGTAGTAAGTGTCCAAAATACCTTCACTCTGTTTTGTCAAGTCCACTGGTACTCCTATGGCTTCACCTCGGAGTTTTACAGCACTCCTCACCCATTGCTGTGAACTGTATAATCCCTGTAAGAACTTAAAATTTTTCTCCTTGCTTTAATTTTTGATAGCAACACCAAGGGATGAGGCATGCCATAGCACACAAATACAACAAGGATCATCTTAGAAGGGGTAAACCTCATACCTGGGAAATGAATGCAGAGCTAAAATTGTTATTGTGTATGCACATTTAGGTGCCTAATTCACATGGCTTAATTTTCCTTTTAGGAAGCAGCCTTATTTAAGGACAAGAATAGATGGTGATGGCAATGGGAGCCATGTGTTTCAGAGAAGCACCTCCAAAGAGCTCCTTGAGAGAGGGGCAGGACAATTACTTATAATGTCTCTTAAACATGACATACCCACTGCTAATGGTCCTGGCCCATTAACTTTGCTTTTTCCTTTCCTACTCTTTCTGGCCTCTAGTGGGTGAGGTTGTTATGCAAAAAGCACTCAAAGCTGAGTCCTCTTCCTGTTAACTGAAAAAAACCCCAGATACCCTGAAAGTTTAGATATTTTAACTGAATGTGTATAATATGGTCATCTAAAAAAACATCAAACCCATGGAATATTTCTGGCATGTGGTAATTAGCATAGCAGATTACCAAGAAGATGTAAAATAATATACAAAAGGAATAACTTTTTATAATTATATATTTAAAAGACATTTAAAATGTAAACTAACTTAAATTGCAGGAAGGCTATTTACATACAATACTGATATCCTCTCTAGTAAAAACATGGCAATGCACAGTGAATGTTATTTTTCAAAAAAACAAAATTTTTTTTACTGGTGCTGTGCGATTTTGCCATTGTTATAATCTTTATTAATCTACAGCATGTAGCAAAAACTTCATCAAGATAAAAATCAGATTTTTTTTCTGACTCCTTGACTAATGTAAGGCAAAGTTTAAGTTAAAATGAAGTTGCAGTACTGAAAACTAAAGTAAAAGTTTCTACTTATAGACCTGTCTCTTCTTTCTCTGAGCGTGTTTTCATCTTTGATATACTGAGAAATAAGTGAACCTCTTTATTAAAAAATCCCAAACCAATATAAAAAATATAATACCTTCTCCTATCTCTCTTTCTTCCCATATCAACTTTTCATGGCTCATAGGATACAATGATCTTGTTTGAGATGGATTTTGGAGAACTTAGGTATAGAGCTATTATTGGCAATACAAAAAAAGCTGAATTATTTTCCAGAGTGGGTGGAAATCATCAGTTTTAAAAACTGATCATAAAATTACATGTCCTTGGGGAACATCCTGAAGTGTCACATTTTGAATTTTAGAAATAAAATTTTAATACATCAAGTTCCTAATGCATGAACAAGTTTTCTCTTAGCAGGACTTGTTGAAGTACCTTTATGTATCTTCCTAAGCCTTCATCACTTACGTTCTCTTGAATCACATTCTTATTGTTGATTTTTTTTTTAAGATTTATTTGGATTTCATGCTAAATGGTATGCTTTTAGAGATAAGTAGTCTAACATAGTCTGTAAAGTGCCAGAAGACTTTCTTTCAAGAGTCTTTCTGTTGCAAATAAAATATTCTCCAGCATGATTTGAAGGGTGACTTAACAGAGATGGCATTAGATGCTGCAGTCAATTCAAAGTTTCATCACAGGCTTCAGCGATAACCAGGTTAGTGTATTTGGGCATAGTGTAACAGAAAACTTATGTTCCTTGCAGTTCAAACATCGCTTCATGTGTAGGACATGTTACAATGAGCAAGCATGTCTTATGTGCTACAAAAAATCCTGAGCAGGACTGAAAGTGATATTTCACATGTTTGATGTCGTTGGTCTTTCCCCTGGGTGCAAGTGTCACCCTGAAAGAACAGAAATTCAAATCACAGCTCAAATGTTTAAAACCTTTCACAGCTTGCCAGCAATTATGCAATGCAAAGCTTGCTAATAGTAGAAATGAACATATTTAAGGTGGGCTTTCATTTTATGAGTGAGATATTACTGATATGGGCACTGGAGAAGTGTGGAACAGTCCCATTGGATCATTTTCAAGGTTCTAATAGGAAGATAAAGTTATTCAAACTTTGAAAACCTTAAGGAGCCAGAGGTCTATGACATTTGCAGCAAAAATACTAGGAGAAAAAAATCATCTTAGAAATGATACCATCAAGCATAATTAAAGTAGCTACAATAACTTCAGTAACCTGGTTTGACAAATAACTATGAAGATCTGTGTGAGCTTGTACTTGTCAGCTGCTCGGATGTTCTGCATTTTTGTCTTGTTTGTTAATGATGTAGTGCAGAGTCTTAGAGACTGCATTTGAAAGACATTTCAGAAATTACTAAGGTGGATGTCTTATGACAGTTTCCACCAAAGCTTGAATAATTTAACTTTTATGCATGCACCAAGCCAGTGCTGTTACTTTTTGTCCTTAATGTGGAAATGAGTCATTTCACATTACTAGAAAATGTAGAAAGGATATCTTGAAAATGAGAGACCAGAGACAGCAGACTCAAATTCTGAAGTATCAAAATAGTATGAAGAAACTTAAACAAAGTGACCAAAATTAAATTACTGTTTGGCATGCTGAGTACTTACAATTACCTTTGTCATGTATTTCTATTAAGTGGCTCAATAGCAGTCACAAATAGCAAGCTCAAAAATATGATGATGGACCCCAAAGTCCTTTTCCAAATATGCCAATAATCTGATTTTTAAAAAAAGATAAATACTCTTTCCACTAGCACTGTTTCTCTTGCATCCCAAGTCATCATGGCCTTGAAAACTCTGCAATTATTTTTAAGAGTTTTACTCCCATAGGGGTGGTTTTTTGGCATGAAATACTTGGAACAAAAATTTATGGAAGAAATAAAATTTGGCACAAGTTAAATCAGCTTTTTGTAGGTAAAGAACATACAGATCATGCATATATTTATTATTGAAGACTATCTTAACAGTATGTCTTTATTTAAATCCAGCTGGCAACTAAGCACCAAGCAGCTGCTCTCTCACTCCTCCCCATGCAGATGAAATGGGGAGAAGAATTGGAAAAAAAACCTCAAAGTCATGGGTTGACATAAGAACAGTTTAATGATTGAAAAAATAAAATAAAATAAAATAATAATTAAAAGGAAGATAACAAAAAGAGAGAGAGAAAACCCAAGACAAGTGATACACCACGCTATTGCTCACCACCCACTGAACAATGGCCAGACAGTCCCTGAGCCATGATTGGCCTCCACTTGGCCAACTCCCCCCGGTTTATATATTAAGCATGATGTCCTATGGTATGGAATACCCCTTCGATTATTTTGGGTCAGCTGTCCTGGCCATGTTCCCTCCCAGCTTCTTGTGTACCTCCTTGCTGGCAGAGCATGGCAAACTGAAAAGTCCTTGATTTAGGGTAAGCACTACTTAGCAACCACTAAAACATCAGTGCGTTACCAACATAATTCTCATACTGACTCCAAAACACAGCACTGTACCAGCTACTAGGAACAAAATTAACTCTATCCCAGCTGAAACCAGGGCTATACCCATGCCTTATTCTATACCATTTACATCATGCACAGGTCCCGTACTTTCCAATACAACCCAATTGATCTCACCACCTTTCCTGTCTCTTGATATATACACACAGATATCATTTCCTTAGTGTATGGGCTATCCCTCTAAAATGTCTGTTGAGTTCATTTAGTCCATGACTCTGGGCTCCATCTGTCATAACAGTCCTTCAGGACAAGAGAAGGTGTGTGGTGTTGGACTGTTGCATGCTGGAGCCAGTTCTGGTTCCATCACCACTGCACTTGTCCAGTTCTATCATCACTGCATTTTTCTCAGTTTCATCAAATTTCAATCTTCATTAATTTGGGTGACTTCTACTGTAATACCCTGGATATGGCATACAACCACCACAGAAGTGATGATATAAAATGTTATACAGCAATTCATATCATACAATTTAATTCATTGGCTATTCTCACCAAAAATCAAATCCCCTTGAGGTACTGTGGCTACTCAGACACATTATTTTAAAGATAAATTATGAAAATTCATATATATTTACATGTGATTCATATATGAATGATGTTTTTATGCATTTACATGTATGAATATACATAATATTTACATAGAGCTTGCATATGATTTCAGTGCTAATCCTGCAAATATTTTATGCACATACTTAAATATGCATCTAAGCAAATGTTTAGCTCATATATGCATCATTAAACACATCTAAGGGCCCAACCTTATCAAGCAAACTTTTTGGGTTAAAATATTTACCATGAGACAATATGAACGTGATGTGATGACAATGACATTGTAAGTTATTTGTGTTTACATAAGTATTAATGGAATGGCTCAAGGACCCTTTAAAGGGAACTCTATAAATTGCATGCTGCCCGTGTCATCCTTGTAACCTTGTCCATAATTTGCTACTAGTGAGAAAACCATGAGGCTCAAAATTGTGTTCATTACCAAAGTGGAGAGAAAGTGTCAAAGTGGCTTTAATACAAATGAGGACTAGATCTCTGAAGTGTTATTTATGATGCTTTCTGAAAGTGAGAAAACAGGAACTGGTGGAGGGCACCTTAATAAAATCCAAAATATGAGAGAAAAAAGAAAAATTTCAGTCCAGGGGCAGCATGTAGCCTCGGGCTGTACAAATTACTCTTTTTTGGGAGGGAGGTTCCCAAGCAAAATACAATCATTATGGGAAAATAGTAATTCTCAGTCAACCTAGCAGTGCCAGATCTAATCCCCCATTCAATTTCCCTGATAAAAAGAATAAAAACCCAAAGAGTTAAAAATAACTCTTTACAACTCTATTTTCAGTGCTTCAGCTATTGATTCCTCTGTTCTCCAATAACTCCCTTTTTCCCCTGTGGATCCTATGCTTATTATATGTGAATCTACCAAAAACCAGTGAGGCAGAGAAATTCTTCTTATTCCTCTGCCATGAGATACCCTTGCATACTATCCCACGAGATCAGTATACCTTTTGTGTTGTCCCTTACATATGGCCCACAAGCAAAACTAGAGCCCATTCTATGGTTTCATTTTGAAAAAGTGATACAAACTTGTTGTGGTTTGAGCCCAGAGGGCAACTGAGCACCATGCAGCAACTCATTCACCCCTTCCCCCTCAGGCATGGGAAGGAAAAAATGCAAAAAAAGGCTTGAAAATCGAGATAAGGACAGGGAGGGATGATGCACCCATTACAGTGATGGACAAAAGACTTGTTAGGGAAAGAAAAACAACATCAATTTAAATTAAACACCAACAACAACACTTAACAAACAGAGTAGGATAGTGAGAAGTATTACCACATCTTAAAAACACCTTTCCCCACCCCTCCCTTCTTCTGGGGCTCAGCTTTGCTTCCAACATCTCTACCTCCTACCCCCAGCAGTGCAGGAGGCAAGGAATGGGGGATGCAGTTGGTTCTGCCACTCCTTCCTCCTCAGGGGGAGGACTTCTCACGTTCTCCCCTGCTCCAGCATGGTGTGCCTCTCACAGGAGACCATCCTCCACGAACTTTCTCCCACGTGAGTCCTTCCAGCAGGCTGCAGCCCTTTCTGAGCTGCTTCAGCATGGGTCCCTCCTACATGTTGCAATCCTCCCAGCACTGAACTACCACAGCGGGGGCCTTCTTCGGGTGCAGCCACCTGCTCCAGTGTGGGGTCCTCCATGGGCTGCAGGTCAGCATCTGCTCTACCGGTGACCTCCATGGGCTGCAGGAGGGCAGCCTGCCCTCTCACCACGGGCTGCAGGGGAGTCTCTGCTCTGGTGCACCCCTCCCTTCCTCCTCCTTTCTTCCACTGACCTCAGTGTTTGCATAGGTGTCTTCCTTGCAACTCCTCCTCACAACTTCCACTCCTACTCCAAAGTTTCCCTTCTTAAATACATTATCACAGAGGCACAGCCACTGTCGCTAATTGTCTCGGCCTTGGTGCAAAGGCAGGTCCAACTGTACTCCGAGCTGGCAAGAAGCCTGTGTTCTCAGCAGTCCAAATTGTCAGCTGTCTGAAATATTTTAGTACCAATCAGGCAATCTCCTTGTAGGAAAGCTTTAAAAAGAAAGAGAAAGAATCTAAGAGGCAGAAGGAGAAAGGCAGGAAAAATGCCTATGCAACAAGCAAAACAAGAAGTGGCATATTCACTGTGAGTAGTGCAATGGAAAATAAGACTCAGTAGCATCTCCAGCTCTGCTTTTATATTATATGGGAAAGAGGAATTAGGAAGCATTTTTTACCTAGGTTTATAGAGAGAAAAGGTTTTGCAAACTTGAAACCTAAGGGAGTTTACCAATTAAGAATGAAAAACATGGCCAGCGAAATGCGAAGCAGCCCGTGCTGGCAGCAGTACCACACAGTGGTGGCAGGCCAGAATATTTTAAAGCATTCCCAGTGAGCTCCAGGAGCAGTGACATTTCCACATACATTTTCTTGAAGATGATGCAGATCTTGCTCTAGCAGGGTGTCATGGCTTTCCTCAGTCTCAAAAACACTATGCAGGTCTGTAGCCCAAATCACCACCTGGCATAGCTCCATCCACCTATGTCCAAGTCATAATTTTACCCTGTTCTCCATTGACTCAGTGTTTGGGTTGCTGTTTTTTAATTTATGACTGTATGTTTTTATGTGGCTGTTTTTCTTCCAGTGTGGAGTCTCTGCTGCCTATGTGAGCTGGCTGCTACAAACCCGGAGTGCAGCTGGGAGGAGGACTGGGCATGTAATTCCCTGGGTTTTTTATTCTTTCCCATAGCAAAACATCTCAGATGAAACAGAAAAGAAACTGGAAACCTCAAATGCCACAGTGTGGTTCAGATTATGTTATCTATTCAGTCTGAAAATCCTGCTTCTGCATGGGGTAATAATCAGAAAGGAGATAATGATCATACATGTATTATTAATATGACCATGGCTTTGAGTACTATTGTTAGTGTGGGAGTCCATGGTAATAGGGGTGACTTTCACATTAACAGTGCAAAAAGCACAGCTGCTTAGACATATAAACAAATCAGAAAATACTATTGCACATCTTTCATAATTACAAACATTAATATTAGTCTCTGTCATTATGCAACAGACTTTTAATAGTAGACTCAATAGCATAAATAAGGTGGAACTAAAGCCTCTTGTATACAAAACACAGCTGCAAGTGCAGCTAGCCTAGGCTAGACTCCTACTCAGATTGCTTTGAAAGTAACAGCCTGGAATGAAAGCTCTTGAAAAAAAGCCTGAAATCAATGTTTTTCAACTCACTGGGAGATTCTTAAAATGCGTGTTTTAGTTCTGGTCTAAAAGATTTAGGGACTTGTTTCTGATGGGGAAAAATAGTCTACAGAGAAAATGAAATGCCTTAATTCTTCAATTTAGACAATTGCTAAGGTTCGGGCATGAGAGTAAGTTTTATTATTTTGATCTTCACTTCAATTAGGACAGAAATGCCATTTAGCTTGCATCTGAATTGCTAAATTTTGATTTGATTTCCAAGTCATCCCTAAATCTAGTCCAAATTACCCTCTGGATTTTATAACTCTCACTGGACAAATAATTTAGAAGACTGCTATTGATGGGCTTCCGACACTCTCATATTCAAGACATCTAACTTGAACGTGTCCCAAGACAGGAATGGCATAGGACCTGACCTTGAGAGGTTTCAAATGCATGCATTTCTTTTTTGTGAACAAGAGATTCTTGCAAACAGCATTTCTGTGATTGCATTCAGAAGCAATCTATATTTATTTTCCAGATAAAAACCAAAATATGTAGTTCCACTGTTTTCAAAACAGTCACTGTCGCTCTATAAACTCATTAGCTGTATTTCATATTTTATAGGTAACATGTAGTACAAATTTTTTATGTGACTACCTTCTCCCTTCTGTGAGGAAAAAGCTTTTGTGAATTCAAAGATTCTGTTTTTAAAAGGGTCAGTAGCCTTTCTGATGGTTTAAACTTGTTAGCAGGCTAATATCACAAGCTTTTCAAAAGATCTGCCCCTACTATCAGATAATAAACTGATTTCTCAAGGATTTAGTATTTCACTAGTGAATGCTTGGAACTGGCCTTTTCTTCCTTTTAGAATTTTTATCATATGAGCTTTTCTTGTTCTGTTTGTTTTATCATTTCTGACTGCTTTCATTTGTGATACATATCAACAAACATAGTAGGAAAATTATTTTTAGCCAACAAATTGTCTTCAATTTTATGATTCCAGATGTATAAGGCATATGATTTCCTGTGCAGAATTATATCTACTCTGACTTACATGTTTGAGAACTTCCTAATTGTAGCTAAATACTTCTGACCATAAGCAGTTTTCTATTTTCTTGCTATAGCATGTTCAAGAGTGAGGATGTCATGTGAATTCTTTGATTACTTGAGGAAAAAAATCCACATTCCCACAAGACTAACAAGAGTTGGAATGAAGAAAGATATATTAAAAAAAACATTGTACAAAAGTATTTATATGTGTGGGAGTGTATATGCCTGTGTGTGTATGTCTGTATAAATTCCTACTTTTTTACTCACACTATTCCTTGTCCTATTGATAGTCTTAATTCTGAAATATTACTGCAGTAGTGTCTCAGCATTAATGAATACTGTCAAATGTCCCCTTCTATGTGCAAGAAAAGAAGTCGCTCTCTTTGTTCCTTATAATATCCATTAGTAGTATCTCTGCAGTAATACCTTACTAGGTGGCAATATGTCATACTGTTGGCAGTGCTAAGAACTCTGCATCCTTTATTCCACCTTAACTGCTAATTATATTCTATTTACCGAACAAGTTAAGATAGTTTTCTCATTCCCATTATTTTTCTTTTTACCTGCTTTTCAGTCCTTTGCTTTTTTGAAGATTGCTGTCTTCCTGCTTTCTCAAATGATGGCTGCACCAGTGATTCATGAAGTGCTGTGCACATGGCTTGCTGATTCAACTGCAAGGTTTGGTTAGCTTGAATACTATGTACATATAACCCAGTCAACCCTAGGACTGAGTATATTTGAAGGACAGATTTCATTATAGATTCCTTTCCTTCCATCCCATCAGCTTATCACTTTATCTGGTTTTTGAAGAACATAACAATTTTTGGAAAGAATTTAATGATAGGACGAACTATGTCAGACAGATGGCTTCAAATTACAGTTATTAGAAATCCAGCCTAACAATCTGCACTTTAATAATTAATCATTGAAAAGCCCTTATTTTAAGCTTCTCTTAGAAATGCCATTTCTCTGATGCGCATGTAACTTGGGAGAGCACTGACAAATGTAGAGATTTTTAGCCAATGTTTACCCCTCTTACTGAGGCACAGGATTATCTGTCTATCCAATGTCTTGCAACTGCAGAAACCTTCTTTATACAGCATTATCAAGATGCCAGAAACAGCTGAATTAGAGTAATTCAGACATTTCCCTAAGAACTGCAGATATTACCCACAATATACACAGACATTTCCTATAACAAGACTAAGGCCAATCGAAAGGCTTCAGCAGTGGAAAGCTACTGGAGGCCATGGACACACAGCTTGTCCCTCCACTTCCACACCACTGTGTCATGTGAGTGGTAGAGCCCAGCCTGTGGTTGCACTGCAAGTGCTGCTGTGGGATTGCTGTGATTGCAGCTGCTGCTCTCCCACAGCTTCACTGTCACATGTTTGTTCTGCTGTCTGCTGATGGTCCTCCAGCTGTTTATAAGTATTTTTATATATATCCAGACTAATATATAATAAGCGTATACATACATGTATACACATACCAGTAGTTCAGACCTAACTGTAGTGTCTCAAGTTTTCTGAGATGTTCAAATTTCATGGTAAATAAACATTTATTTGAATTCTATTAATGTTTTAAATCATTCTGTATCCACTCTAACTTTGAAAAAATCTACATGGTTTCAGCAGCTATTACAACACTTTTGTGTGAAAACCATATACTTTTCTTCACCTTTGGCCCCCCACCTCCACCACCCTGTATTTTCTATGGGAAGTGTCCCGTAGGAATATTTAGACAGTAGTCTTCCAGCTTGGCCTCTAAGTGGGCAGAAGCTCTGGAAATTAATGGAGTTCAGGTAATTAACACTGAGTCACTAGTAATCACACAGACTTTAGAGAGCGCTTGAAGATGAACTGGTTCATGGGTGCCACTTACTCAACTCTTTTTAACCATTTGTCTTTCTCTTTCTTACTAAATCAGTGCCCTTCTTCTGTTGTTGGTGTTTGGGTTTTTTTTCCCCACAACGTTCTCACAAAGCAGTTCTGTTTTTGAAAAGAACAGATGCAATCAATCCATCTCAGGGAAATGATCCAAGATAGCAAGAGAGCTGAAAATTACTAGGGGTGCCTGGGAGTGTGTGCTTGGTTGAGGCTCCTCTGCAGTTCTCAATACCCAGACAGTGAAGGAACAAGCACAGGTATGCTCTTCTGACTACAGTAAATTGAAAGGAGGAGTGTTGTCCTGTGCTTTGAAGGTTAGGAACCCCAAAAAGGGGCCTGCAACCCAGAATCTAATGCAGGGGAAGGCAGAAATGCAAAATGCTTTGGCCACCCATTTGTTTTCATAGCTTTTACAAATCTGCAAACCAAACATTAGTATTCTTAGGTACACACTTTCCATGGAGCTCTCTCTGCTCTTCTATGCATGTTTATTTTTAAGATGCTTTTCCTAGTTTTCCAAAATGCATAATTAGTTTCTAAAAAAGGAAAGAGAACCCCATTTGTTTATTGAAGGGGCTAGAACAAGCTCCCAGAGTCATTCTTGAATAAATAAATACACAAGCCAAGTTCAATTAGGAAGGGAAAATGACTGAATATTTATCTTCTTACCTGAGAGACTGATCATTGTCAAACCTTTTATGCTTTCTTGCACAGCTCTGCAGGCATACATTTGTACAGAAGAACAATAGTATAGCTCCTTTACAGCTATTTTAATCTGTAATAACAATGATATATGTAATGATATTTCTATGCCTTGGAAAGCCTGCAAACTGGGTAAATTTAACTGTAAGACTCCACTATTTTTATTTTCTTGAATTAGCAAAATGTGTTCACATCAGACGAATGAGGCTAATGTCACAGAAAGTGAAAGTGAGCTGGAGACCTCAAGGACTCAGTGAGACAAGTGTTCCCAGCATCCCCAATGTTTTCATGCTGGAGTCCTCTAGAGTAACCCATGGTATCTCCCCTTTCTCCTCAGGATGCTTTATGTACTAGGCAAATATTTGCTTATACATTCAATGCTGTTTACAGTCGTCTTTTACTGGGATTCACCTGACCAAATATGTCAGGATACCTGTCCATAGAGCAGTCCACTTGTGAACTCTTTATGTTAGTCTCCATTTGCAAAGAAATAGTCAGTGGTAGGGAGATGTTAGTCAACTGATCTGTCTTAGACATCTATCTTAAGATGAGATGAATCTAACTTAAGGAATAGTTATTTCTTTCAATTGACTTTAAAAATCAAGAAAACTACTCAAATTAAGATATTTAAACTTCAGGCATTTTTACAAGTCTAGAGTTACAATTAAGAGTCATCAAAGTAAACTTAACATGTTTGCATCTGTTCAGATGAATTTGACCCTTCCAGCCTAGTGGCATCCTGTGGAATGGGTATGCAGAAATAATGACTAGCAGATGGCAGCATGCAGAGGATCTCATGTATCTCAGACCTTGTTTGTCTGCACCTTACCTCTTCATCAGTTTAATGACAATCTGAATAAGAAAAAGGCGTGTATGACCATGGGTTAATATCTAATTGTAGTGAACCAGAGCACACAAACTTTTGACTAATCCAATCTATATTGTTCACATATTCACATGATGTAGTGCCCATGAAATTCACAGATAGGTACTGATCACATCATGGGAGAAACCTATAGTTTCTGTCATATGGCAAACATACTTCTGGCCATGGCCATGTGGTTAGGATATGTCTGCATCAGTGTGTGAAAGAACAAATAATCCAATACATTCCGTTTCTTGCTGATCACTAAGAAGCTTACAGGCACATCAGAAGAGGCAGGCCAGATTTATTTTGTGGGTTTAACTTAGTCTATGGGCCACAGGTTTTCCATTCCTTTGGCAGAAATCCCTTTCAATGAACTACTCAGAAAAAAAAGTACAATCCTAGAATGATGCTTTTTCTTTTACTTTAAATTTACAAAAAAAACCCAACAGCTAATTGTTATGTTGCAGTTTTAAGAAATCCTGTAATTAGAAAAAAATATTTTAAAACGATTGGGAACTCTTAGAATCGTAGAATATCTCAAGTTAGAAGAGATTCATAAGGATCACCGAGTCCAACTCCCTGCTCCTCGCAGGACTACCTAAAGCTAAACCATAGGACTAAGACTGTCATCCAGACACTCCTTGAACTCTGACAGGTTTGGTGCCATGACCAATTCCATGTGGAGCCTGTTCCAGTGACCAACCATCTTCTCAGTGAAGAGCCTTTTCCTAATGTCCAATCTGAACTTCCCCTGACACAGCTTCATTCCATTTCCTCATGTCCTATCACTGGCCACCAGAGAGAGGAGATCAGCACCTCTCCCTCCGCAGTCCCCCTTGAGGAAGCTATAGACTGCAATGAGGCCACCCCTCAGCCTTCTCCAAGCTGAACAAACCAAGTGACCTCAGCGACTCCTTGTAAGTCTTGCCCTCACGGTCCTTCACCATCTTGGTCACTCTCCTCTGGACATACCTTAATAGTTTGATGTCCTTCTTATATTCAGGGGCCCAAAACTGTGGTGGGGCTACAGCAGTGCACTGTAGAGTAGGACAATCACCTTCCTCTACCAGCTGACTATGCTGTGCTTGATGCACCCCAGGACACAGTTGGCCTTTTGGGGGGTCAACCTTTTCATGATTCTTTTTTCTTGCTTTTATATTTTGTCCTTGTTGATGATAAAATGTGGGCAGAAAGGGGGAGAGAAAAATAAAATCTTTTGAGCTATCCTTAAAAGCCATTATAGTTTTTTTAAGGCTTCTAAATTACCTTTTTTTTTTTTTTTTTTTTTTTCCAATTTATCTCACAGTATCACTGTGTGAGCTGAGGTAAGAAGGGACTGCTGAAGGTCATCTAGTCTATCCTCCTTGTTCAAACAGGGTCACCTAGAATAGGTTGCCCAGGACCATATCTAGTCAGACTTTGATATACAAGGATGGAAACTGCAAATCCTCTGGACAACCTGTTCTGCTGCTTGATCACATTACTGTAAAAAAGTTTTTTCTTACATTTAAATGAAATTTCTTGTATTTCAATTTGTACCCATTGCCCATTGTCTGTTTACTGAATACCACAGAGAAGATCCTGGCTCTGTCTTTTTTATGGGCCCTATCAGTCACAGGTGAGATCCCCCTGTGTCTTCTCTTCTCCAGGCTGGACAGTTCCAGCTCTCTCAGCCCCTTCTCATATGACAGATGACCCAGTCCCTTGACTGTGACCCAACTTTTGCTGGGAGGTAAAGGACTAGCTTTGGCCATGAGTGGCTATCCCGACACACCTAAAATATAAACTCTTGTCAATGTTGGAAATGTGGTGCCAGACAGCTTTGTACATGTCAGAACCCCTTCAGAGTCACCTAGAGAACCACCAAAGCCATACTAGCTGATTTTAGTGTTGTTCAAGTACTGATTTCAGAAAGGTTACTTGCATAATAACATCTTTAAATGAAGTGACACGCTTTAATGCTGCCACTTTAGTCACTTTTCTTTGCCTCAGAAGCTGCTGTGAAGCTGAAAGGAGGGCAAATACCCCTCCATTATATGCTACTTTTCCTCCTTGATTGGAAGCTCTAAGACACCATGATAAAAAAAAACCTTTTTTCCTCCCAAACTAGAGCTAGTCTCTGCACTGGTTCACAGTAGTCTATCTCAGAGCAGGAGATGAAAGAAGCTGAGCAAGAGTTCATCACTGTGGTTCCTTTCTTTAATTCAATCCCAAGCTTCCCTATAAATTAGTGTCATAAGGTGACTGAGCTGCTGTCCCACACCAGGATCTTTCCATAGGGTTGACGTCAGAGCTGAGTCTGTGATTCAGGTTAGCACAGTGAGCAAAGAAATCATGATCAAATCAATGCATTAGCTAGACCCTAACTAAAGAGATGGGGCCACAAGCTCACTAGCCCAGAAAGCTGAGGCTGTGACTGGGCTGGCAGGGTTTCAGGGTGAGCTCTTGTGATCTTGTTGCACACACAAAGCTGTCAAGACTGAAGCAGAACTCAGTTCTCTGTCAGTTTAGGAAAGATTTCCTATTTTTAGTTGCATATATTACAGTTAATGAGGTACTGTGGTGAAAACATTGTAACTGGCAATAATATTAATTATTGCAGGCCAACTGCTTTTTCCTAAAGTACTTGTGTTAAAGTCAAGAGGTAACAAGTGTTTGCAATATCACTACATCATTACATGTAATTTGCTGACAAAGAGCAATGCGGTTGCTCTTTCTGGTGTAGTGGTTTCTAGTGGCTTTCCTCTTCTCTGAATTCCAGACCATAGTCCCCAAAAATCTTAACTTAAAATACTTTCTAACTCTGCATTGATTTATTAAAAGAATTGACTGTTTGGCCCATCAAGTAACCCTGAAGTGATTAATTAGAATGTGTTTAGTTCATTGATTTGTTATTATATGATATATCAGCTTCTGAAGCTAATGAAGAAAACTGGCCCAGTAACTCTTTTTATCAGAAGAAAATTATGGAAAGGAGACTTTCGCTTCAAAGGGCTTTCTTTCTAAACAAGCTGTGCAGAAAAAGTCCACATTTCTTGTAGTACTACCAAACCTAAGTGTTTACCTATCAAGTCCTTAATCTTAAAACTTCTTGATATTTTAAAATAATAATAATATTGTGTTATTTTTAGTATCTAAGCCCTTGGGATATTGTTGGGTTTAAAATTGAATTTTGACAATGAAGATTAAAAGAAAAGTCAATTTTCAAATAAAAGCTGAAGTCGTCATATTAGCATGTCATTACGAGTATTAGGAAGATGTCATTGAGGAAGATGTCTTCCCTTGGAAAGAGGACTATGGTTTCTGGGGAGCTACTTTTGATAAGAAGGCTCAAACATGTAATTCAGCTAGCATGAAATGACACTAAGATACAAATGACTGAACACTGAGATAAGGTCAGCTAGTGGGAAAAGGCAGGTCTCTTCCCAGACAGAAGAGAGAAGCTGAAGAGGTAACACAAAGATGTAGAATTGCAAGGAAAAGAAGGATGTTAAAACAAAGCCTGGTGCCTCCTAAAGAGACAGTAACAGTTGTGTCCTGCATAGCACCCTACTCACCATTGGTATAGGATCCTGTCTGAGAGAAAAAAAAACACTTTACTTCTGGACTTCAGACTCTAAGTCCTACAACAGTAGTTTCAGTGTAGAACACATATTATTCCACAGCAACATAATCAGACAAATACCCATCTGACACTGCTTCTGAACCACTTTCCTGCAGTATGAAATGCTAGAATAGAAACAGGCCAAAAGATCTATTGTTGATGGTACACACAGATCGGAACAGAAGAAACCACCCAGGTGGAAATGCAGCTCCCATGGTGGAGGCTGGCATCCTGTCAATCTACTGCAGGTAGGCTTGCTCAATCAAACCATAAGAGTGAAATAGAGTTCACAGGATTTTCTGTCACACATCAGTCCACTTAATTTAGTCAGCAGTATCAGATATGCCAGAGGAAGGCACAAAGATTTTGGCTGCAAGCACCATAAAGAATAGCATCAATAGGAAGTCTATCTTAATAAGGGTAGGAATGGGTTTACATGCTAAACATTTGCCTTGCCATATTCTTTACTTTTCACAATGTCAGTGTAAACATGGGTGCCTTTTAGCTGTATAAATGCTTGTTTCTTTTGTAGTTTCAGTTGTCTGCAGTGTTGATGGTAATATGGAGATATGGAGATATTACTACTCCCCCAACCGCAAGTTTTAAATGCAAACTTTAAGTCAGGCCACATCGTGAGGTATGTGATGTCTCTCCAACAGAAAAATTCTCAATATGACGGCTGTGTGTTGACACAAAGAATTAAAAACAGTTTTGACAATACATCACTGAAGTGATTCGTGATCCTTGAATATTTTCAGCAATCTTTTCTGGCCTTACTGAGACTAATATTTTGCTTCCTTTTCTCATCATTGTGCATGTCAACAGATGTTTTCACTGTGCTGTGCATAGTGACCCAGAGGTCTTTTTCCAAAGTGGCAGCAGCTAGAATATTGAAGCACAGGGGAGAAGACAGTATAAACTGCTATTGTAAGCTGATAGCATCAACAGAAAGGAATGAATGGTTTGAAGTTTATTCAGCACAGTATCAGTTTCCATGCAAAGAACACAACAAATTTATACACCACCTCAAAGTATGCAATATAGCATGGGCAGTTTTAATTTGTAGATACTGTTAATTATTCCCATTCCATTAATAACAATGGGAACTTTTTTGTAGGAAATTAGAAATCAATTTGAAAAGTAATTACTTCATTAAATTTAGACATTGTGTGTTATAGCCATCTCAATCTTATTTAAAATGAATGACAAGATCCTTTACTCATTAATTGTTCTATGTAAATTTAAAAAGTGCAACTCTCCTATTTAATCTTAAAACAATGAGAATGAGCTATAGTAGACATTCCTGAGCCAAATGGATAGAGGATTTTGGAAACTGGAAATATATGCCAGTACTGTAGCCACAGAAAACAAGACTGAGCTATACAATTGCTGACTTGAATGAAACGTGGTCCTTTACCTTAATGACATCCTCCAGGTAAGAAGACATAGCACCTTCCTAGGGCCTCCACTTTCCACCTGGACATGTGAGAAAAGGAAAAGGGATAATTCCTTGCAAGTATTCTTCTACTTTGAATTTTAAGGAGGCAAAAGTTTTTTAATGCAGTGTCTGGCTTGTTAACCTGATTGCAAAGATAGAATTTTTCAGGTCAAAAGGACAGGAAAATGGCAAGGAAAGAACTCATCTGCTGAAACCCATTTTTAAAACTTTAGCCAACTTTTGTTGTTGAAATACAATTGTATTGCAGATAATTACACATGCATTTTTTAGTGCTGTTTTTTAGTAAGATTTAGATGTGCAGTCCCATATGATGCATCAGACTTCTTAAGTGTCTTCTTGTTTGAGCTTCATAATCATCTTGCAATGGTTGTACAACAAAGAGTACATCTGTCATCAGACAACATGACTAGGAGACTTCAGCTGAGAAGTCTTCAAGGGACTTTTTTGAGCATGGTAATTTCTCTGTCACCTGCGGTCCCATATGTCTGGCAGGGCCAGCTGGAGCTCTCTAGGTCAGGCCAACTGCTGTAGTATCAGCAGAATTTCCTGAGCTGTTGTTCTCTGAGTCATTGTAGTGATGGGAAGGCATCACAGGTCCAAAGAGGCCATGAGATTGGGAGGGGCTTCTGGGTCCTCTGCACAAGGAAAAGGACCAGGGAAGGGTGTGAGAGATTGTATGTCACTTTTTTAAGAGTGGAGGTGACACAGAATGGCAGATGTCACATCACTCCTTGAAGTGGTAGAAAACTCCTGGGGTGGGGTCTGAAAGGGCACCAATGTCAGGCTCAAGGAGAGATGTTCTAACAACACTTTCCTTAGTCTGTTCAAATCCCAAACAGTTATACACTCAGAATGCTGAACTGAAAATATGCCTTAAAATCTACGCAGTTGTTTACACAAAATAAGGTTAGCTAGCTAAAGGCCTCACTACATGTCTCTCTTTCAGTTAACCAGCCACAGTCCTCCCACGTATTCTCTCATTCGGTTCAGAGAGCTTCTGCCTGTTTTTACTCTGGCTTGCACGTCAACAGCAAGGAGTGAAACATGCTTATTTGCATATTTTTCCTACTCTCTCATTCTGCATTTCTGTGGGCTCTTAATACATGCTGACTGACTTTTTTCCCCCACACTTTCTCTTGTCTGTCTTACACCGTGAGTGATGAAAGGGTGAGAGATCAAGGAAAGTTGTCAGAACACCAGTAAATTGGGAACTATAATAAAGAGGTGGTTAAATATTCAACATAAGCAGCTGCTGCAGCAGCTGGAAAGCCTGAGAAACAGCAGCAGAAGTCAGTTGTTTCATCATTCCTTCAGACTGCTATCAAAAATGTGCAAAATATCAAAAATCTCTGATTTAGTTAGAGTGCAGGGCAATTCTAGTCACCTGTTAACAGATGGGGCCATATATGCTTCTCTTTCCCTGACATGGTAAAGCCTTGACTGGATTCTCAGCAGAGTCCTGAGCAGATACTCTGTTTGTATTTGTGGGCCAAACTTTTGTCTTTCTGCAGCAGAAGGGAACAAAGACATGGCTCAATGACACGGAGAGAGCACAGGGTAAGAAATGGGACTTGAAATGGTAAGAGAACAGGGTGAGGATGGACATGCTTTTAGCTACTCCCCTTCATCTAACAGCAGATACTGAACCAAGCAGAGATTTGGAACAGTTGAGCTCTCCACCTCCAACAGGAGGGAGGAGCCCTGGGGAAGACTGATCCTCCGGAGCTGCTTCCTATTGCTGCACTCTCTTGGGAAGGCCATGGTCAAGTCTTCAACTTTCTTGAAGCAAGATACATCCATGTTTCTTGTTATATTCACCAGGGACATAAAATACAGTCTCTTCAACAATTTCTCATACACTTGAGGAGTATTAAGGTTTATTTTCTCTTATTTTAATTTCCCTGGCCTTTTTTCCTTCAATCTGCATTTAGCCTACATTTAGCCTTTCTGTGTAGTTCTTGGTTTTCAAGCTTCTAATCTTTCTCAATCATTTGTAGACTCTCTTGAATCAGTCCACTCCTTTCTTGAAGTGTAAAGTCAAAAAACTGGATGCAGTCTTCCAGTTAGTATCTTGCCAGTCAACAGCAGAGTTGTTATTTGGCATGTCTTATTTATATTCCAAATATCACTGGCTGAAATAATTTCATCTAACTTTATGCCGTAGCTGTCTACACCTGACCTGAGTGTCCTTAAATTCCTTTAAAGTGAATGCCCTGATTTTAGGGTCTGACTCACCTGAATATTTTACTTATATCCTTTAGATGAGTTGACCTGCACCTCAGAAGTGACTGTTTATATTGGTTCATCATAAAGAGATCATAGGCTGATCGGCTAAAATGTAGGCACTCACCTACAGTGTGCATGACTGCTTTTCGTCGGATAAATACTATCCTTCATCTACCAGCTATTTTGTACTTCTGAATGCTGGAGAACATAGGATTGGAAACAATTATTTGGATCATTGAGTCCTGTCCCCTGCAGTCATGGACAGCCAGGCTATATATATCTAATTCAGAAGCAACTTCAGACACTGTGGTATGCTGCAAGTCACAGAACACTTCCAAATACTCATTCAGTGCGTAGTAAAAGACTGAAGTCTCAGCTGTCATGTGCCTCAGGAAAAGAGGACGGATGATGCACCCTGTGTTCCTGGGAAAGCACATTAATGAAACTACCCTGAATGTCCCTAAGAAGCAGATCAGGCCATCCACTACACAGTTTGCTACCAAACTGACAAGGAGTTGAAATTCCCTGCCAACCTCAAATATGGTAGTTGTTTTAATCTTGTATGGGTGAACACAGAACAAATGCATCCAGATAAGTTAATCCTTACACCCTGAGACTACAAACTGCACATCAGTGGGTTAAAAAAATCCTTCCTGGTCTGTTACTACATTTGTCACTTCCCAAAACCCTGCACCACACACAATCATAGCAAGTGCAACCCTACTGTGTGGTTGTACTTGTTAACTTCTGTCATTATGACAAGGAAGGGACTATAAAGCCTGAAAACTGCTGATTATTTGGAGTAGCTCAGTCAATAAGGAGCTTCAGTCCTGTGTTTATTCAGATCTAGACACAGGTCTCAATTTTCAGGACATGTTAAAGTGTGCAGTATACTGTTTTGCAGTAAAATAAATAAATACTTTTTTGCCTGCAATGAATTGCAGGTTAATATTAAATATAAAACACTAACAGAGAAGGAATGTATTAGCATTTTTTGATGAAAATATGACATTTTATATACTCTTAAGGAAAAATATTGTTTGTTTCCTGGAGCTACCCTGACCAATTTAATTTCCCACACCAGTACACATCATGAAGTCAAACCTTCCCACTCTTTCAATCTACACATAACACTTAGCGTATCAGATTTCTTTTTCTTCTTGTATGTGTTTTCAGCATATTGCTTCCTTTAGACCTCCTTTTAATGGATATTCACAAGTTTGTGATTACTGGTCTCATTTAATTTGGTTTCTGGTTTTCATCAAAACAGAACCATGCACCCAGTTCTGCAGTGGTAGGAGAAAGTGAAAACCAATATAGTAGAGGCTGCACAGAAGTGGTGAGGAGGTGCAACATTTAGGTTAATCAGCAACTATAGGAAAATTCCCATTCTTTAGGACCCTAGAGTCAACAAAGCCCTATAGCAGGTAAAGTTTCAGGTTGAGTTAAAAATTTTAAATTTAAAACCATCACTAATCCAAGGATATCCAAGCCATGCTGCTTACAGCCAAAGAGGGAACCAGACTTAGAGGTGTGAAAACCAAACACTGACTGTAGAACCGTGGCTTTCCCACCTCTAAGTGAAAATCAGACCACTTATTTCAGGATGATAGGTTCCAAGGTTTGAAATTTTGTTCACGTTGCCCTTAGAAATGGTGAAAGGCTTAGCTGAACCTGAAAAGATTAGGCTTTATATATCCAGGGCTGTCAGGATGCCTGGCCCAAGCCTGCCTCAACATTGTTTCTAAAACAGTATGGAGTGTGGTCTCCATTCACATTCATGAACTCACAGACAGCATGTCTCCTTCCTCTAACATGCTCGTAATTGGGATGTCTAAAACCCATAAATTTACATCAGATTTACCTGATCTTTCTGTTGAGCATAATTATTGGAAAACTGGAAATTAATCTGGCTTCAGCAATCAACGATAGCAAGAAATGTTTCTATAAGTATGTGAGCAGCAAAAGAAAGACCAGGGAGAGCCTCCATCCCCTTCTAGACGCAGGAGGAAACATGACAACGAGTGATGAGGAAAAGGCTGAGGTTGCCTCAGCCTTTAATAACAAGACTAGTTGTACTGAGGGAATCCAGCCTACTCAGCCAGAAGACAGACACTGGGAGAATGACGCCCCCACAATCCAGAAGGAGATACTCAGTGACCTACAGCATCACAGAGACATACACAAGTCTATGGGACCAGATAGGATACACCCAAGGGTGCTGAAGGACCTGGATGGGGTACTCACCAAGCTGCTTTCCATCATTTACCAGCAGTCCTGGCTGACCGGGGAGGTCCCGACAGATTGGCAATTGGCCAATGTGACACCCATATATAAGAAGGGTCGGAGGGATGATCTGGGAAATTACAGGCCTGTCAGCTTGACTTCGGTGCCCGGGAAGCTGATGGAGCAGCTCATCCTGAGTACCATCACACAACATGTGCGGGACAACCAGATAATCAGGCCCAGTCAGCATGGGTTTATGAAAGACAGGTCCTGCTTGACAAACCTGATCTCTTTCTATGACAGGGTGACCTGCTTATTGGATGAAGGAAAGGCTGTGGATGTAGTTTACCTTGACTTCAGTAAGGCCTTTGACACCATTTCCCACAGCATTCTCCAGGCAAAACTGGCTGTTCATGGCTTGGATGGGCACACGCTTCGCTGGGTAAAAAACTGGTTGGACGACCAGGCCCAAAGAGTTGTGGTGAATGGAGTTAAATCCAGTTGGCGGCCAGTCACAAGTGGTGTCCCCCAGCGCTCGGTTTTGGGGCCACTCGTGTTTAACATCTTTACTGATGACCTAGATGTGGGGATCAAGTGCACCCTCAGTAAGTTTGCAGACGACAAGTTGGGTGAGAGTGTTGATCTGCTCGAGGGTAGGGAGGCTCTGCAGAGAGACCTGGACAGGCTGGAGCTATGGGCTAAGGCCAACTGTAGGAGTTTCAATAAGGCCAAATGCTGTGTTCTGCTCTTGGGCCACAACAACCCCCAGCAGCGCTACATGCTTGCGGAGGAGTGGCTGGAGAGCTGCCAGTCAGAGAGGGACCTGGGGGTGTTGATTGATAGCTGGCTGAACATGACCCAGTAGTGTGCCCAGGTGGCTAAGAAGGCCAATGGCATCCTGGCTTGTATCAGAAATAGCATGTCCAGCAGGGACAGGGAAGTGATCTTACCCCTGTACTCTGCACTGGTGAGGCCACACCTCAATGACTGTGTTCAGTTTTGGGCCCCTCACTACAAAAAGGACATTGAATTACTCAAGCGTGTCCAGAGAAGGGCAACAAAGCTGGTGAAGGGTCTGGAGCACATGTCGTACGAGGAACGGTTGAGGGAACTGGGGTTGTTTAGTGTGGAGAAGAAGAGGCTGAGGGGAGACCTCATCGCCCTCTACGACTGCCTGAAAGGAGGTTGCAGAGAACTGGGGATGAGTCTCTTTAACCATGTAACAAGCGATAGGACAAGAGGTAATGGCCTCAAGTAGTGCCAGGGAAGGTTTAGACTGGATATTAGGAAGTATTTCTTTACAGAACGGGTTGTTCGGCATTGGAATGGGCTGCCCAGGGCAGTGGTGGAGTCCCCATCCCTGGAGGTGTTGACATAGCACTTAGGGATACGGTGTAGTTGAGAACGGCCAGTGTTAGGTTAATGGTTGGACTAGATGATATTCAAGGTCTTTTCCAACCTAGATGATTCTATGATTCAAATTGCTACACGATTGAAGTTAATTTCATATTGTTCCTACAATGAACACCTGAGGAAAACTGGAAATTATCTACTTGGAGTCCTTATATCGTGTGCCAGGCTTTCAACCTAATTTGGCCCAAGCACATTTTTCACTAATACATGTTTGCTCTTTTGAAGAGAAAATTTGGCTTGGCATTCTATATTAACACATTCTTTTATTCTTAAACCACACCTTGCTAAATAATTTCTGTCATTACAAAGCATTAAAATCTCCATTCTAGAAAATATATAGGAGATATTTAAAACAGTGACATGTTCCCTTTCAAATTTAAAAAGAAAAGCAGAAAAAAAATTGGTGTGTGGTGGTGGGGGAGAGCATCAGAGCAAAAAAATCTTTGAGAGATGAGGCATATGAAACTGGCTAGCTGCCTAGCTTCCTGATGTTCTTTGTTAGGCTCTTGCTGAGACTTACTTGAATTTCAAATTGTTTTCTAAGCTGGTGAATAGCAGGTGCTTGCTAACCAGCTCATAATGAGTAGAGAGGTCCAACTCTATGGAGTCATTTCTCCCTGCTTTTGTCTGTCTTTTGTACTTCTGGAGACAAAGCAGTGGACCTGGAAACCAGAAATTTTAATTGAAAGCACACATATACAAAGCAATTTTGTAGCCCTCTGAACATAGAGGGCTATAAAAGAAAGCAGGATATTATTAATATTGTATGCTGTGGGACATATTGTGATATATTTTGAGATACATATATTAGATCTGAAACCAGACTATATGTAAAAAAATATTCAAATCAAACCTTCCCCACTATTTTTACTTACATATACAGTTCCTTCTTACATGCACTTCATTAGCACAGTATATGGAAATGCTAAAGGCAGAAAGCTGAGAGACAACACTCTTGGCTCTTTCTTCTGTTCAACTTCTTTATAAGGTTTAATCTCAGGACATGAGAAATTACAGGGTCTTCACTAAATGATATTTTTTTCTTGCCCTTCCCAAACTGTATTATATACTGATTCATAGTTTTAGCATGTGTTTAAGGACGTTGTGAAATTATGACTTTGCCTGTACTTGCAGCTCTGAAAGGTGAGCAACACATAAAATGTGCAGTCTACTGAAAAATTGCCACATACTTCCCAAAAGTGAGAACATTAACAATGCAACAAAGTCAAGTGAAACTGAGTACTATAGCTGGCAGAGGGGGAGAAATGTTTGGTACAGCATAAAAGCTATGCTTAAGCTGTAAAACCTGAGAACATTCTCAGTTCCACATCTGAAATCAGTGTCCTGACTCTGTAGAAGACCTGCCTCTTCTCCTCCACCATGGTTTTCATGGGTAGGAAATCCAGCATGTGTGCTGGAAGCAACCCACAGCTGACCGGGTCACCCATCTGGGACATCAGAGGACCGCCTGATCAGTTTAGCAAAGCCACAATTGTGTCATCCATTACTAGGCAAATATGAGAGAGAAATTGAATAATGCCAAACACTTAAGTAAAACCTTTATTATTTTATGTTTTGCAAATAAAAAGGAGATGTAATATTTTGCCATTTTAAATAAACATATATAAATAAACTTTTCTTTAGAAAAAAACATATTTAAGTAAACTTATAATGGATGTAATGATAGGAACAAAGCTCATCAATAGGAACCCTTAGTTACAAAAAGCTGCAGACTGACTCTCATCTGGTGCAATTCAGTGTCATTCCATTGATTCACGGAGGCTGTGTAGATTTACTGCAGTTGAGGATCTCGTCCAGCATTAACAAATTCCACTTTAAATGAATTGTCATAGAGATTGAAGTATCTTAAATGTTTTTTTGCAGGGAGTGAACTGATTGCATAGCCTATTGAGCAGGGGATTTATGTATTCTCATTACTGAGGAGTTATCTCCAATACTATATCGATGTGTTTGTGTTGGGTGATCCATAATACCAGTGGCTATAAATGATGGAAAACCTACCATGAAAAAGTAGATGAAAATGTTGATGGAAAAGTAGCTCTGTATTTTGTCTAACTCTAAATGTCGTATAAAAGTCATTCCCTTCAGGCAGGTGAGAACCTATTCTTATAGCTCTTTTCATGAATTTAAAGCCATGGAAAAATTTGACATTGTATTGGAGGCACCAAAAGAACAGAGTGAGAAGAGGTCTTTCTTTGTTCTACCAGGTGCAGAAATGTCATTAGCACAGGAAGGAATCACTTCTCATTGGTTATGTGGCAAAATATGTTTTGCTACCTGTGAAGGAGCTTTCATTTGGAAATTCTGGCACTTTGCATCCTGTTTGTGCTCCCTTCTCAAAAGAAAGCACTAGTAATAAAGTGGGATAAATAAGCACCCCCTGCTTGGGGAACAGGATGGTGAAAACATAAGAGTTTTGACAGTGAATTTCAGTTTTACAATCTAGTCTGTCTCCAATTGTCTTCTTTTGAGTGAAAAGTGAAACAGCTCCCTGAATCTCAAAAAGTTTCTTCACCATCACATAGCAAGATCTATTTACTTGGGCTTTTGAGCAAAGAGACCATGATGAAACTCATGTATTAGAAAAAAGTGTCATTTTCTTTTGCTTTATTTAGTAATATATCTGGCAGTCCCTCAAAGGATAGGTGTGTTATGTTGTAAAGACTAGTAGAGATCAAAATATACCCATTTTCCTTGCTGCATATGCATCACCTACACAGTCCACTCAGTCTCCTTGTTGCTTGTTGGCCAGTTATTTGCACGTGCCATGGGAGAACATGTTTTGAAGGGGGAACTGGATGAACAGGGGTAGAGTGACCTTGTGAATTATTTCTAGAAGATCATTCCCTGCCTACAGGCCATTAGGAAAAAAATATGAAAGGATAGTAGTCTGTCAGCCAGAATGATTGTATCTTAAGCTTCTGATACATCAATTTTGTGAAGTATGTCAGCTGTCTGTAACTGTATCATCTAGCTGTCCATCACCAGCAGCTGACTTTTATCCTTCTTCTAGTTTCATTATCCCTTAAACCACTCTTCATCAGTCAACCATGCTTTCATATTAAAACTCAGTAAGGGAAACATTGCTTACATTCCCCTGTTAAAACAGAGTTAATTTAAACTATTTCCTGTAGGGGAAATGATTGAGAAGATGTGTTTTGCATCTTGGTGGTGTATTTTTTTCCTTCTGGGCATGAGACAATGAAGATTCAGTAAATAGACCTAACCGTGTGTATTGAGAATGATTCCAGTGCTTTAGGTTCATTAGTCTCACAGTGTGAACTTTAATAAAAATGAATTTGACTAGATTAGATGCAATTACTGCAAATGGAGTTAAAAATTGTGTACACATACATGTTTATAAAGAGGGGGATTATTTTAGAAGTATGTTTGGATAAATGATAGAGATAATGTGCATGTCTGGAGTACATGTCAGTGACTGTAATTCTTAGTTTACAGAAAAGGAACTTCTAATCACTGAGCCTAGTGGTCACTTCACTCTCTAATTAGACCAAATTATTGATAGTCCACCTTTATGAGCCATAATCCAAGCAAGGTTCATACTTTATGTGTAGGCACGAAGTTAGCACAATCATCTCAGAGGTGAGATTTCATTTTCAATGGATACACATGGTACACAAGTTGCTGAATTGATGCCAGAAGAGTTGTATAATTGAGTACATCTGTCTTCTTTATACATTATGGTTAATGGTGATGTAATGGTCTCAACAGCACTGGGCACCTTGGCTTGGGCTGTGCAGCTGTGCCATGCTGCATGTTTAATTGAAAGGCTCTACACACCATAGTACAGGGAAACCAGATTAAATTACCCTATCAGGTTTGCATAACAGAGATCCCATTTACCCACAGGGTCTTTTCAGTCATGCCTACTCCTTGCCTAAAATAGCCCTTTCACCTTTTTTGTCCTCCATTTTCCCACACGATTTCCTTACTGTAATGGAAGAAATGCATCAGCCTTAAAACATCCTGCAGGCTCTAAGGTCCCACAGCCAGGCCCAGCATCCCACATTTTATTTCCACTGAAGTGCAGCTCTGTGTAGTGCCCACAAAACACCATGTGTGACTTGTGGGATCAAATCTGATTATGAATCCTTATTAACAATAAAACATTACAGATCTGCTGGCTAGTGTTGCATAAGGAACTTCTCTAAACCACCATCCAGTTTGTTCTCAGCTTCATTGCCATCTTGTTTTCTTCATTCTCCCCTCTCCCACTTAGATTAGTATGAAATTATAAAAGGTATTTCACTGTTAAGCTAAGATTTTTTAAGTAGATTTTAGGTATCTACTTTCTGCAACTCCTTCTAGTCACTGATGGTGCAAGTAAAATAGAAAAGTTTCACAATACTGCGCAGCCAAATTTCCCATAGACACTATGTGTGAAGGTCATGTTGGATGACAAGATGGCTTTTTGCTGGTTTTGAGTCTCTCTGTCTCTGTCTCTCTCTGTTGCTTAAAGACACTATCTTTAAAAGATATTAAACTTCTGCTACCAACTAATTTTGACACAGAAATAAATGTCTGATTGGTGCCTTCTGTGAGAATTTGATAGTGCTGTTGAATGAAGCACTGACTGGAAGCAAAAGTGGAACAGTTCTATTCCGGCTGGTCCTAAAATGTAGGGAAAAGTAAACAACCACCACAAATAGTGAAAAGATAATCAACTCAGAGGAACTGATCACTTCAAAATGTAAGAAAGCTTTTGTGTGAAAAAATGTACTTCCTTTCACACAAAAATGTCACCAAACACAGCTGAATGAGTAACCTTCACTGAAACAGAAATGTATGTGGGGTACCATATCTCTATCAAGCAGAGACATGCATATTTGATATGAGTATTACACAGGGACAACCTGTGTTCAGTTCATATTTAAACTTGACGAAGGTCATGTCTCGGAACTTGAAATTTTGAGAATTACAGAGTTTAGACAGTTTAAAAATGTCTAATTGCAAACATATACCATCATGACATTTCAGTTTGAAGATGGTACAAATGTCTAAGTTCCCTTCTTGTTATAAAGCTACATCTTTCGCTAAGCAGAACAGAATAGACCAATAAAATTAAAGTACCACATGCTTTAAGTTACACATGTTTGAGACATGAAAGACAGAGCAGTATTAGATTTAGACTTTGGGAATGACCTGGAGTACAAGATAAAAGTAATTTAGATGATAAACAGTGCAGTTACTCAACACTCGATATCACCAGTAATCATTTTAAAAATCACTCCGCTTCTCTACAGTTTTCCAAGTGGCAGTATTTGCTTCTTCCTATAATTCAAATTCCTCTGAGACACGCTGTCTTTACAGATGGCGGTGATTAGCAATACTGTTAAAGCAGGCCTGAAGTTCTGGAGGAGGGCGTAGTTAAGAAAAATTAGGTTGTGTGAAATGGGGATCATGCACATAGCCAATGAGGGGCTAAAACAAGTGTTTGTTAAACGTGGGCAAATACACCATATGTCCTTATTTTGTGTTCTGAAGCTTGTCAATATGTAAGCTGAAAAAATGGAATATTAATATGTAAACATCCATTACTTTGCAGAAAATATTTATCATTCTCTGAATTTCAAAAGGTTAGCTTCTTAACTCTGTGTTTATAGATGGAAATGGGTGGACGTCACTAAAATGTGACTGTTTTAAAGACAGTGGAATTTTTCCCAGTTTAGTTCAGGCTGAAAGTAATTTGTGATGATTTGCTTCAACTTGCTATTCCAAAATGTGTCTCTCAACTGTAGTAGATCATATAGTCTGGTGCTGCCCTGCACGTGGTAGAGCCTGCCAGTCCTGCTATACTGCCGATAAATTTGTCCACTGGAAGCTCCCGATTACCAAGTTTGGGAGCTTTACTTGCTGGCCTGCCACTCCTCTGTGCTTGCAGAACCTTAGTTCAGAGCTTTCAGCCAGCAGAGGAGTGGGGCCCGTGCCTTTCTTCTTTAGTAAAACTGCTCTCTCTTCTTTTTCCTTCTTCATCCTTTCACCTGAAGACTCTCTTCTCTCAGAACAGTGGTTTTCATTAACTTCCAAAAGCTGCTTGCCTCCTAATTCACTAGTGTTGACCAACAAGCAGGGAAGGCCAAGGCAGACTAACTGGGAGGGAGAAGAACTTGTTTAGTTGTAGGCACAGCAGGCAGCTTGTACAGCCATTCATGCAAGGCTATAAATGGCAAAGCTATAGGATAACTGAGTGTTATTGTAGATCATATCCATAAATCATCTAATTGTTTTGGTGTTCTTT
Organism: Strix uralensis; assembly: GCF_047716275.1. NCBI lineage: Eukaryota > Metazoa > Chordata > Aves > Strigiformes > Strigidae > Strix > Strix uralensis. The sequence goes on along the minus strand of NC_133973.1, from coordinate 16,498,626 downwards.
TCATCAGGTGAAAAAAAACCCACTTTCAGAAGCTTTGTTTGCATCACATACATACAAGGTTTTACTATGAGGCTATAATCTGTACTACTAGGTGTAGTGTTGTATATATAGGTGATGGAGCTCTGAACTGCCAGTAGGTGATTGAATGGGTTTGGTTTGATACACAGAGATTGCACATAGATGTGCTGAGCCCATAGCTGAACACCACCACATCCATATGACAATCCAGAGCCTTTGATTCCTAATATACTATTTGAAAGGGTACACTTTATTTCTTGTTTTTAACACACAGGTCACTGCTATCTCAATTAAATTCTGCTTTGTATTTTTATCGTTTGTTTCCCTCCCCCTTCTTTCAGCTCCTGGCTGTTTTGCTAGCTCAGTGATTTTGCAATTTATTTTCTAGTGAGAAAGCATGGATTCATAAATATGGGCCAGAAATGAATTAGATAGAAATAATATGACAACTATTGATATGCTTTTCACTGAGAGAAACTTTTAAAAGGAGAGATACAGACAGAAAGACAATAAGCAGAAGACACCCATGGCTCCCCAGAAGGCCATACAGGAAAGCTGTTTTATAGAATAAGCCCGTGAGACTCTCCAACAAGACTAAAGGAAAAAACAGCCCCAGTCAAACATGAGCGAAGCAATAACTTCCCAGTGTCCTCTGGCAACTACAAGCCCATTCAGAGATTACTTTAAAAAAAGTATTACCTGCTCAGTGCACAGAAAATGATGACGGTAATACGCTCTGCTGTGCTTGTTGCTGGTTACTGTAATGGTGACTTCACTTCAAGGCAGCTTTTAAAAAGTTTACCAAGCTAACCATATCCTTTCCCCTCAGTTTACTCACCTACAAGTAATTCCTTTTTCCCAAATCTTCACTCACCTTATTTAAATCTTTCTCAGATCAGGCATTGGGCAAGCTGGAGGTCTTCCATACAGCTAATGTGAAGTCACTCAGATCCTCAGATGGATTTGTGTCAGCTGTTGGCACCTGGGGAATGTTACCCCTCTTCTGTTGTGTGAGAACAGCTACAAATATGCTTAAATTTTATTTTGATAAGGCATTATTTAATAGTAGATGCTCTTTACTTAATGATCTGTGTTTGAGGAAGAAAGGGGTGCTCTGCATGTGTATGTATGCAGCAAAACAGGGTACTAATTTGTCAAGGTCTAAAACTCATAGAGGTGAGTAATGAGATCTGTTGGATTTGCCGGAGCAGCAAGCTATGAAGCATCTTTGTGTTGTGTCTGGTTCGGCTGTGGTAGTCATCTACTGTGTAGGACCAGATGCAATAAAATCCCTGTGCTTACTATAGTCAGTGTATAATGAACGGAACTTAAACAAAAGCGACTTCATGTCAGCTTTTGGTAAAACCACTCTTGCTGTCAGTTCTCTGGGGCAACAACAGTTCCGTTTCTATTTGGTGATGAAATTTAATCTTTGCAATTTAAAGTTTGCCATCTAATCATGACTTCTTAGTTGCAGAAACAGTATGCTCTCTTTATGGGACCCTTCTATCTTCTTTCAGGAATAGTGAGTCACATTAATTCCAGGTGTGTCTCCATTCATTGGTGGGCTTGGCATCAAGAACAAATTTCACCAACATTTTGGGAAAACTGGAACTGTCTGTCTTATCACATACAAAGGCCCAGCTCTGCACAGAAAGATGAAAAACAATTGAAATCTATAGATTTCCCATCCTTTTTCAGGCTTAAGTGGAAGAATGGAGTGCCATTTGCCACATTTACTTTGTTAGAATGTCTTGTCTGGTTTCTCCTAGGGACTGAATGAAGACTGAATGTAGATATTTTCTATTGAATGATTGACAGAATGTGAGGTTAGACAAGTCTATTTAGAGACAGTCATCACCCCAGCATAAGGGATCTTGGAAAATATACTGACTTTGTAGTGTTATGTACCTCCCTTTCCCCTGAGTACAGTCCTATTCCAGTTTTTTGTATTGCTGACAGAATAAAGGACTATCAAAATAACAAGGTTCAAAATAAAACTCTGGAAAGTCTTATGGAACATGAAGGTATTGTACTTCAAAATTCTGGACTGAGGAGAGTACAATATGTGCACAGTGAAATGTTTGGAGAAAAAAAATAAAAGAAAGCAAACCCTAGTATTAAACCAAAGAAACACTTATTAGGCATCAAGATAACTGTAATCTAATAACCACACTGAACTCATGTGCAACGGCATATATAAACCTAAATGTTAACCAGGAAAGATATGGGAGGAGACAAATGGCAGTGCATGAGGACAACTATGAATTACACCATCACTCACAGGGGTAAAGGTGTCAGGGAATAGTCAAAAACCTCAAAAGAACAAGGAGAACAATGAGGGATGCTTAATACTTGTTGTCCCAGTATCTCTGCTATGGCCGGTTTTGGCAGTCTCAGAGACAAGAAAGTGGAGATAAAAAAAGTGCTGGGTAGAAAGATCTTACCCAAAAGGATGAATTCATTCCAAGCCAACATTTTTCTTGAAAGCAAAGGGAAGAGGAGAAATACTTGGAATGGATCCAGCTCAGTCAGAAGCATGTAAAACGTAATGAAATTTTTCCAGAATGAATATTTAATTAATTTTAAAGGAATATGAACCTTGTGCTTATAATTTTCACTGACCTATGCACCACTTACTACAAATAGAAACAAGCATCTCAGTGTGGAAGTTCTTCTTCCTCATCGATTTCACTTTGAGCTAAAAGCATTTTGTACCAATGAGTCTAAGTTTATCCAAACTGCTGAACCACCATTTCAGATGATTTCTAGTCTGTCAGTTGAATTTAGCTGATATGCAATACCAGAGCTTTGTACCCAAATTCTTTGTCAGTCTCTAGAGTACTGTCGATCAATGTGTCATATCTGCAGCTTGTATATGTACTAATATATACATTCAGGAGCTCCAAATAATTTTTCTTTGGCTTGGTCTTTTAGTTTGATACTGTGTTGGTCTAATATGTTAATTGGAAAATGATAGTTCTACTTATTCCTTGAAGATTATTCAATTACTGAAGAGATCTGCATAATATATCCTTACATTTCCTAATAGATACTAAAACAAATTTATGTTTTGTTAAATATTGAATCTTAAGTGGTATCCATGAGAACTTATATAGGGCTTTTTCCTTTTTTGAATAATTGATTTAGCTGGAGTAGAAAACCAAAATACCTATGACAATTTTGAGTATCTAGTAATACCAGATGACATATTAGTAAATACTTAACAATATTCTATGATTCAATGAAAATATTTGACATGTAGTGGTGGGAATTGTATACGTTCTGAATTCTCTTATTTATGCCTCAGAAGAAAATGGAGGAAAAACAGTGGACAAAGGAATCAGTTGTACTCAGTGCCCCAGTGATACTGAAAATAAGTCAAATCTGGAAACTATCTGTATTTTACTATATTATAAAGGGAAATTATAAAGCCAAATTTAAGAAAAAGAAATTTACATGAGCAATTTCAGTTGCAAGCCTGTGTTCACCTTCATATCCTACATTTGTCTAGTTCATCAGTACCTGCTCTAGGGTCTTCAGTGCACTCATTACTGTAATGACTGACTGATAGTGAACTGTCACAGTCTTCGGATGAAATCCACATGGTTTGTTTCAAACAGAAGGACAAAAATCACATTATCAATGGATTAAAAAGCCCAGCTGACAGACAATGACTAGCTGCAGGGAATTTTTACTGAATATTAAGAATTTATGTTCTTGGAGCAGGACTGAAATTGTAATGCAGCCATCAGTGAATAAATACAACCAAGCCTCCTTCCTCAACTTGTCTTTCCTCCCCAAAAAGATGGAGGAATATGCTAGAAAAGCAAAGCTTCTGAAAATTGTTGAAAAGCATTTGAGATCCTCAGAAAAACAATGTTTTAATACCTGGATCAATGACAAGGCAGCAAATACTTACTTATTGACATGTCATCATTTCCCCTATTTAATTCTTCATTACTGTAAAAAACAAAGATCCATTTCTATATAAAACCTGCTTCATACTACCAGGAAGTAGGGAAGAAAGCAGGGAAGGGACTGATCATTCTCAAATTCCATTTCTGTATTAGGATTATTAATGAATGAACTTTTTTCCAGTGTAGTGTAACTTTCAAGCAGCTTGAAAGTTTTTGTAGTTTTTGACCTGTCTTGTGTTCTGTCAAATAAAAATAAATAACATGAAATAATTCATATAGCACAAAGTGCATATAACAAAGTAGCAGTAGGTGACTGTATTTCTGAAGTTCAAAAATGCCATCGTTAAAGAAAAGACAGGAGCATGGTGTTGCAGGTTTGTACAAAAACGTCTTTAGAAATAAGTACTGCTTCAGGCACTGTTTATTTTCTAATATAAATCAGATTATTTTGGCAATCAGCGGATACAAACACTGAGCCTGCTCAAAATAGAGACAATATTAATTTAAATATATGAATAAAAACAGTCAGCATCAAATTCAGCTCTTCTACTCCACGTGTTCAATATGGAAGTAAATTGATCCGAATGTCTGAAATACACTATTGTCTGGTCTCTTGTGAAGTCATTTATGCCTTTTTAAAATGGCAACTCAGACTTAAGTATTGAGTTTTGGTTTTGCAGCACTTAATTTTACACAGGTTCCCAGATTTTCACAAACCAAATAATATGGAAGGACTTAGATCATAGGTTCTTGGTCTGTGCACTTATTAAACAGAATGCACTCAACAGTAAGTAATTAGGTATCAGTTACCAAACAAACTTCTGCCTCCATTTTCAACTGTCCTACCAAGATATATCCTGCTGGATTACTCCTGCATGGAAACCTGAACCTAGTTACATCCCTGATTGCAGTATAGCTTCAAGAGATGCATACACACATACAAAGAGGCTGGTTTATATCCTGGTTTAGGGTACCATAATCTTGTGCTGGGCCATGAATCTGTCTGATGGCATAGGTTAGTTTTCTAGACCAGTTGTGGTGCTGGGAATCTAGTCATGTTAGTTTTACAGAACTCTGTTAATAATGGAAATCACTGAGCATACTCTATTTATTCATAAGTTTTTATGCAATCATTATTTAAAATGTATCAAAATAGCAAGTAGATTTTCTATAAACTTGTGACAGGGAAGGAGATCTTATTTAGCAATCAGGACCTCAACAGTCAAGATATCAGAACCCTACATGAGATAATATATTTAAAAACATTCTGGTGGATCAATTTTTAAGTTAATTCCACTCATCAGTTGCCCTTCCTAAACTACTTTCAAACAACTCTATTATTTAAGTTCAATTTCAATAACTACTGCCTCGCTAAATAGCACTTTTTCAGTGACGTTCATGAACTAAACTCCACATTACCATCATCTGGAATGGTTTCCCATGGGTTCACTCTTTGTATGGCCTTAAAAGATTTCCATGAGAAGACACTGCTTGATTTCTGAATGGAAATCTGACATCTAGAGTATGAGGCGAATGAGCTGTAAAGAGATGGGCCAAATAACATCCTTCCTGTTTATTAGAAGTATGATTATGCAAGCAGTGATGTTAGTGCATAATTTCTACTTAGCCACTACTCCATCAACTTGGACATGACTTTGGTTTGGGAGTGGTAGCCTTCAAAGGCTTAGAAATATTAAGAGAAGTTGGCCAGTTAGTACATTGCCTTTCTGTTACACAATTATTAAAAGCATTGAAACCAATCCCTATCAACTTCACCTCATCACTCCTGTTAAACAAGGTACATTAGAAGAGTATGCAATGAGGAGACCAGTTTGAGGCATCCTAACTGTAGAATGGCTTGGTCTTATTCATACTTCTTATCCCAGTAGGTAACTTGTATCATTTTTACAATATAGGCTGCTTGACAGGCTATGAATACGTCTGTGTTTATAGAACTCCAATGGGTATCAGTCATTATTGACACTATCTGTTTACTTCAGTGCTAACATTTCCAATCTGTTCTGGTCAAAGGTAAATGATGAAGAGGCATTCAAGCAGCTCTGTTGGATGAAAGAAATTGTGCCCAGATACAAATATTTTTCTTTTTGCTTCCTTTCTTATACTTTGTGCAAGGTTCCTATGCACTTGAAGGCTAAATAACTCCTCAATGAAATCAAACAGAGGGGTCTATTAATTTTAGGCACAGAGACTGTTTGCTTGATTTCCTATAATCAAAGGTGTCATGCTTGCTGGAAAAAAATATATATATTGCAACATCCCACTATGTGGACAGTTATATTTTCTTCATGAGAAATAAGAAATGAAATTGCATGGGAAATGAAACTTGAATACAAAATGTGATCCATATTTCTATAGTGTATTAATTATTAGCTGATAGAATTTATGAGGAAGTACACATGAGCAGCGTATTTAAAGGAGAAAAGGGAAAAGTACAAGGGATTAGCCAATTATGATACATGATAATACTCAAACTAAGTTGTATGTTACTGTGCTCTATGATACATGAGCAATAATTACCTGAATTGCTTTGAATCATTTACCATCTCTCTATAATTTATAGCTCAAGCTTTATGAAACTTCCAAAGTTAGAAAAAAGACTGAAACTGTAAGCACAGTAGATTTTTCCAATGGTTCCCTTGTTACACTATGTAATAATGAAAAAAAATGCATATGAGAATGTAGTAATGTGTTTGCCAAAATGAGGTGGAGTTCTTAATTTCCTCTGCATTCCTGAATTTTATTTTGTTTTTCACATAACTCTAAATGCCAGAAATTCCATTTGTAAGCTGATGATTGGTTAATGAGTTCACATACTTTATTTCCTTTTTTCTTTATAGTAGTGTCACTGAAATGTCTTAGAAAAAGTACTGGAACTTGCAGAGTTCTGGATGATAAACATACCCTGTTTGCATGAATCAGAATGCTGATCTATCTTTTAAATTGCAGCACGGAATAAAGATGTGCAAGATTGGGTAAGCACTGAAAGCATTTTGGACATGGTAGCACACAGCTTTATACAAGGTAATTTTGTTCATAACAAAGTACACGATTTAGGATGCCAGAGTTCAGCTCCCAGCTTGATCAATTGCTTGATCAATCTGCTTTGCACACTAAAACAACTCACTGACACTCTGACCAGCAGGTTTCAAGGAGTCGCTAAGAATTCAGTGCTCACTAAGCATTCTGAAAAACATTTTTCAGAGGTCATATTTCACAGAAGTAATATTTTTATTGCTACTTCCAGCATAATTAGTGTATCATGGTATTTTTTTTTCATGTAGCTTTAGATGATAGTTCTAAATTTTATTTTGACACACTTTCATTCATTTTTATTAACATTATTTCCTATGCTATCCCTATTTTCTGGCTTTGCAGTCCTCTTTCTGAAAACAAAACTCTTACTCCATTTACTCAAAACAAAAAGGTGGAGCTTCTGTACTTCAGCACATATGCTAGCCCAATGTGTAGCAAAATCAACACATCTTAATTTTTTTTTTCACTGTTGAAGTTATTTACGAGAATTAGACTGAAATGTATTCAGTTATGCTCTGTCTAGAACGTGCTGAATGCACGAGAACCCAAGTATCTTTGCAAATATAATCTATGAAGTATCAAGACAATAGCATTTGTAAAGATAATGCCTTTATTTTCATTCTCTATTTTTGATGAGTCAGATATTTAATGGCACGCTGTTGTTCAAGATCATGTTCTAAACCAAAATGTATTAAACTACTTAGCATGGACCAGACAAAGACCACAAAAAAAATGACACTGAAATTTGGGTCTCACATACACAGTCCATTTCATCTTTGTTTCAGTTTGCTTTCTCAAAAAGTTATAAGGATAAATAGAAAAGGCACTTTTTGGAAAATATCTCCTGTCATCAACATCAGTGCCCATTATTAAATATTAAAATATATAGTACTCACTGAAAGAACAACAGAAATTAAGTATCTACAGTAATTTAAAAATATTTCCTCATACTTTCAAAAATGGAGTAACAATAAGGAACTAGCAGAGCCCGAAGTTGTAATATGAAATCAAAATAAAAATGAATGGGTTTCTGTATTCATTTCATAAATTGTACTGGCATTTGGTAATTATTTGGTAATTATGGTCAGAAGTATATAAAATGGAAGGTAATACAAAGGGAACAAAGCTGGAAATATTGCAAATGGATGTAAGACTGTTTCAGTCACAAGAATAAAGTAAAGTTAGTAGTTCAAAATAATCGCTGTTCTTTGTTTCTCAAAAGTAATCAGGAGAAATCATAATTTACAGGAGTCTAAGGAAATTTGGAGTCAACAAAAATAATGCTGCAAAGAGGTGAAATGCCTACTTTCCTAATGTAACTCTGTCCCTGATACAGGGTATGGTTTTAGTCAAGTCATTCATGTTTCATTGGGCTAGTCACTAGTTTTATTTGACATAAACAGAAATGACATTTGTTTACTCCACAGACATTCACTGATGAAGAGATATGTATGCTCAGGAAAATTCAAAGATGCTATGACAAAGAATTGTTAAGATATTGAGCTGTGATTCCGGGCATTTGATTTTTAGATCTATATTCATCAGTATCTTTTATGCCACTTGGTTATTTCACCTCTTTTGGCTTTATTTTCTCCTACCATTTGGCTACAAAATTGGCTTTTGCCATCCTCAAAAGCTTTGCAGCCTATAAGAACCAGTACAGAAGGGAAGAATACAGGAAAACCTAGTGATGAATGCTGAACACAGGCAGTACTTTAATCTTGCCATGTAGAATACATGAGAATATTGCCATTTACAATGGAGCTCTAGGAGCACCCCTTGTTAGGGATCAATAAAACCTTCTCTGGAGGTACAGTTTTGGAAGAAGAGAGGATTTCCTCCCTCCCTTTCTTTCCCTTCCCCTTTACGTCAATGAATGAAAAATAGCTAATATTAGGAAAACTTTCTTATTCAACCATTTAAACTAACGCAGCTCATATTCATTGAAATGTGCTAGAGTGCTCACACAATCTGCTAGATCTGCTGTGGTGGTAACCACAAGGAAAGAAACGGGGCTAAGCTCCTCACTGAAAGAGGACTGATGGCTGCTCTGTCAGCAAACATATCTGTGGCTGGGGAGGATGCACGTCCATGACCTCAGCTAAATGGAATTGGGCATAAAGCCTGCACTGATTCTTAAAACTATTCAGCAGCTCAATCTAGGGCACCTTCATTTTTCAGGACAGCCTGTTAAAAGTAGATTTAAGAGTCTAAAGCTGTGGTTCATTTTATATTTCTCTACTGTCTCTTGTTAAAGGCATCTGGCCTCTGCTTCACATACTGATGAAATTAAATATGTGTATCCAGAACAGGATATGCCACTTACCTAATTAAAGTTAGGAAAAGATTGCCTTAAAAAAAGCATCTTCCAAAGGCTAAGAGTTGTCAAACACAGCACCTGCATAAATAGAAAAAGATTTCATTTTTTTCTGTTGATAGAGGTCTCAGTTTATCTTTTACAGTTTTATTACTGTTCTTTCTTCATGCTAAGGTATTTTATGTCACTGAGACAAAATTTGGCATCTTTCTCCAAACAACTGCTCAAATCAGGTGCCATTCTAACCTTCCAAGCATTTTAAAAGATATTGGATGGCTTGTAATATCAAAATCTCTTTGGCACAAAGCCCGAAGATATGCAAGCAGGTCATCTCTTTACATACTCATCCATCTTGGAAAGCTGTTTTATTTGTGGAACAGCACATTTTTGCAGAATAGATACACACCTTATTTAATTGAGCAGAGCTGTAAGTACATTCAGCTGGGATGGCTTTCCCTGCAGATGCTTGTACTGTGTACAATATTGCACCCTGTGGACATACACATTTTTTTCACAGCTGTTCAAACATTGCCTTGAAGCATCAAAATTGTCTGGGCAATTAAGTTATAAGAAAAAATAACTTAAATTCATTAAAGATCCTTTAATATTTTGAATTCTCATGACAGGTTAAATGTGATAGGAATGCAAGGCTAAAAATTTTTAAATAAAGACTTTAAAAATTGAAAGCACATTACAATCATTATCCAGATTTACAAATGGGCAAATTAAATGTCTTCTAAGAGAAAGAGCAGCAAAACTAGTAATCTGAGGAAAGCTTACTTTCTTATTTTTCATGTTACCTACTTCATTATTTATCTAAGTCACTTTTTTAAACACAAGCATCAATAAACAAATTCTATAGCACAATAAGAATCTATGACCTGTAATTCAGATGAGCTACACTCAGACAATGCTATTAGGTCTACATGATGTGACTAAGCCTGATAGTGATCACTATAATACAGTACTCTGATGTTTCTTAATGCAAGCATTCTAGGTGTTTTTCAAGCAATGAGTCCTGGAAACTCACCACCCTGCAGTAGCCATTAAACTCACTTTACCAGCAGACAAAGCACAGGCTGACCAAGAGTTCCATAAAAAATGTGCAGCAAACAAGACTAGAAAGCAGCTCTCAGCCCAAACTAGAGATACACTCTGATTTCTTTATCTTTTCCTTTCTGTTGAAGTAGCAAAATGCAGCTGTTCAGTCAGTGCTCATAAAGAATAGAACTATTGTATATGCAATGAAATAGGTAGTCTAGAATATTAAAGAAATCTCCAAATCTATAGGAGTAAACCCTGTATTTCTCAAGGAAAACATCAATATCTTTTTCCAGTAAATAAAGTCTCATTTTATTTGACAGTAAACCTGTAAATATTTACTATTCTATGTTGCTTTAATTTTTTGTTGAAATGACCTATTATCAGTTTGCTGAGGTATTCATAGCATCAAAACTGTTCCCACCCTCTACTCGTTATCCCATGTCAGAAGCCAGGTACTGAGCAGACATGGAGACTCTTGTCACCAGTTGTTATCTTTCCTGACCTAAAGCCCTATTGACTGAGCACTCTCAGAGTCAAAAAGGCTTGTGTTCCCATTGCTTGAGGTTGTTTTGTTTTGTGCACACAACTAAAATAAAAGGTGGGGTGGGGGGGGAAAGGAGCTTCTACTGATGACAGTCTTCCAGTTGTAATCCAAAAGAGACAGCTTGTACCTGTCTTCATTGTCCAGGTAGGAAACAGTGCTGTCTTCACTGGCCTGAGCTGAAGCAAGCTGAAGAGGAGAGCTGGAATGGAACAGAAACTTAGGATTTGACAAAGATTTCAGTACAATGACATATAATTGTTAAGTTCCCCTTAAGTTCTGCACTAGAAATTAAACCAGGGACTGAACAGAGGCGTTGCACATTAGATTACTGTACTACAGTTGCCATACTAATAAACTTGCTCAACCACAATACATTCATTTATATGTATTAGAAACACTATGTAGTAGTTTAGGCTATATTAAAACCACAGTTGTTTATACATTACCTCATTTTCATCCCTGGATATTCGTGGTAAGCAATTGGTGTCCTGTTTACAATATCCACTATTGTAACTGTAATTTTGCTGCAAGGACTGATACCACAACTTAGTGATACTGGACAGCATAACTGCAAGGTTTTATGTTCTCCAGTATAAACCTGCTGTGCAGGAGATATTTTGCTATTTTTTAAATTTTAGCAGTTTTCCCTTTTTTCTTTTTTTTTTTTTATTGTGACAATTTTACATTGCTAGTGAATTCCTCCTCCATCTTATACTGCACGCAGTGTAGCCTACAGTGCGGTACAGACACACGTCTATTGATTTTACTTTGCACAATAACTACTACATCATAACAGTTCAGCTGAAACTAATGGAACTAATTAAGCAACAGGGACATCCAAGTCAGAGAATCATAGATTTGCAGTTACAAAGATCTATCAGTCCATCTGCTTTATCTTCCTGTCAGAACAAGACTTTTCCATGCAATATATCTTCTTTTGTTCACTATGCTTCAAATGGTGCTAAAAGATTGGGGCTTTCACATCTTGCCCCAGGAGACTGCTCCACAGCATAATAAATCTCATTGCCACGGATCTTTTCCTGCATTCAGCAATATTATACTTCTTTAAATGCATGCCACTTTTCTATTTACAGCTCCTTTTTCTATCCAAAGAAAGCCCTCCTCTTCACCACAGAGCTTTAAATATTAGCAGACAGCCTTACCTTGCTTTATGTCTCCCACTGAGTCAAGCAGCAGTTTTGTTTTGGTAGGCCTCTATAGAAGGCTTTTTCAAACTGAAATCGGACAGTTTTGTATGTAAGAGGTAATTAGCCCAGCTACTATAGACACATTTTAACAGAAACTTAATATACCTCCACATTTTCATCAGGAGATTTCATGGCTGCCTCTTTTCCTCATACTTCCAATCTCTTTAAGAAGCATTGCATGGAGCATTGCCTTTGATGCTTTTTAGGACATATAAACCAGTATCTCATTGTTACAAAATCTAAAAATTCAAGAACCACAACCTTATGCCTTTCCTAACATTTGATCAAAAATTAAGGATGGGAAGAGAGATGAGCTTGTGGAACTCAAAAACATTTGAACAGGAATTACTAGCAATAGAGAAGTCCCTGCAATGGGAAAGGGATAGCTTGCTGCTTCAGAAGAGACCTGCAGCAAGGAAGGAGCAGGAGTCTTAAAGCTATAAAATTTCTTTAGAGATGAAAGGAGGCGATGCAGTGTTCAGCTGCAGCTCTGCTGAGTTCAGCCCAGCAGATTGTAAATTTTCTTTAGTTGTGAATTTGTAACAGAAGCTGAACAGACTGTGATTGACCCTGATTTCCAACTTTGGCATAAAGTTATGTGTATTTCTGATTATACTGCAGAATGAGTGCAGCTATGATGAGTGATATGAAACAAGACAAGTGACAACACCTAACTACAAAAGAAGTTACTGCATTTTAGGCTTTAGTAATAGCAACAGAAAAGACTGCAGCTTTAAGTCAGTCCCTTAGGCTGAATTTATTACCTTTATAAACTGCTGTATACTTCTGAGAAGGAAAGACTGATTTCTGAAGACAAACCATTTAAGAGATATTTACACTATTCTTGTTTCTAGGGCTTATTTCTGATCTCAGGATTTTTATAATTTGGTTAATGTAACTCTGACATTAACTTCTGAGAAAGATATCTTGAATGATTGAGTGTGTCAGCAAATGTTGGCTGCTTCCTTGTGAGATACGGCCAAAATATTTTACAGAGTTTCCAACATCTGCTTATGAAAACTGAATCGCTCTGGTTATTGGGGCTGAAAGAGAACACTCTCTGAGTGGGGTTTTATTATGTAGTTGGTGAATTCTATTATAATTCAGAACGTCAGCACTAACGAAGTTGAAGTATCTGGCATGATGATTTATAGGAGACTACAAACCACATATTTTGATTCTCAACAACATACTACCTTCTTCTGTTTCTTTTAGTAGTTGATATACTATGCTTTATCTCTAAGAAACATGGGTTCTGTCTGAACATACTGCCCAACCTGCTTTAGCTTTGAAAACGAATTGTTCCATTTGGATTGCTTTAAATCAAAATTTGAGTGGTTTTAAAACAAACAGTTTCTTGAAAAAGTGCTCCATTTCTGATATATTTGAAATCAGTACTTAGGACATAAACCAAGTAAGAGTCTGATAAAAATATATGCAATATTCATTATAGGAGGAGTAATGTTTTTGATAGATAATTAGATTGTTCTTTTCCCTGGTTCATCCTAAATGTTTTTCCTGGTTTGTGGGAATTTTTTGTAAGGATGTAATTCTTACCTACTGTCTGTTTACTACTGGGACTAGGGAAACCTAGCAGATGAGGAAGAAACAGAAATTTGTGCGAAACGCCTTTAGTACTGCTACTTAACCTTGTTATAAATCCTTTAATAACCACCAGCTGCTCTGTTGTTATCGTGCCCTTCTGAGCTTAGCTGTCTAAATCTTCCTCCTGCTTTAAAACTTCTTGGTAAAAGTAGCTTCTTTCTTGCAAAGTCCTTCCTAAGGCTGAACAGCAACTAGCCAAGGGATTGTGCCCTGACATCCTTCCATCTCTAAGGCATGGCTACTTCTGCTTTGATTTCATCTCACAAACACACATGTGCCCCATAAGTGGGAAAAGGCAAACATAAAGGCAAGCATAACAATAATTTGGCCTGATGCTTACAACTTTAAAGAAAATATAAAAGCAAGACAAATCCTTTGGTGTTTCAGGATATTGTAGGGGATACGTTGAAGTCACTTCAGAAATGATGTGGCCAAGTCTCATAGTTAGACTCTTCTGTCTCCTGAAATTTACTGCAACTCACATGCTTGTAAGAATCTCTGCTGATGTTATTTAAGAAAAAAATATTTCCAGATCAATGAACTGGGAACATTTTGGAACCACAATGCTGTGAAAGCAAATATAGGGATCCACACATTTAGCTAGAAAAAATATCACTACATTAAAAAAAAAAAAAAAAAAAAGAATTTGCAGTACACAGAGAGCATAGGGGGAAGGAGACAAGTCATGATCTTTGAATACTTAAGGTTGAGGGTATTGATTTATTCCATTTATTTTGAGTTTACTCATGGTCCTGTGTCCTGCAGGTCTCAGGGACTATGAGGCTAAAATGCCGAAAGGGATGTCACTAGATAAAAACTGCAGAACTTATGCAAGTGAGTTTTCTTAGCACATCTGTGACCTCTTTTGACTTCACCTTAGTTACAAAAGGAACTGCAAAATTAAGCTTGCAGAAGAGCTCAGGAAGGTCCTACACTGTTCTTGCAAACAGTAAAAATTATGTGGTCGGTGGTGGCAAAGAAAGCTGGTTCTTCTTTTTCATAAACTTTGCTTCTCTGACTGATGTTTTCACTTTAAATATTTTTCTCCTTCAAGGAGGTACTCCAGGATCTTTTCTTCTTCCCTGTCTCACCACAGTGACTCAAGTGAGAAAAGAATGTAGCCTGCGGTTTAGGTAATATGTATTTAGCAAGAGGCTTTTCTAGAAAGAAAAGAAGATATAAAGTGAAATTGCTTAGTTTAGCATAGATTAGGGCCTTCTGGTACCTCATATGTATATAGATGAATTATTAACCTTGGAGAAAAGGTAGCAGTGTGTTCATACTAACTACTTTTCAGAGTGTTTGATTTTTTTCCTAGTCCACATTGCCCATTGGGGAGCCATTACAATGATAATAATGAAGAGTTCACTAATTCCTGTGACTTCTTGCTTTATTGTCATAAGCTCTCCAGCGTACATACAGCACATACCATTCTGAGTAACCATAGCAATTATTCACTATAGAGGCTATGGAACTGTCGCACTGCAAAACACTACTACTTCGTTATACAATGCTAATCCATTATTATTATTATCATTATTATTATTATTATTGCTGTGCTAATCTTCATCTGAATTTGCAATAAAAGCTTCAGCACCTCTCAGATGGTGTTTGTGTACCTGATCTCTATGTAGACTATATTTAAACAGAGTAGTAGGCTTCGGGGAGTATGTGTGTTTGTTTTTGTTTATTTTTAAATAAACTAATTTCTTCTCATGGGGAAGCTGTTTTTCCAAATTCTTCAAAAGTGGGTGCTGTTGGGCTGAAAGTAATGAAGTTTCTTAGAGACAGTGCACATGTAAAGGTACAATATTGATATGCAACCTCAATGTGGGATCTGTTTCTGAAGATAGCTTCGTTAAAGAAACATTTAGTTTTAATATAAAATGATTTATTTAATATTTCCATTGATTTTCATTTTTAAAAAGTGACTTCTTTTACTTCAGATAAATGCATCATCATATTTTCTAAAATTTAAATAAAATAATTCAGGTAGTATCCGTTGACCTTCAAAGATTTTTGAACCAGTAAAGTACAAGAAACAGTGGTTTCTAATGCGAGTAGGTAGTTTAAACAGAAGAGTTCAAACAGCTTTTTACAGTCATAGCCTCTTTACAGACAGACTTGCTTTAAAGGTAGATTTTTTTTTCCATGTCAGTTCATTAAAGTATTCCAGTTCAGAGAGTAATTTAAAGTAGAGAATTGTCTGAGGAATTGAAAAATTGGGAGAACTGTTTTCCTCATAGGGTATGGCTGTAAATGAGGAGTGAGAACTAGTAGTCCCATAATCCAGGATAATTTGGAGCTTGGAAAGATAACTCACTAATTAAAAATAGCACTTCCCTTTTTTTTTAGAATAAGCCTTTCATTTTATTTTTTTTCAGCAATATGATGCCTAGAAAAAGGTCAGACTCTTGTTAAATTGTAAGATTGAGTTGCAAATTTAAAATTCTATTTTAGTCTTTCCTGATTAAAGTCAAAGTTTCAGATGAAGTTTGATACAAATCACAAGTATAAAGGACTAATCTACTAAATAAATGTAAGTTAGCTCTTATTAATATATAACTACTCTGAATAAATACATACTTACTTTATCACGTATGCTATAGGATAGTCGCGTTTTAAGAAAAACCAAACCATGTTTCTGTTTGTTGATCTTCTTTTGTACTGTTTCATCTTGTTTCAAGTCAGTTTAAGGTTAAGATTTACATCCAAATTATTTCCATTTTTTTACATCAGTGTAAGTGAAACCAAATTGTAACTTGCTAGTCATTCAGAGAAAAAGAAAATATATAACAGGCTTATATACACTAGACAGTATTTTCAAGGGAGAAAAATAAAGGTAGCACAGATCCTCCAAGGTGACTCTACCTCTAAATAGGTGGCAAGCTGTTATTTCCTCCGTGTCACGGCTGGACTGCCTGCTGAGGGACGGCATGCCTTGTGATGAAGAGGGGCTTTCTGACAGGAGCTTGATGCACCATTCAGTTGAAAAAGGTGCTGGGAAAAAGATTATCAAAGCATAATGCCTTTATGAAGTGTGGCATTTTAAGCACAGCTCTGAAACCCCTTCCCCCATGTCCTTTTAAGAGGAAAACATATCTCAAGGGAAGAAGAGGGAATGTCACAGTATCTTGCCTGGCAGGTAATGGTGCACAGATGAAGAATCTTTCACAAGGTATATTCAGGAGGATAAAGAGAGAGATTTTACTGGGTTCTAAACACAGAGCTGTCAATCCCTCCATTAGCCAGGATATCAGGATGCATTTATACCCACATCGGGGAAAACTTCAGCAAGTGATTGAATCTGTAAATCCTTGAACAATTTAAGCTACCAGTTCAGCTTGATTATACTCCACCTTGACCCAGGTGTTCTCCAAGCACAGAAAGTCATCTGTGTGCAGATGGTCATCTATTCACTGAAATGTCACATGTCTTGGCAGCACCGGATCATTTACAGTGCCTTTTTCTACCCTGAACCATGGCATGTGTTACTGCAAATGCTTAGTTCATACCACACAGAGCACACAGACTCTCTTGTTCCACATCAGTAGCCTTATTTGCCCCTTCAGCTTGCAAGTGTCAGTGAGTGTCTGTTTTTTGAAACAGAACTGGCCTATAACCATTTACAGAGATCTAAACTTTGCAGTAAATTAGGAAGAAAAACAGTCCCAGTTAGTAGATTTCCTTTAAAAGACTGAGAGAAAATTGCATTTTTTCTTCTCCTCTTTTGGCATTGTGTCTAAAATAAACTTTCATTAAAGCTTATTCTGTCTTCAGACCAGCTACAGTGGTTTAGAAAAATGCCTCAAGAATAGTGTAGCAACACTGTGCAAAGAAGTGGTATCAGATCACAGTGGCAGAATAAAATAAAACTTAAAATGATTAAGCCCTTTCAAAGCCTTCAGTTTATCATATGGAAAAAAAAAAAAAAATTGATGCCCGATGTAATGTTGACATTTTTCAATCAAAATCAGGATACTTGACATTAGCATGATCCAATTCCTGGCACTGCCATGCATCATCAGTGTTATAGTTTAAGTGCCTCACATACAAGGTCTCCCCGGGGAGCTGGGATCTCCAGCCAGATTTCATCTCCCATGAGCTACCAGTGTCATTATGCCTGCTTGGGCAGATTCATGAGGATAGGATTTGTATGTCACTTTCCATTGTGAAAAAGATTAATTCCTCAAAACTACATTCAGGGTTAGAACCTTTTTTTCCTTTTCTATAAAATAATGATTCTATATTATTCTATAAAATAAGTTTCCTGACCGACACTAAAGATGGTGCTGTTAATCATTTAGAATGTATTTACACTAAAACTCCAATGTAACATAAAAATACCCAACTAGTAAGAGAACTTAGAGCAATTATTACACAGCAGTAGGGAACATGGTTAATTTGCCCTTGCAAGTTTTAACCTTACTAGAAGTTTCTTCTATGCTGCTATATGTGAAAAACACACGTTATAGAACAGTAAAGTGATCTGAGGCTTTCCCTTACGAGAGCAGGTAAAAGCAAGGAGCCCCAAAACGTTTATAAACATTAGTGAAGAATTCATGATTTAGTCATTATCTGGGCCGTAGTTCTGGGCCATGGAAGGCTTTAATCTTTCCGGTCTTCCATTCTTCCAACTCTGAATCCTAATTTTAATCCCTGAAAGTTTGGGACACCCTTTAAAAGATCAATGTTTAATGAGAACAATCTATCATCTGCTTGTCAACTTCATCTGTAATGCTGTTGGGATCTACCTAGTAATAATGAATTTTTGAGACAATCGATATCTTGGATACATACATGTCAGGTTGCAAGAGTAAGGTATCTGAGAAAGGGGAAAGGATAGCTAAACAAAATGGTCAGGCACATGAATGATTCAGCTGACAAGAGGAAGAATTTGAAAACGAATTAATAATCCAGTTACAGTTTTAATAGCACACAAGATAACATTTCCCAAATATAAGTAAATATCAGTCTCCGTGTAAAATAAACATTTTTCTTTTTAACAGATAAAAGGACAGATGTTGCAGGATGGAACTGTAATTCAATAGTGCACCCTGAAAAATAAGGACTTCCATTTACAAGAGAAATAGCTCACTTCTCCAAAACAGAACTGTGTTAAATGCCTGCAATACACTGACCTTCAGGTGCTTTCCATCAGATTTCCTCCTCTTCCTGCAAGGAAATCACCACCTGATTCAAAGCATACACTGACCAAAGAAAATGCACAGGAGATCTCAGGAAGTCAGAAGACTAGATTCAGTAGTCTCTAGCCTCTAGCTGGCCCATTCAAAGCAAGCCCTGCCTTGGCAGCCTTCTCTATATTTTTAAGGAAAATTGTACCGAGGACAATCTCCAATCACCCACACTGCTGAACTGCTATTGTGCTCCTTGGCAGAGATTTGGCTATGCCAGTCAGCACTCATTTAGACAACACACTGGTCTGGTTCGAGGAGCAGCACACACTAGGGACAATTCTCATTGTAGGCATAAGACTGCACCAGGTTTAGTTTGCTTTACAGTGTGCTGTTCTTCAACAGTATCACAGTGCACTTTGTACCCTCACCTCTGTAAGCTTCAGTCAGTGGTTCAGGGTCTGTGATCCAAGGGCTACTGCCATGCAAGGGAGCTGCACAGTCTTGACTCTCTTTTACTGAGAAACTATTATTAAGTATAAGAAAGTACATATGGTAAGGCTATGAAAGATAAAACAGTTAGAAACACGAAGTAATCTAATTTTTGACTTGAGATGTGAACAGATGAAGAATTCAAGAGGAAAAATACTTACATGAAAATGTATAGAACTACAAGAAAAAAACAGCATAAATTTAGAAGATGTTAATTCAGCAACACAAAAGGATCAGCCCATTCTAAGAAACAAAGGAGACTGACCCATCACCATTTGATTGACAACTGCTTGGCTGGTAAAGCCCCATCAGGCATTTCATCAGGTGGTGATGGGCATATTAATGTTTAGCCTAGTAGCTCATTATTCATAGTTAGCTATTATGTGCATTAGTGCATTTAAAAAAGCTTTGCACTCATCATTTGTGCATACATTGCCTACAGAAACTGCTTTATGTCATAAATTGCCCAAATCCTTGTGAAACACCAAGGGAAATTAGTTCCCTACACACACATGCACACACACAGAGAATCTCAGGGACATGTGATGCCTAGCCTCAGTTTCATGCCATGAAAACTTCACTCTGAACTCAAAAGAAATGAGTACACACACATACACACACACGTATATACAAACACTGTTTTAGGGACATAACACACTGAGTGGGGGCCAGAGGGGTGAGGTGATCTCCAATTATTTTGACAGAATCAATGTAGCCACAAGAAAACAGTCCTTGGAGCTGTATTATTTAGCAGTATAGTGCAGTTATACTGACCATTTGCTGCTTGCCTGGCAGTATATATGAAACTAGATAATAATTTCACTTCCATTCTTAAAGGAAGGTTGAATGAGCACCAAGAATGAATTTTCTCAGGTCTACTGAAGGTTCAGTTTGGTTGAGTTTGTGAACTCAGGAAAGGGTAAAAGAAAATATGCTGAGCTGTGCAGATACCATATTCTCAAATATATGATTACAGTTTAATAAATAAGGAGAGGTTACAGGATGGTTTTTGGGGTAAACAACTTTATAAGCAATAAAAGAGAAGCTTAACTTCAAGACCCTCTTGGTCAATTATACATCCTCCTTTAGGCCAGCAACACTCCATTTTTACCTTGGTTACTCAAGGATACAGGCTATGTAAGGATTTTTTTTTTCAGAAGCCATTACCTTTGGAATTGTAGAGACATCATCTGAAATCAGTTCTAAATTTATAATAGATTACAAATGTCTTACACAACTAAACCCTTATGTGTTCTAACAAATACTAACTGAAAAATGAGATCTCTATACCAGCTAAATCAGTGGCCCAGATTAATTTAACTCTATAATCCTAAACAAATGTACAAATATCTTGGGTGGTTTTATTTGTGGTGTGTGCATGTATGCACAAATACGTGTATGCAAGGAACTTCAGACACTATAGCTCTGAGCCTCACCACAAAATAGTATAGAGAATTTTTACATATGGGTTTGAAGTCAATAATTCTTGACTAGAAGTATGTGCTGGTAGGAAATCTTATGATAGTACTTAAAGGGCTGTGGATATGATTATATTTGCAGTAGTAGTTTAAGAATAAGATCATATAAATATAAGAGGAATTCTCATATGTGCAACTAATTAATATTTGATTAATAATAATGTGTGTATGCTGATGTATTACTGAAAGCTACTATCCTATCAACACTTACTGTTTGTTAACAAGCTAGCTGCAAATAGATGTCTACTAAAAATGTGCTTGTAGGCATGGTCAAACGTCTACACTGGTAAATAAGAGGCATTGTGCAATCTGTCAAAATTAGAAAAGCACAGTTTATAACACAAAGCATTAAAAGGAATACAAAGAGTTCAATATCGAGCACTCAGAAGTCTGGCATGTCAAAACAAAGATTACTTCTGTATTTTTTATTCAACAGTGCTGTCAGGAAGACAGGTTGCAGTAACCTGACTAAGTTTTCTGAAGTATGACACCCTTTTATACTGCTCACTCCTGGGCACATTGCTTTTATAACTCACACAGAGATTTCCCAGATTTTTCATATTTGCTAATCTGTAAAAATCTAGGCAAAGCTAAAGTGAATATTCAAGTCCAAGGCCCTAAGGAGAAGCTCCTTGCTAAGGAGAAACACTGTCTACATAATAAAAAAGATTATATTTAAGGCATGTGATCTCTGCAGTTCTAATGGTATAGGATCCAACTAAGCCCAAATATACCCAAGAATACCAAGGCTACAGAACATGAGTAGAAAGACTGTTGCCTAACATTAACTGGATTGTCTGGTGATAATTACAAATGAACTGTGAATTTAAATCCTGGCTGTCTTGGAGTCTGATCAGTCCATTTTCTGTCAGTCATAAATTTCAGGCCAATGTTCATCTATCAGCTAACTCATTTTAATGGTACTTCACTGTATCATTTTGCAACTGTTGACTGTATGCATCAATCATTAAGTTAAGCAGCTTTTGCTGGAGTTGTAGTAAAAGCTGGTTTTCAGTTTTGAAAGAAAGTCGGTGGCAAGGCTATTTAACATTGTAACAATATTCCTATTTAACCTTTTATGCCAAAAACCTTGATCTAAGAGATCCCTTTAGGACACAGAAACAACACAGACTGCTTGTCATTACAAGCAGCCTGGATATCAAGTGTTGAGTAGTTGTGAACTACTGATCTCAGGCCAGATGGTATAGACCAAGACTTATTTGTGCTCCAGCTACTTAGAAAAACTCGGGATCTGACCTCCTTGTTTTGCAAGTATCTATTTAAATGAATAACAATGAACATATTTATTCAAGCATATTGCAATTTGCTTCAGTGAGCTTGTAAACAGAGGTAAAACCAAACAACTTTAGCCTTGTGTCTGTAATCCTGGGAATGTGTATGTGTTAGAAAAGATAACCTTAGACTTTAACTTCCAAAACAGAAGTTCAAGTACTGAATACCCTCCTGGATTCCATGTACCATTTTTTACTTTTACCATTTTTTGAAAGGCTCCTTTAAGTAAATAGCTAATCCCAAAATTGCACAGAAGGAAAAGTGCAGCTTCCTCAATCTGCATGTGGATTAGCAAGTAGAAAAGAAAATTAATGCATTTTTTATATAGGATCTGTAAATCATAGGACCTCATGGAATCGGATTAACTAACAGAGAATTAATGATAGAAAATTTTTGGCATTCCTGCTTAAGTGATAATGATATGGCAAGCAAGTTAGGCAAGCAGCAGATGAGAGAGCGAGCTGAATCAAGACCAGAGAGTATGCTGACTTCCAGAAGACAACGGGGCTCTAGAGGGAAGGTTAACACACATATATACCATGGACCTGATGCTGCTTTCACTCTCGCAATTACTCTGATATTAGACCCAGGCTGTTTATAGTCATGAACAAAATAGAACTTGGTTTACTTTTTTGATAGGTATTCTTTTTTTCTCAAATACCAAGACAGCATCTTGGCTTCTGATAGAGAAAAAAATAATGTTGCCCACGTTGTATTGTTCAAGAAAGCAGCATCAAAATAACAAACCCAACCAAAAAAACCCTCAAATTGCTATTAATTATTTCCTTAGTGAATCAAGATGATTCTACCTGCTCCTTGCTTCAGCTTGCTTTATCATACAATTCCAAATGGAGATGGAGCAAAGTAAATCCAGAATGTTAGATTCAGATTCAGAAACCAATATAACACCATGATAGATGCATAATAATTATTTTCCAAAAGCCAGTATGTATTTTGATGAGGGCAGCCTATCAGCCTTTAAGGTGACAGTCTATGAGCCTCAGTGAAAGACATTTAACTCAACTATCTTGGCTAGACCTATAACAGTGAGGCCCAATGTCATTTAAGCATGTGTGTTTTCATTCTGGAATAAGATTTGTTTTACTTTTCCAGTTTAAGATGGAAAAAAAGCTTTGGTAAAATATTAAATTTGCAGTATGTTTGAAAAAAAAATGAAAAAACCTTAATCCCAGATCAACTGCAAACCCAATGAAATCAAGAGCATCATTTGCAACCCTGTGAATGTGAGAAGAGCATCTAGTATCCACTACTAGCTCAAATGTTGCTTTTCCAGTTTCACACTGATGTGAATTTATAAAGTTATGAAAAAAAAAAGCTGCAGTCATGTTTAAATGAGCCCTTGTTTAACTGATTTTGCTCTTGAAGTTATCTCTTTCTCCAAGAAAATTCATCAACTCTGGATGGAATTATCATTTAGCATCTTCTCTTCTGGAACATGCATACATCCAGAAATAACAGTTTTGCCACACACTTCCATTACATGCCCACTGACTGACAATTTGCTTACAATCTGCTCTTGCCATCTGAATCTTATTAAGTTCGAACTTTTTTGGTCAGTGAAAGATGGTTTTACTTTCCTGAGTCTGACACAGAACAAATATTCTGTCAAGCAGCTATTCTTAAAAACTACGAGTCACTATGAAGGTTAAACAGAACACTCCACATAATGGGTGGCTTTTCATTTTGAATCATATTCAGTTCCCTAAATATAATGCAAGCTGGATGAAATTATTTATTTCAATTAACATGCTCCACTTCCTATAGGTGCTATTCTATCAAAACAAAATTGTCCTTGTCAATTTTTCTGTTTTATTAAACAGATTCTAGTACAAAATCTGTCTCCTAGATTCCATATCTCACATGTAGAGAATGAAGACCACACCACTGTGTGCAGCCTTGTCAAGAGCCTGACAGATGAATCAGGTATCAAAGAGTAAAATAAAGACTGTCTGTCTACTTTTCAGCTGAAAATCTCAGAGCAAACATGTTAGGCTTTATTCTCCACATTTCCAAAACTGATTCTGACAGTTACTAATCATTTATACAGTTCAAAGAAAAGAACCAAGCCCTACACTGCTTGTCCAGTGTGAGCAACAGTATGTGACAAATATTTGTACCCCATAGGATGAAGTATATTGTTATATATCTGTTACAAAAAAACACCCACCCTAAGGGTAAAAGTCTTTTTTGCCTCCTGAAGAACTGTATCAGAAACATGGTGGATTTGAAGACTATTGAAGCAAGTGTTTTAACATACTTCTTGTCAGTCTCTTTAATGATCCCATTTCCTCTAAGTTTTTAGAAAAGTTAACCGTGGAAAAAACTAATTCAGTAACAACTTTGTCATGAGTCTGAATTGAACTGGGGTTAAACAGCAAACTGACTTTCAGCTAACTGCTTCTCATGTAGTTCACACTTCTGAGTGTGTGGCTGCTAATCTGCTTGCTCATACTGCTCTTTCCTAGGCTGGAGTGACTATTAAATTTTGTAATTAGTGGAATGTAATTATTTCTTGTAATGGGCTGCAAATTCACATTATGCCATAAATCATTCTTATGTACACTTAAGGATTCATTACTCTTCTTAGCAACTGACTAGCATATTTACTAAGCAAGGAAATGTTAAACTGGAGTACTCTGCAGATTACTAGGAAAGCATTTGTTGTTCCCAAATGAAATCTCTTTGGTGGGGGGAAGTGGTTAGCAGTAGGAAATGTGTGGTTCTACCACTGTGGTTAGAAATAAGACTTGAGAACCTGATTTAGCAAGGTACTAAAAAAAAAAATTTGTCTATCAGTTCCATTGGGATCATTTATTATCCTTTTTAAGGCTCTTAAATGTTTTCTTAAATCATCTTCTGAAATAAGAGTCAAGGAGATAGAATTGCTGTTATGACTAAAGATTTGTCAGTGAGGATAGCAGCTTTCTCCATGGTGACAGAATACTAAAATCCACAACTCTGCTGAACCCAAGTCAGAAAGACTCCAAGCACAGGCAGACCTTCCCAGGCCTGCACACTGAGCACAAATCACAGAATCACAGAATCATCTAGGTTGGAAAAGACCTTGAAGATCATCCAGTCCAACCATTAGCCTAACATCAACAGTTCTCAACTACACCATATCCCTAAGCGCTATGTCAACACAACTCTTAAATACCTCCAGGGATGGGGACTCCACCACTGCCCTGGGCAGCCCATTCCAATGCCTGACTACCCATTCTGTAAAGAAATGCTTCCTAATATCCAGTCTAAACCTTCCCTGGCGCAACTTGAGGCGATTACCTCTTGTCCTATCACTCATTACTTGGTTAAAGAGACTCATCCCCAGTTCTCTGCAACCTCCTTTCAGACAGTTGTAGAGGGCGATGAGGTCTCCCCTCAGCCTCTTCTTCTCCACACTAAACAACCCCAGTTCCCTCAACCGTTCCTCGTACGACATGTGCTCCAGACCCTTCACCAGCTTTGTTGCCCTTCTCTGGACACGCTTGAGTAATTCAATGTCCTTTTTGTAGTGAGGGGCCCAAAACTGAACACAGTCATCGAGGTGCGGCCTCACCAGTGCTGAGTAAAGGGACAAGATCCCTTCCCTGTCCCTGCTGGACACGCTATTTCTGATACAAGCCAGGATACCATTGGCCTTTTTGGCCACCTGGGCACACTGCTGTCTCATGTTCAGCCGGCTGTCAATCAACACCCCCAGGTCCCTCTCTGACTGGCAGCTCTCCAGCCACTCCTCCCCAAACCTGTAGCGCTGCTGGGGGTTGTTGTGGCCCAAGTGCAGCACCTGGCATTTGGCCTTATTGAAACTCCTACAGTTGGCCTTAGCCCATTGCTCCAGCCTGTCCAGGACTCTCTGCAGAGCCTCCCTATCCTCAAGCAGATCAACACTCCCACCCAACTTCTTGTCATCTGCAAACTTATTGAGGGTGCTGTCCTGGTTTAACCAGGATAGGGTTAAGTTTCCCCAGCAGTGGGGGGGGAGCTCTAGCCAAGTTATTCAGATACCATGCGGACGTCACATCCTGGCAGGTCACATTTTTTCCTGGCGCGGAGCGCGGTGCACTCGTGGTTTTGTACATCGTGCTTCAAACTGCTGTATTTGGTAGCTATTTTGCTCTGTTCATTGCTATCACTATTACTGTTATTGTTATTGCTGTTGTTTGTTGTGTTGCTATTGCATTATTGTATTAAACCTTTCCTTATTTCAGTCTTGGGGCTTTGTATTTCACTCCCTTGGTGGGGGAGGGACAGCGGCCGTGTGGTCTCAGACCCCGGCAGGGGCTAAACCACCACAGGTGCACTCGATCCCCTCGTCTAGATCATCAATAAAGATGTTAAACAGGAGTGGCCCCAAAACCAAGCCCTGGGGGACACCACTTGTGACCGGCCGCCAACTGGATTTAACTCCATTCACCACAACTCTTTGGGCCCGGCCATCCAGCCAGTTTTTTACCCAGCGAAGCGTGCGATCATCCAAGCCTCGAGCAGCCAGTTTTGCCAGGAGACTACATCCCCCTTTCCACTGCTTTTGCATTGCAGCCTCACAGCCTCCCTCCTGCTGCCTGATCACACCTGCCAGAGGCAGGCTTGCATGACTGCCTTATGGTCGGTCATGCGGCAGCAGAGATGCCCAGCCTGGTGTTCAGGTAAACCTCTTTATGACTCATGTGCTATACAGACAACTCACCTCCTGGGAGCTCCAGAGGCAAGCCTTGCATGTGTCTTACTGTCTACAATTCTGTACTTTGGAAGGGTTAAAAAAAATGAAAAAGCTGGTGGTATTCTGCGTAGAGACAAGGAGTAAAGTTTATTATACTATTACACTGAGCTGAAGACTCTACACTAATATGGTCCTTAAACTAGATCTTCCTTGGAGATACCCTATTTGTCACCTCTTAGTGAGTTAAAGGAAGCAGAAGCTCAACATATTTTACAACACTGCCTTCAAGAAAGGAGAGTGCAGAAAAAGGAAATTGGTCCAATAGAGAAAAAAAAATAATCTTAAGGATTCAGCACAAAGTTTGTATTCTGTGTTGTCGGACAATTCAGATTCTTTCATATACTGACCTGATATTCTTGTAGCATGCATTTACACATACATGTGCCTGTGCCATCCTAATACGTGTTCACGAAGGGTAAACCAGACCTGAGATACTTGACTCCTCGGCAGAATAGGTTCAAGTATAATGGATAGACACTAAGCAGGCAAACATTACTGTTCACCGGATGGAGGATTTCAGTAAAGTCTTTCTTGCATTTTTCCAGTACTGTTTTTCTTGCAGCATTTCCTCTCTTCCAGATTAGATATTATCCTACCTATCTACTGTTCTTATTCATAATTAATGATAAAGGTAAAAGCTTAGGCAATTGTGAAACATGATCAGCTCCTGATGTCTTTCTCAGACAACTCTGCAATCTGCTCTCAGCAAACTGGCTGCCAGACCCAGGTGGAGACCAGCCAACACTCGAAGAAGGGTCAGAATCTCTTTTCCTTGTTGCTGGTTGGCAGGTTAGATACCCCTAGCCATCAAACTCTTCTTTACTGTGGTCCTGCTCCAGCAGTACTGGGACAGACAGGAAGCCGTCCTATATTTAGAAGACATGTGTAAGATACACGACCCTAATTAAAAAAGGATAAATCTAAAACAGGAAAAAGAAATCCCCATCTGCACCCAGATCATTTGCAGTTAGTATTGTCCAGATGTCTAAAATGTGTAGGCTGCAAAAATATCCTAATGCCCTTCAAACCCAACACAGAGTGTTAATGATTGCTTTAATTGGAAAAAAATAATGGATAATCCAACAGATTGTAGCAATGAACTAAATGCCAATAAAGGGAATCTGAGAATAAGTTTAACAGATTTGCTGGAGAAGCAACTGCAGCACAGACCTTGAAGGCATTAATTTGTGGCCAACAAAGATCAGTTATCTGCTTGTCTAACTCCAAGCCTTTGCATGTGATTAACAAAGGTGAAGGGAAGCATCTCCAGGGACCTGTCGCAATGAAAGATAGATAGACAATTTAAGACAGAGTCTTTGTTTATCGTGTGACTAAACTTCAAATCCTACTTCTGTCTGTGAATTTATCCCATCCCCACTGGGCACTGTCAGATCCCATCAGCCTTGTTCCCTTACCTTGCAGAAAATTCTGTCCAAACATGCACAAGCCTTTTTGCTCCCCCAAGGCTTTGCTGGTGCAACTGAAAAACCTAATACAGTTATTTCAGCTAAACACATGGTAAGCATGTCTGTGTTAGACCTAGACAAAACCTAATCCAATTAAACAGTCCCTGTTCATAATGCTTTTCTAATGTGCAGTACCTGGGACCAAAAATGCACACTTTGCTGCACTTCAGAGAAGGCTGTTGTGAAGTGCTGAACTCTTTAGTAGAAGTCAGTCATTGAAAGACCATTTGTTAGGTTTTTTTAAATATTTGTTCTTCAGCAGTGGTTGGACAACAGTGCACGGTTATTGCATAGAGAGCCACAGAGTTTCATGTTTTTCAAGTACAGAGTTTTGCATCATGATTAAGAGGGGTGCACATTAAAAGACATACACAGCATTGTTCTGGCAAGACTGTTCAAGAATGGCCTCGACAGGGTTTTAAAGACAAGCTGCTATGAGGAGATTTCCAACTCTGCTTCGGGTTTGTTTTTGCACTCTGCTACCTCTTCCAGTCACGGCCGTAACTGGATTAACAAGCTCCCCTTCAGCTCCATTAGGGCACAACAAGAATTCACCAAGAAGCCTGCGACCTTCACAATATGGTTTTTGACCAGTAGCAGGGAAGTCTGCTTATTGTCTGCATGCAGTGAAAGAGGAATATGGAACAGAGCTGGAAAGCTGTAAATAAATACCTTTTTATTTTATTTTTTTTTTATATTTGCTGGCTTTCAAAAGGGGCAAAGAAGATCTTAAATATAACAAAAATGAAACTGCTTTTCAGAAACTGACTGTATATTTCCAACTAAATATGAAAAGTGCTTTTATGTATCACTTCCTCTGTCCACTTTAGAACTCTGTAAAATAACATTAAAATATACAGCACTTCTTGAGATTCTTATGTTCAATAAAAGGGTCAATAAGAAGCTGTTATGGTAACAAACTGTTTTCCCTTAATTGCATATCTGCTTACCACACAAAGCTTTCTCAAGGACTTTGGTTTCTATAAAATGTTGCATAGCAGAATATAGTTATAAAATATCAATATTTATATCTAATTTTTAGATGAATGAAACAATATTTATTTTCTGCTCTTTATTTTGTTTGGTTTGCTTTGCTTTTTCAGATAATTATATAGCTTTAATAATTTTGAAAAATTTTTAGTCAATTCCACCAATTCTTTATCAGGTGTAGAAGCTTTTTAAACACTGAAAGCTGGGATGGGAGCATGAACAACCACTCGTCTGTATCCTGCTTTCAGACCCTGTTGTGGTCTGCTACTTGCTAGTAAAGAGGATTTTTACCTGAAGCAAAGCTGTGGCAAGATATTCAGAGTCCATCCAAAAAGATCTGTTCCCAGGGTTATGGAATTGCTCATGAACATTCTAATAAAGCCATTTCAATTTAAATACCTTTCGGTTACACTGACTTTTTTCTCCCACAAAATCTTTAAAGGATAGAAAAGCTAATTTCTGTACTTTTAATCTTTTTCCTCTTGCGTTCTGTCCTGGAAAGTTTCTCACTTTCCACTTCCCTTTGTATCCATCTCTCACTGTTTTGGGTTTTTTTATTTGTCATTGCTCATCTTTTTCTTGGCAATCCTTTACTACCTTCATCTCCCAGCATATATCTGATGATTACTTAAGTCCACAAACCAATCTGTAATACAACTTCTTAAGTCACCACCTGAGCAAAGATCTTTCCTAGGACAAGGTAAGGGCATCTAAATGTGTTTTGTTTTGGTTGTTTTTAAGTTCTTCAATGCTAAAACCTACATTGCTCCAAAATCATTTCTCCAAAACCTTGCTGAATGAAATAAATTGAAGCTAATATGAACCTAGATAGCTCTAGGCTGGTATATCTTATAGTCCAGCTATGACTAAACTTAGTATCTTATCAGTATCTAAGTAACAAGTCTCTTAATAAACCTATCCAAATAAATAATCAAAAAATAAATCATGCAATGAATTTTCTTAGGACTGTTGAAGACAGAGGTTAACTCAATGGAACATACTCTTGAAAGAATTTGAGTTTAGAAAGGTAACTCTGCCTCTACAGACAATCATTAAGATATAAACAGTATTTTAAATCACAGCCTAGAGATTCAGGTTTCTTTTTAATGGAACTAATCACCTACTTCTTTTTGAATAGATTTACATTCTGATATAATAAGTAGGGCTATGAAAAGAGATTATTTTTGTATTCATTATTTTTTAGTAATTGATTTTCACAATTATGTAGGAAAAGGCTTTAGCGTGACCAAATTTTTAACTCTTTCAAACAGCCTGAGTACATTTTGACATTAAAGATATTAAAGAAAAACTACTATTCACAGATTTTAGGGTGAATTTTTTCACATGATCCTTCTGAGAAATGTGGTATTTTTCTAGCCAAACAAAATTGGCAAATGGTGCCCTCAGCAAGTAAGTGGCTTATTAAAAGTGTCTTTATATTTATTCCCATTTAGGAATTCCCTGTAAGTTTTAATCCAGTATGTCTGATATGATGAAGAGTTTTATTTGCACACACAGACATGGGATCCATTAGTGTCATTAGCTGTCATTAGCTGGCAGAGTGGACAGTCAGTCTTAGTCTGTAGGCTATGCATTTCCTGAGTGAAATGGAAGTGTGGAGGAGAAAACTTTATGTAGCAAAAGACGACAAAATAGTACAGCTCTATCTCAAATTCACAGTTAGTACAAGATAAAATGAATAGATTCAAAGGCAAGTCATAAATCAAACTTTTGAAACAAAAGAATTCACGCACAAATGGAATCTTCTCCCAGGAAAGCCAGCGTTGTTCATTTCACAATGTTGTAATAAATAAGAATAAACCAGTAATAAACAAAAGTTACCAGTAGGAGCAAATACCTAAAAAAGCAGTGAGTGGGAACACAGTCTCTAGCTTGATACCAAAGCAACCTTGTCTGCATTGACTACAGGAAGAATATTTAGCAAAAGTGTGACTTTACACAGTGGAGTATCTTTAGAAATCTCACAAAGCTCCTAATGCAGGTCAATGATTTTAAATATTTATATTTGGCTAGATTGTGACTAACGATCTGACAAGCTTTGGGGTATCCTTAATTAGCCAAATACAGATTAAGCTTGTAACTCCTCTCTATAACAGATCTTTTATGTACTTTAAAATATTTTTATGAAAACAGATCAGAGCAGCTGACTTTCTCTTGGAATGGGGAAAAAATCTGTTGCAAATGTTGAGTATATTACTGTTCTAAGCCATTAGAAGTTCAAGTAATGTTGATAAAGTATATGCTATATTTCATCTTGTTCAAAAGCATAATGAATCCCACAGTGTAGTGATTTGGCCTTTTGAATAGAGCAAAGAGTTGCTGGAACACGGACACTGTCCTCACTTGGGTATTCTGCAAGTCTGTTTTGAAATCAGATGTGTGCCCTGGCTGATTTACTCCAACTAAATTCTAAAAAGAAACTTTCACTGATTTAATTCACATAACAGGTAACATCTTTAAATAAACCAAAAGGAAGATTAGAGATATTTAACCTAAATTCTGTAGCTGTTCATTGAACTGTTAAAAGAAAGGTAACATTCCCTGCCTTTTAGAGACAGCTGCAAAAGGTTTTATTAATTAAGCATAAATATCTATTGAGAAAACTATTTCTGATCACTACAGTAAGTACATGTGGGGTTTTTTTCCCCCTATTTCTACATGATTTAAATATTTCCAATAAACTGAAATATGTCCAAAGAAAAAGTGAAATATGAGCAGAAGGGATCATTTACAGGAAGGATTTCCACTCTTACTTCAACAAAGGATTCTGGCCCCTTGGAGTCTTATTAGCACATTGTGATTCTTTTTATGAACAGTAAGGATTTTCAATATTTAATTATTGTAGACAAGAATAAAATTACATGTTTCTTCTTTGGACTTGTTTTCTTTAGGGTTGTAGGACAACCTTTCAGCTGCTATCAGAAGCTAGCAAGAATGAACTAGTAGAACAAAGATTGCTTAGGAGAAACGCAGTAACTCAGAGAGAAAACAGTGCCTGATATTATTGAGATTAATAGCTAAAACTTCTCAAACAAACACTGACAGACTGATCTAGGTAGAGTGGCTAAGAGGCCGTTATTCAGATTCACATGAACTTTTAAAAGTTTTTAAAATATTTTAAAACTACTATCCCAACTGCAGGAAGTTCTGGCTGAGATTAGAGAAAAAATGACTGGTCAGATAAACAAATCTTGCAGCTGAGCTGTTGTCCCAGAGAAACTGAATACTATAGGTGGTAATGTGGATGTATCTAGACAAAAGACTATTATCTCTAGAATTACAAATCTGGCACCATGCTTCCTTTAATGAGTAAATAAAAATCACCAGAATATAATATTAATGAATGTTCAAATGACTTTCAGTATTAGTTTATCAGTGCTATGTAAATAAATTACATGGAAAGCATTTCTGATGGGACATTCTGATATTTGCATATCCTTAATCTTCAATATAAATTGGAGAAGTCTATAAAAGCGGAAAGAAAAGTATAAATACTATGTGCTGTTTTCTCATAACGAAACCCATTGTAATAATAATTGAGCCTGTACCT
The DNA here is from genome assembly GCF_047716275.1 of Strix uralensis. Lineage (NCBI taxonomy): Eukaryota > Metazoa > Chordata > Aves > Strigiformes > Strigidae > Strix > Strix uralensis. The sequence goes on along the minus strand of NC_133973.1, from coordinate 16,465,750 downwards.
GGAGATCAAAACAGAATTTGATGGGTGCTGGGGTATGCTTCATTTGTTTCACTTTATGAAGTGCAGGCATCCTGAGGAAAGAGAAAGATTTGAACTAAATTTATAACTCAAGTAACGTGAAATGCCTTTTTGATATGTTATGCTGTGGAAGTTTATCAAGAACAGGAAGAAAAATAGACATAGATGTTAGAGGTTAAGAATGAGCAATCTCAAGCAGTCATTGACTTTCAGAAACAGACCACCATCATCTTGATATTCCCACCTCTCTGTGTCAGTTTGGATATAAGTCCTTTACAGTTTTATTCATTGCCTCCCCCCCATGCTCTTTGATTTTTATTCTAGTGTGTGATATATGCTCCAGTTAAAAAAGGCCTCCATATAAAACATGTCCTAAAACTGGAACACATTTATAGATAGATGTGAAGGATCACTTTGAGAGAATATTTTCTAATATAGCTTTTCCAAAGAAAAGAGGAAAAATTCTTAAATAATAAAACCAGATAAATTATATAGCCTTTCTGAAGTGATTCTGAACAAGAAGAAATCAAACCTTTTTACTGAGATGGATAAAAAGTAATGTATCACCAGAGAGTAACTGGTGACAAGTCATTGATTTCAATAGCATAACAATGATCAATTGAGAACGTGGCTGAAACTCGCCTTAAGTTTTGAAAATGAACTGAGAATATGAACCTTGCTAGAACTTGTCCATCCAAGTTAACGTAAGGATCTTTTATTATTGAACTCAGCCAAGACATTCATTCTCATATCATAGGTCCCTTTATAATCAAGATCAAGCACAGCACTTCACAAACATGGCTGTTTCTGTTAAAGTTGTCTTTGTGTTGTGGAAGAGCCACATTTCTTCCAGACATGTCTATTTAATATTTTTTTTTATTATCTTCAAAGTTCTGAAGTTATCCTTGTTTAATTTATGTGCTAGTGTTTATAAGTTTCTTGTTTAAGAGAAGATAATTTTCAGATATATCTTCAACAATTAATAGTAATTGATCAAATGAGCTTTTATTTAGTACTTCTGACCAGTTTGTATCTGGTGCTTTTCTCAAGCTATGCAGGGTCAGATGTATCAGTTCCGTTAAGTTTTCTGATGGGCTCAGCATCTCCAGAGGTGGAGAAATTTTCCAGAGAGTCATTTCCATTCAGACTATAAAATAAGTGACTTGACTCTCAAATTGAGCTCATATTTGTGCTAAAAGATTTGCAAACCTGGCAACACTTGTGAATAATATAAATTGGTATTCATGGCTACGGGAATTTATTTTTTTTTTCAGGTTTTGTAGCATGTGGGAATAGGAATTTATTTAACTCTACATGGCCCAAATGAAGACATCTGCATTTGAATATGACATCCTTATTTTGTTATATGGAGACTATATATACCACCTCTTCAGTGGGGAGAAATCAGCATTTATAATGCATGATTCATCTCATCTTGAAGTAGAAAATAGATCAGAAGAATCACATTCTAAAAGTGCTTGTGTCTGTCCTTTCATTATAGAGGAAGCCTAGGGGAAAAGGCCATATTTTTATATATAGATATATATATACACACACATACACTGTTAGCTGGACTCACCTTCAGTGGTTTAATAAAAACGTGATTTCTTCCTTATATTTGGCATACCACATTTTACAGTGATTGTGTTACATACACTAAAGACAATATTACTCTCTAAACACTATTATCTTCTCTAAATTTCAGCAACAGCAGTTAGAACATCAGCTTAGGGTTGGTTTGGTTTTATCTTCTGAAGAAAATGAAAAAACAACCCAGAATGGTAATCATCCTGTACCTTCAATGACAAGAAATAGGAAGTTTTATTTCCAAGAGTTCATGACATTTTATGATGATATTTTCTGAATAATGTTTTCCTTTTTGTTCCTAGATTTTAGAACATTGTTAGAACAATCCTAATTGTAGCCATGCAAGTTCACACACAGCAGTCACAAAACTGCAAGCCCAAGAGTTAAAATTAAGAATGAACACTATCAAACATAATAATGAGTTGTAGGAAGTAGTGATTCAGTAAGTGGCATTTTCTGGTTTGAATGTAAATTCAAGAATACTCCTATCTTCATAAGAGTGTGTTTTTAGAAGTGTCTTCAGACAGTCAAGGTTAACACATACTTTTGGTTGTTAGAGCATCCAATATACTTGGAAGTCATCCATGGAGCATCCTGATGACAAGTTTATTTGTCTTGTTCTGCTTGTCTAAAGTCTTGTCTAAAGCTTTAGCTGAATACATTCTTCTGAATAGAGAAAAGCAGTACTGCTCTGTGCTGGTAAAATGAACAGTCTGTGTATTTTCATGTCTGGTACAAGCTTCCCACAGTTTCAGGGTGACTAAAAGATATAGTTTGGGGAAGCCTGTGCATCCTAAGACATAGATATAAAATTTATCCAGCAGGAGGAAATAAATAGGGATGAGGATTTGGGGAACAGATCAATTTATCTAGTGGTCCCGCAGGATAAGCTGTAGCAAAGAGGGAGCTTCACTGCATCAAGGAGGAGACTGTTGCAGTCTGTGATCAACTGCAAAGGAAAGAGATGTACAGAGACCTTCTAAGCTGAGAGACAAGCAGGACAGTAGGAGACTAAATATGGTTTTACTGAAAACCTACTCAGTACAGGCAGAAGTTTGAGGGGCTAGTACTGGACTCATAGCCCCTTACTGCTTGGCCATATTCTAATGCCTGGGATCAGTAAAAAGCCCTTTGGGTAGAGGAATGATTGTCAGAGGTATATTGATATTTTTTGCTCAGTTTGTGTCTGCCAGTTGCTGAAATATTGGTTTTGCACAAACAATAAAGTATTGCATCATTAGACATATTTCACATATTTACAGGTGTATATGGTACAACAAAATGGTAGTGATTGAAGCACAGCGATGCTTCTCAGAAGTGTCCTTGGGCTCCATGTTGGCATCCCTCTTAAATACCTTTTCCTCTGAGTTTTGCTCACTGTTTGCTCCTTGTGTACTCTTGAGAACAAACTGAATGCCATAAGGTTTTTTAGGCAGGTAAGTGATTACCATCTCTTACAATGCCTGATTTGTAAACCATAAAAATAGAACTGCCTTTTTACTGACAGCTAGCTCAGATGCACAAACTAAATCCCATTTTTGGTGTTTTAAAATGCTTATAATGTGCTGCTTACTGGCAAAGCATGTGCCTCATCCGCCTTTCCCCACGCAAGCCAGCTCTGAAAGGTGATAAGTACCTAGAGACAGCACTCAGTATAGCAATATACTCATGGGGAAAAACTGAGATTGATTTTTTTCATCTGTACTAGGGTTTTAGCATTTATGCTCTTCTGCTAGTATTGCAACCTTATATTTACACAGGATGTTTACGGTTATTATATTGGACATTTCTCATCTGTATTTGCAGAACATGCTGATGGTTTGGTTTTTTTTTTTTTTCAGAGTCAGCTGTTATATTTTCCCCTCATAGGAATGACAATGATGCTATTTTAAGTAAGAGCTGATACTCATAGTCAAAAGACTCATTTCACTGAGACCCACAATATGTTTCTGCTTAGAGCACACTGACCTGCTAACTCAAGACTTTTAGAAAGACATTAACATTTCTTGCAAAGAATTCAGGGCAAGGTTGATGTGAAAACTCTGCGAGCAAGATAAAACCTTTTTTCTATCCTCCTCTCTCTCCTTGAGCGATACCTCTCTCCAAAATTGAAAGCCTGTTTTAGGGTATTTTAGTAGGGGAATTTTAGGGTAACATAGCTCCCAACTCTCTTAGGTCAAACTCCTCAGCAAACTCCAACTATTTTCCAAATATCTGTGTTGACTCTTACAGATCATACCTTTAAAGACACAAGTGTGCTTTGCAGCTGCATAAATAAAACGTTGCTACTAAAGTCTGTGGCAGCTGTATATAATTTATATGCTTTCTAGAATAGGAAGTCATATTTTATGTTTTCAGCTGAACATACCAGCAGGTGCCACAGGGGTGAAGACATCAATTTCAGCCCTCCTTATTGAACCTTTAAAGAAAACTTGTATTCTATCCATCAACCAGGAGGCTAGTTGAGGCTCCAAGTAAGCACTGAAGGTGCTGATCTCAGCTAGATACTCTTTTCAATTCATTGCTTGCTATAAATAGGATTCTGCTAAAAGTAAACCAAAACTATGAAACACAGAACTACATTGATGTGCTTTTGTATGACTTTATTTTCAAAGAGAAAACTGATTGATCATACTACACAGTGGAGTATAACTCAATCTCTCCCACTGAACTGACTCTCAGATTCACAGGTACTACAAGAAAGCTTCCCTTTTTCTTCATGTGGATGGAGGCATGTAAACGTATTGTGGCATGCACTTGACAACAAATACAAATCTCAATGCACCAGAACCTATTTGGGTAGGAGAAGACGTGCTATGTCTTTAAGAGAAGATAGTGTCTGAAATCAGATGCCACAGCTTCTCATTGCCACTGGTAGTGACATATGTACGTAAGAGATTAAATCTGTAGTATGTTTAACAAGTTGCATGCTTTCCCACAGCTCCTGAGCACATATGATTCCACTAGAGCAATCACACTACTGAACATCCTTCTACCTCCCAAGTCATGTTTAAATCAATTGTTTTATGTGGAAAAAAGCAGGATGATGTATGGCTGAAGATAATAATATCTGGGGAAAAGATATAAAATAGTAACCTGTTTTATCTGTCACTGGAGGAGTGACTTTGATTAAAGCCTTTTTTTTTCTTTTCAGTCTAACTTATAATAATTTGAAAAATGCAGCTTCAGCTATGGCCTTCTAGAGTGTGGTGGGTTGACCATGGCTGGATGCCAGCAACCCACCAAAGCTGCTATACAACTCCCCTTCCTCAGCTAGACAGGGGAGAGAAAATATAACAAAAGGCTCATGGGCCAAGATAAGGCCAGGGAGACATCGTTCAGCCATTACATTCACGGGCAAAACAGACTTGATTTGGGGAAATTAATTTAATTTATTACCAATCAAATCAGAGTAGACTAATGAGAAATAAAACCAAATCTTAAAAACACCTTCCCTCCACTCCTCCCTTCTTCCCTGGCTGGCTCAGCTTCACTCTGGATTTTCTCTACCTCCTCCCCCCCAGCAACACAGGAAGGTAGGTAATGGGGGTTGTGGTCGGTTCATCAGACATTGTCTCTGCCGCTCCTTCCACCTCACACTCTTTCCCTGATCCACCGTGGGGTCCCTCCCACGGGAGACAGTCCTCCACAAATGTCTCCAACGTGGGTCCTTTCAATGGGCTGCAATTCTTCATGAACAGCTCCAGTGTGGGTCCCTCCCATGGGGTGCAGTCCTTCAGGAACAGACTGTTCCAGCGTGGGTCCCCCACAGGGTCACAAGTGCTGCCAGAAAACCTGCTCCAGAGTGGGCTCTCCACAGAGCCACAGGTCCTGCCAGGAGCCTGCTCCAGCGTGGTCTCTCCACGGGGTCACAGCCTCCTTCAGGCATGCACCTGCTCTGGCGTGGGGTCCTCCACAGGCCGCAGGTGGATCTCTGCTCCACCATAAACCTCCATGGGCTGCAGGGCACAGCTGCCTCACCATGGGCTGCACCATGGGCTGCAAGGGAATCTCTGCTCTGGCACCTGGAGCACCTCCTCCCCCTCCTGCTTCACTGACCTTGGTGTCTACAGGGCTGTTTCACATATTCCAACTCCTCTCTCCCAGCTGCTGTTGCACAGCAGTTTTTTCCCCCTTCTTAAATATGTTATCACAGAGGTGCTGCCACCATCGCAAATGGGCTCGGCCTTGGCCAGCAGTGGGTCTCTCTTGCAGCCAGCCATCATTGACTCTTTTGGACATGGGGGAAGCTTCTAGCAGCCACCCCTGTAGCTCCCTCACTACCAAAAACTTTGCCACGCAAACCCAACACATAGAGGGGCTGCTGTGAAACTGAATCCATCTCACTGCCAAGAAGTTTTTCTTGATATCTGAAATTTTGCCCACTTCCCCCAGTTATTGCTATATCTCTGAGATGCCAAGAAGCTACCCTGTTAGAGCTTATGCCCCTGGGAAGACCCTAGACGATTCCTTACACCTTCATTAGTGTCTTAGCCAGTTCTGTTGCTCTTTCCTCCTAAAGCAGCCTACAACAGTTCCTTCAGTTCTATTCAATAGGTTGCCTTTCTTTTTCTCCCATTAGCAGCTGAGTGATGCACAAGCACACACAACAACTCAGGGAGTGTAAATGTAAATTGCTTTTCTTTTCTGAGGTTTGGTAGAGATGGTAGCTCTTGAGATACAGCTGAATTTTGAATCATCAGGGTTTTAAGAAATTATTTCCTTCTTATGTGAAATTCTAAACTTCCCCTTTTTCACACTAGAATTCAGATTTCTTTAGTGATATTTTGTCAGCAATTTAAGATTGATTCACCTACATCTTCCCTGTAATGCTGTACCCATGGAGCTACAGAGACAGTTCGTATTGTACTGTTCAAACTATTCTACCTCCAGTGAACAATTAAAAGCTCACTAGTGCTAAAGAGACAGCCTAGAAAGCTAGGAAACTCAAGAATTTTTGGGGAAAATGACTGGTTTGAACAAAAATAAAGCAGGAATTTGAACATGAAATTTCTATACCCTTTCATCTTTGAGGGTGTTAGAGGTGGACTGAGAAGCTTTCATCTTCTAAGATCTGTTGAAGCTGTTCCACTTTTTTGTAGAAATAACCCGCTATCAACAATTGCTGCACCAAAAACACATGGACCTTCTTAAAAATTTTGTGATAGAATTGCACCATATATATACATGCTTTAACATTTTTTTGGAATAGGTTGATTTATTTTCGCCTCCCTTTGCATACTATGCCTATGGCATAATACAAAAAAGGGTAGTAGTCACATGAGAGCATTGATAGATTCTCTCATGTTTAACAATGGCATCAAATTCACAGCTCACCATCATCTTCTCCCTTCTTCCTTGCCATGCTTGTTTGATATTTTTTTAAGAACATGATAGAGGCTTCGAGGTCTCTAATCCTTTGTCAAGTTTAGCTTAAAATCACTTGAAAGGTCAAAATTTATTGGAGCAGGAGACGAACAATGTGATCACATAAATCTTACATTCAAAGGACAGCAGGAAAAAAATATGCCATTTAAAATTAAAAAGCCAATTCTTATCTGTTCTCAAGTGAACTTTAATCCACCTTGTGGGGAAAAAGCCCTGTCTTGATCTATTCATTATATATATTGTTTTTCCTTACTGATGACGGTTCTGCTAATCTTTGATTTTCAAAATATTTTTAAAATATTTGAATTATTATAAGAAGAGTAGAAATTGGAAAAGTCACTTAATTTGTATTTAGTCCATTCTTGCTTTGAAATTCTGTTTTGAAACATTTTTTTCTTGTCTTTGAGTAACGGGAAACTGCAGGTTTTCCATTAGTTTCTAGATAATCATCAAATCACCATTCATAACTAGTTCACTATTATTTCTTTTAAATAGCTGAAAATGTGTTACCTTGGACTAAGCCTTTGCTTAATATCCTCAGTAGTGAGAGGTATGTGAGTAAATAAAATATGTTTTGGGGGAGGAAGGAAGGGAAGGTAGGACCTTATTCCTTGTCATCCCTGGTGGGGAAGTTTCCCAAACATAAAGGACAAGGCATGCATGATGTGACCTGACTACAATCAGTCAGACATTCTTGCCTTCAGAGTTTCTTATACACTACCATATGTCGATTTTTCCTTTTTTCCTGTTTATTTCTTTTTTTACTTGGAAGTATTTTCAGCTGTCCTTCACTTTCTAACTGGCTGAGATGAATCCAGCAATACGTATTCAGTACTAGTATTTTAAATCAACTCTTGTTATCTGATGCTATTTTTGGATTTCTTTATATAGATTATTTCCTTCTTATTTATTTATTTCTGGCTGACATATACCAGCATTCATCTGAACATGCTGATCAACATAAGCTGCTCTCTGTAATTAGACTATTTTAATTAAACAGATTAAGATGAGTTATTTACATGAAATCAGCTTTGCTACTAAGAAACCTTTATTGGTATTTACATGATTGCCTTCTGCACGTTTGCTTTTATAATTATACACGTTAGCTCTTAATGGAATGAAAAGGGCACTAGGACCCAATGTTTTTAATCTCTTATCATTTAAATCCCAAAGTTTCCAAATAGGTGCTTGGCTAGACAGTTTTTCAGTGGAATAGTGAGCATGGGTTTTGTTCATCTGATCTTGAAGGTACACTTGTACTCCTATTTTCCATTGTATTAAATGAAAAAAGACTAAAGCAACTCAATAGTAACTAAAACTCGTTTGAAAAGACAATACTTCTAAACAGGTGCAAACAAAAAGAAAAAAAGCACCTGGAGTTCAGCACAGATCCCTTTGAAGTTAGTGAAGTTCTCTGACAAAACAATAGACTTTGCCATAGAATTGAAGTCTTTTTTAGAAGAGGCAATTATACTCATAGGCCAGCTTGAACCTTCTTTTTTTTCCCCAGGAAAAGCACTCTAAACAGGGTCTGCACTGCAAAACTAGAATCTCTGAAAAAGAATGATTGCTCGGTTTACACATTGAAGAAATATAGGGAAGTAATTTGGAGAAAAAATGTCAGCTTTGTTATACTTCAGCTGAGAGGAGAATGCAATGTTGACATCCAACTGCTGTATTAGTTGTACCCACTCTGTCATCCTAAATACATCTCCTTAGTTACCCTGAGGTGAGTGAATTCAGCACTGCTTCCCTCTGTATTGAAATACATTAACACATGTACAAAGAGTCACCTGAACAGTAGGACAATGCTCTTTATTTACATGAGAAGTGCATAATCACAATGCCCGTACGTACTCTCACTAGAACTTAAAAAATAGACTGATGTCAGGAAACAATCTGTATTCAAAATTAAATAGTTCTACCATAGAACTGTTTAAAAAACAAACAAACAAACAAAAACCACAAAACCAAAAAACCACCCCCCATCCCCCAAGCATCAGAAAGGGCTGAGAGGTTTGCAACGATTCCATCACACTCTTTGTGTTTCAGCATATCCGGTGACACAGGCTCAGAAAGCCCACTTGGGAATGCAAGATATTTTCAAAGTAACCAGGGATCCTGGTTGGCTTTAGAGGGACTTGGTTCTCAGTTTTCAGCAAGAACAAATAGATCTCTCTTTGGAAATTAAAGAGAGGAGAGAGAGAGAGATGGATCAAGAAGCTGTCCAAGTCTTTTGCTCAACAGTAGATGAAAACAACATATTTACTCCCTCTTCCATCTATACTTGCCAAACTTGATCCTAATGTAGAAACATTTTGTAATTTTTTTTTACCTTGCTTTTTAAAAGAAAAGATAAATGGAATTTTCAAGTATTTCCAACCAGCTCTCATTCTAAGCAGCCATAAAGTTGTTGATATGACCAGCCCCAATCATCAGATTTTCAGAAACAGAGTCTGTGAATTATCTATAAAAATAAATCAACTTCCATCCTGTGATTTAAAAATAGTGCATGTCACTGCAAAAGTTAACCTGTGTCTGACCCTTTGTGGAATTTTAATATGCTTAGTGATTCTTGGGACTGAACCTTTAGCATCCTCTAGGGTATGGACAAAGGCTTTAGAGTTCTTCTGGACTTCCCTGAGACAGGTCATGTCTATAGCAGTCAGCCAAAATTTAGTAGCTATGTAGTTGTCTAAACAAAACCAAAGAGAACAATAATCATATAAAATGTGGCAAAGGGGCCTGAAAACTTGCACTGTTTGATACCTCTTAGGAGGCCCACCTTTGAAAGCTGAGGCTGCTTATATATTCACTGGCAACTCAGGGGTTGTTGAGGACCAGCCACCTGATTTATTTTTAGAAACCACTTTTGAGACATAAAGAATACTGCAAAGATACCAAGTATCACAAAGAAGCCATTCATTCTTGCAGAGTCTCAAATTCTCTAACTCTCTTTGCTCAACTTTTCAAGGCCATCAATCAATAACATCATAAAACTCATGATTACATTTCATATATGCATAAAATATGGGTTGTTTACAACATCCTGCTTGTCAAGCAATTAAAAATCTGCAGACATTCATAAAACTTAAGGTAGAAGAAACAGCGCAGATCTGAAACCTTCCATAAACATCCATCTGTCTATCGTATAATAGAGACGAGGAGAATGCCTGAAAACAAATCTTGGTAAGGAAGGATGTGGGAGAATTGATGGCCCAGGTTACCTGGGACTCAGAATTGTCCCTGTAACAGCACTGTGGGCCTGAGCAGATGTCACACGTACATGGACAGAATCTCACTGGCACCAATCTCTATGTCTTAAAGATCTGTCTGCTTAAAATCAGGAAACCAATCACTCCTGGGCCTCTTTCAGAAGGAGAAGGAAAATCTCACAGGGTATAACAGTAAATGGTAGCTATGATAGTAAAGCAGAAGAAATATTAAATTTATAAGAAGACCCAGTAGAGAACAAATGAACAGTTTTACCGTGGACCCAGTGGGTCTCTGCAAGAGACAGGTGCTATTTTACAGGCTGCATAAAGATCTCTCAGTTTTATGCTAGCCTTGGAACTAACTCACCATGCTCATGAAAAGTCTTGTTTGTTAATTAATCAACAGAATAAATAGATTTGATTGCCAGGGTTTTCTTTAAAAATTTTTTTTAAATCCCCACAACTCTTGCACCAACATACTCTTTTCAGAGATTTCAATTGCTGATTATAATCTAAAGTGCATTAGTATTATTTTTCACAGTATAAGGTTTTGTGACACTTCTGATTTGTATGAATGTGACATGGGAGAGAATAAATATAGGCAATAATGGAAGAAAACTCAGAATGGCAGCTTTTTGAATAAAGCTCAGTTTCCAAATTATTACTCTGTCTTTCTCTTTTAATAACCTGCATAAAAAGAAGGTAGCCTGGAGAGACTGTATACTAAGGATAAAAGAGGCAAAAGCATTACACATTATTAAACTCTGAAAACACGGGGGTTAATGATATTAAAAACATACTGATTTAGTTGCTGACTGCACAGGAAAACAGAGTAATCTACTATGATACCACCTCATCACCTTTTGCATATTATACTTTTAAAAGAGAAAGCAATGCAGGAAAGAACAAAAGAAAGGCCCAACTGAAAGAACAGAGCTTGATTTGGTCAGTGATATAAAACTCAGTAACTATTTATAGGTTGCAGACAAGTGTTCAGCACACAGTTTATAAAGATTAAATGTCAACATCTTGTGATTTGCCATGTCTCAGAACGAGACGCATTTGATTACGCAATGCTGAGGCACAACATAGACTGTTACTACTACTCCAGAGAACTTTGAGGATGAGCTTACTCTGTGTACATTAAAGAAAAAAGCTCTTAAATGATTTCCAGCTCCTTCAATAGGAGGACGCTTCCATGACTGGGGAGAAGACATCTCAGAGAGACATTCTTTTTTTTGAATACTTCAAAATTAAATGTGATGTGATCAAGCCAACTGAGGTGCTGTGTTCGCTCTTCAGTACTTGGTCTATGGTAATACACTAGCTTTCCAGTTATGGTGTCAGGGAAGCTTAAAAATTCACAGATTTGGATGCTGTGAAACTTCAGACACCTTCTACTCCATCTCAAAGTGTCATGTCATCAACTTTGGCTTAAATATAATCATACACCACAGCATTACACCGTCAGAAGATTTGTCAGCTACTGAAAGAACCGCAGCTTCTAGGCAGGGACACCTGAGTCTTTCGATGAAATATGAGGATAAACAATTTAATGAATAAATAATTAACATATAATTAAAGCATTATTAAAACAGACTTGCATTAGCTACATGCATACTATGGCTCTCTTAGCACTTTTCTGAGACCTAATAGGCCTGACTTTCTAAGTTTTCACATTCTGTTAGATCTTTGCCATCCAAAAGTTGAAAGTGAGCTGCTACAAGTTGAAGAGAGTAGTGTCTTTGGAACTATTGTAAATTAACACACATATAAACTGTAATCAAGACCCAAATCCATTCTTTTTCAAATTATCATAAAATATTACCATAGATAAATAAATTTCTTCCTATTTGCAAGATCTCTTTTCCTACAGAAAAAATCATTTGATTCAGAGCTCACCCATCTATAAATTAGGACTATCAACATTGCAAAGAACTAACTAAACCTGGTGCAACAGGTTAGGTTCCACAAGACCTAAATTGCTGTTTCTGTGTGTGAGCAAGTAATTAAAAATGGCTTATAAAGGCCATGAAACTATGACAACCTCCCACAGATACTCTGGACATCAGAAATGGGGAGAGGAAGATCTGATGAAGTGTGGGAGATTTGATGCTCTTCTTTCACCATGAAATTATTCATAGAAGGTCCTGACAAGTCACAGTATCTCTGCCTCCACAGAAAATGGATAGTACACTTTTGATCCTCATTGTGAATAGGATGTGTGCATATATATATTACATTGTTCACATCCTGTGGCAATGTAGAAACACAGAAGAAAGTGAAGAGATGTCTAAAACCTCCTCCACACAGAATACAGTGTGCATAAGATTGCTTCTAATCCCCTCACTCAGGAACTGTAAGGACTGAGGCTGTATTTAACCATACACAGCAACTGAAAAGGAGAAAGACCTTTGGTGGTCCCCTGCAGTGTCAAATCAGACACCATTTCCCTGAAGATTTCTGTACCAATACTATTTTCCCTGTTCACTGTCATCAGCCTGATCTTCTAATAAAGCCAGTTGGTTGCTACATTTCTTCCTGAGACTTCATTACTTGATAAATAAACGCCAGAGTTTGACAGGTGCTGACAGTGGGTGAACTCATACATTTAAAGTGCAGAGAAAAGTTTTCCAAATTAGTCATAACTGTTTGGGTTACAAAATACAGCTTTGTGAATTAATGTCACTGTAAATATAATACAGTTTGAAGACCTAAAACCTGTATAGCAAAACTCATAAATTAACTTGCCTACCAACTACAAGAGTTACAAAAAGGAATTGTCTGAGCATGCTTCCACAAGATACACTCTCCAGTTCAAGCCTATTACACATTAGTACTGAAGAAAAACTTGTGCAATTCTCTCTGCTTGCAAAAAGATGAATACTGTATGCTAAATACTGTCATACTGCTTGTGGTGTTGTATTGCCTTGTAATAAGATGAAATACTCATTTCAAAGGGGTAAGAATTCTTTGTGGACCCCCAGAAAGTCCCAGAATAAGCTATAGATTATCCTCAACCTACAGCATTTTTGTTTGTTTGTTTAGATTTTTTTGTTTCTTCCAGCAGCAGAATCAATACATTTGCCAACATGGAGAGAATGGTCCTTGTTACGGTCCACTCGGTGGACTCGTGATGGTTCGTTTGCTACGATCTCGAAAGTGCAAAATTAACGTGACCAACACCAAAGGGGATAGCAATAATCAAACAGTGAAACTTTATTGTGTTGCCTGTGAAAAGGCACGTGATAGAGATGGGTGCAAGAAAGGAGAAAAGTAAAGTTAAGTTTAGAGAGAAGAGGGAGAGAGGTTATAGCTACCACCGCTGATCTCACAACGTCCTAACGGTCCCGGGTCCAGCTGATGCTGCGTCGTCGATCGTCGTGGTCCTTGGTGGGGAAGCTTCCAATTTTCATTGTCCAGAAGTCATCTTTTATGCTTAGTAACACACCTTGCTCCACCTCTGCCTCAGGGATCTCCGCCCTTCTCAGAATTCAATTATCATATCTCCACCCCTCTCGAGCAAGGCCATTGCGCGTGCGCAGGGGGGAGTGTCCGAGGTGTGGTCAGTCTCGGAGGCGGGTAACCTTCAACCAGGAGGTGTGTTTTGGTATTATAATGAAGCAAAGTTCATCTGAGGTTCATGATTTCTTCATCGGTGTTATGGCAACAGTCGCGATCCATCTTTTTGACAATGGCTATGCAATTATCACTAACAGCTCTGGCTAGGTCCACGTACCGAGCAATAGCACAACACTCTTTGTACTGCACGGCTCAGGCACCAAAGAACAGCACTGCACTGCCTGCACCACACGGTTCAGTACTCAGGAGAACAGCACAGCACTGGCTGTGCCACACAGTTCTGCATTCAGGAGCCTTTGCACCACATTCCATTCCAGGGGTCGGCAACTGCGCTCCAAACAGGCCGTTGTCGGGTACCTCACTGTCCATGTCCCTGATGACAATGTTGAGACAATGCTGATCTTCTGACCGACTCTTACAGTCCTCAACAGAGTGCCTGGAGAGAGAGAAATAATAGGCCCCTTGTGAGGTATGGTGCATACAGTCTTGGTAGTGGAAATGTTGAGGCACAGTAAAATCTGCTTAGGTTAGTAAAAATGTTTGAAATAGCTTGTGTAAGGCCTGAGACCCAATTGTCATTATTTTCTTCAGAAGTGAAAGATCCCAAACTGACACATTTTTCCAATTAAAGGGGATGAAGCATCCATGTGGATTACTCTTTTAAGATATGGTCCCACAATTTTCCACATAGACTAAGAACTTGTACAGTACTGACTTAGAAGCAGCCTACAATCTCTTGCTTTCTTCACCATGCATATTTTGTGGACTGAAGATAAAGATCTGTACCTTCTTTGCATCTTCAATGAAGTTTCATGAAAGCTAGTTCTCTGAACACAACTTTTCTAACTTTTCTGAATGTAACTTTTGAATATAAAGGGACGTAAAGTCAGTCATTCTGAAAAGTAGAAAGAAGATATAAAAAAATACAGTAGCTGCAGAAAATAATTAAGATGGCTTATGAGACCTCCCCCCTCTCTTATCTTTGTATTTCAGAGAATAGATATCACAAACATCTTGGAAAAACATTATAACTATTTCACAAGATGGATGGTAATGTATTTGCTAGTTGGTTGCAAATCCCTGGCAAAATAAAGATCTGACAGAAAATGCCAAATCACCGAGTCCAAAATGTTTCATTCAAATCAGTGGCAGAAAGGATTCCTGAGGGATTTGCTCCAGAGCACCAAATCTTGAAAACTGCCAAGTCCATGACTCGAGGACAGACATACCCCTGCATATAACCCTGCAGATACAAAACTCTGCATTCGGTCATTGCAGCTGACAGCCATAGTTTCACAGCTGCTAGCAGCAATGATTTTGACAAGCACAATAATTTCATTGAGTGGCTCCAGTACCCAGGGCTCTTTTGGATCACCTGAAAAAAACCAAAAAAACCCCCACCAAACGTTGTTTCATCCTGATTTGGGTGCACAACGTATTAAGAGAAAAGAAGTGGGGTGTGGTGGTTGTGGTAGTTTTGCAAGCACCCAGAGGAACCTGGTTTCCAGCCAGCTCCAAACCCCATCTCTCAGCAGAAGAGTCCTGCATAACAAGTGCTGATCTTTAAATACAGCATTTGGCAATGTTACTAAATGAGTCCTCAAGACACAAAATTCTGGATGTGCTGTATCTGCATGCATTTGTAGCTTGGAATCCACATCTATCTATATCTGCTTTATTTAACATGCCTTTGTCCTCTTCATAAATATGACAGTGTAATATCAAACGAAGACCTGTGAGCAAAAATCAGCCCTCTCTTTCTTCTGGACTTTCCAAACCACTTCTATTCCCTTAGTCAATATGAACTTGCATCTATCTTCCCTTCTCTTGCCACCTCAAGGTCCCAGTTTAACCCACTGCCTTAAGAGAGAAGCAGAAATTTGCTGTGTCATACTAATTTTCTGTCAGATAGGGAAAAGAGTATATGGGGTCTAGTAGGTGCTGCTGCTTATTTCTGAAATTAAAAGTACAACATAAGGAAATAAGAAAGTGCAGCTGAACCTTTTAACATCTGCATCCTTTTTAACACTTATTTGGGATCTTGCTACAGTCCATGATGTAGGAAACCATATTTAAAATGGGGAAAAAAACCAGAATAACTGATGTGACTCCTTGTTAAAAAAGGGGAAAAAAATTAGGAAAGCAGACAGCAGAGGAAGAAACAAGCAAGCAAACAGTAGTTACTTCAGCTACTCAGAAAAGAGACACAGCTTTCCAAAAGAAGTTAATGAAGGTGAGGAATGACTTTTAAGACAAGTCAAGTGCTCTGTTTTAATCCTGGTTAATGCAAAGAATTCACAAATGGTCAAATATGAGTAATCTTAATAAGAGAAACTATTTTAGTTGCTTAAAAGACATCATTAAAGGAATTGTGTTGTGAGGGAAAACAATGCATATTAAGAATCTTACATTCATTTTTATTTTGCTGTACTTTTTTATTTCGTTTTGTCTTTAGGAATCAATCCCTGAAATTGTCTTAGATTTTAGCAGGAGATACATACATAAAAATTAAGTATTAGCATCACTGTAAAGTTGTAAGGTAAATTTTTGATAGTGCTTTGACAAACATCCTTTCATCACTAGGCAGCAGTGTCCTAGTGATGACAGTAGCTGCAGAAGCAGAGTCATGCTGGTGGAATATTTTTCAGTGCTGTATGAGGGCTTTTAGGTTTTTTATCTTCTTGCCACTTTGGCTGTCTGAAGGAAGCCAGAGGAGATGAGATCAAAGCCCCGAGAGTGGAATGACTCTAAAATTGAGGGACGGGAGCAAAAAATGCTGGTTCCTTCATTCACAAAGATTTATATCCTTCTTCTATCAGAGCTTCACTGGCAGTGCAAGATGGCTTTCTCCTTTCCCATAAGTCTGTGCTTACCTACAGGCTTCATTAGCAGATTGAGGAACAGAGTGGTATAAATGCTAATTTTACTATAATATCCTATAACATTTATCTGATGTGACATTAGAAATATTTGAATATTCATGATTTCTTTGCTTTATGATATTTTTGACTTCTAATTGTGTGCAAAGCTTCAAGCGTGTGCAGTCTTAAGAACTACTGGTTGAAAGCAGACACCCCCGGCAGCACTTCTTCAGAGAGCAATTAACTCCCTGTCTCCTACAAAGAAATACATCTTCAACATGTGCTTCTAAAATTTCAAAAGATAAAGGAGTTGATGTGCACCTGGTTTGTCAAACACCTCCATTAAAGTCACCCATCCTCCTGCTTTCATCCCTGCTTCTCTCCCCATGAAAAAACTCTAAAATTTGAATTCATACATAGAATTACAGGAATGTTTGTTTGCAACTACTTCCTTTTTCTAAAACAATTGAAATCCAAACATAATAGGTAAAAGTGTATTTGGATTTAAGCAAACTTTTTGACAAAATCCCTCATCAGAGGCCCTTACAGAAAACAATCTGCCTTAGGATAATAAGGAAAGCCTGCTTATACCTTAAAAACTGTTCAAGAAATAGGAAATGAAGGGTATGTGTGATACAATCCCTCAAGTGTAGTTCTGTCATTATTTTATTACTACAGCCTACACTGGAAGAGGAGTAAGTAAATTAAATCAGCTCCTTATTGGAGAGAGCTAGAGAAGATCTGAGATCCCTTTGATCATAATTGACTACAGGGTTTCCTTTTCAGTATGTGAAAAAGAGCACAAAGGAATGTTTCTTTGAGGTAAGAGTATGTGTGGGGTTTTGGGGGTTTTGAAGGTGTTTCTTTACATCATTTTGTGTACCATTTGATTTGTTATTTTTTTCTATGGAATTTCTGAGGTAACAAATAAAACCTCCTCAGGTTGTTATTAAAAACCCCTATTACCAGAATTTTTCTTGTATGGCTTTGAAACAGGATCCCTTTTAGCTTGGAACCTATGAAAGTGGTATTGTTGAAAACTGGAACTCAATTCCTGTATTTATTTGTCCAGGGTGACTGAGTTTCCAGACACCATGCTCATCAATGCAGTCTTAATCCAATTCTTATAATTAATCACTGACAGTTGACTTTCTTTGATTATATTTGGTTCCCTTGCCCAATACACCTAGAAGAAAGTGCCAGAATTATTTTGTTCAATCTATAATAAGCACAAGAATGTCTCCATCTAAATAACATGTAACTAATAACACCTAAATGACCTCTGTTCCTTCATGTCCCGAACTTTATGGCATTTTGGAATAATAACTCTCTAAATCAAATCTTTCCTCATAAGAAAATTTCAGTAGTATGAGCACAGATCAAGAAATGCAAGAAACTGCAATATATGGATGTGCTATTGTGATTCAGTGGCCACAGCAGGTCACATTGTGCCACTGCCTTACTCTAACATAACATGTCTGTCAAATGCTGATTTGCAAGAGTACTCCAGTCCTCAGACACATGAACAATTGATGTTCTCCATCTCCTTAACTTGGGTTGAACCTGTAAATTCAATTAACACCAATCATAATTCAATGATGTCTCCTCTGACTGATCACTGGACAGTAGCTGTGATCAGCTGTCATCCTGGGGAATATCAGAGCCAAAATACGTACTCCAGATATTGGTTTAAAAAAATAAACACAGAATTCTTCGATGTATATTTTTTTTAAGGTTGTAAGGATCTCAGTATTTTTTCCCCAAAATAATTTTTAATATAGATTGCTGCTGGCCTATTATAGATACACCTAGTTTCATCCTCTCAACTATATTTCTGCCTCTGCCCCATGCATTATATTGAATAAATCTACATCTTGCTAGGCAATGTGGTGCAGAGTGACTTACCATATTTCAAATAAAGCTTTCAGAAGACATATCTAATTTTGTCTTAATCTATTGTAGTTGGTCAGCATGAAGATTTTTAATAGGATTTTTTTTGTAAGATCTGAAGGTGAGTTACCTAGTTATTAAAAGAGGTTTTATATCCTAAAATCCTTCAGAGCCCTTAAACCCACACAGCCCTGAGGCAAACTCTATCAAGTTCAGAGACTTCTGATGCCCAGCAACCACTCTTTAAATCTGCAAGGCTCAAGCACCTCATGGTATCTCTTTAAAGTTCATATAGCCCTAAGGCAGTCCTTTCCATCACAACATGGCCAGAAGGAAAAAAGGTAAGTAGGAGCAGGTGGTGTGATGGACAAAGGAAGACTCCACTGCACCAGAAGGCTCAGCACTGAAGATGGGAGCAGGTGGCAAAGAGTGTGTGCACCTGCCCCCATGGAGTTTGCAGATGCTCTAGGTATCCCTGTCCTGGAGAGCAGAGATACAGGCTGTGATACATATACAAAACAGTCTATCTGATTCTTATTTGGACATCAGTTTGCATGCTTCTCATTACCTATCTGCAAGACAGGAAGTTTATTCACTCTTCTCATTATAACCAGGATAATGACTGTAACATGAAAGGATGCAATTTAATTCAAAATGTCACAACAATTAGGAAAATAGATATGAACTTAAAATTTTAAGCTATTGCAGTTAGTCTGACACACAGAACTCATGAGGCAAAACACACAGAAGAGGAGAAAACCCCAAAATGCCACGTATGATATTAATACCATCACAGCACAGAGAGAAAAGGATTTCTCCTGTGTTTTCCCAGGGGCAGTAAGCTCACTCACATAATGACAGAACTTTCAAGAGTTTATGCTTTAAGGATGTAGCAGGAGATGATAGCTGAGTACAAGGAAGCAAAAGATGCCAAAATAGAGTGATCATTAGCTGACAAATTCACCCTCCTTTCAGCTTCTTGAGCATTGCTAGGAGTTCTGGGCACAGAGACAAAGGGGACCACAAGCAAGCACACAAGCAAAGTCAGCTAAAAATCAATATTTCTGATCACAGCTGATTAAGTGCAAACCACTCCCCAAACGTTTTGTTATTTCCTGTCAAATTAAAACTGAAGCTGGAAAATTGATCACGTGAGAACAGAAAATTAGTTTTTCTGCCTATGGCTTTATATTCAGGGTTGGATTAATGCTCTTGTTGAAAACAATAGTAGATAAAAATAGAACATTTAGAGATGAGAAAAGAGAAGGATGTTGAGTTTATAGAAAGAAATGTTGTCTGGATTTTTGTCACAAGGTAAAACAACCTTGATCACTAAAATCATGTCATCACATGGCATTGATGCCAAAGCAACATGAAGATAAATCTTCATGTAAACATTATATTCACATTAAGAAATGGATAAAATCACTGGATTTATTTTACATTAGGAGCTTCTAGTTACTACTGTTGTAGGAACTTTTAAAGTAACATATACAAATACATCATAAGATTTAGATTGTTTTTAATAATGACAGAAAAAAGGAAAGGAAACTCCATTATCGTGTTAGACAATCTGTTTTCATTCTTGCATAGGTAGTTTATTTGCATTCAGCCTTAGTGCTAGACTTGGACTAGCCATCATTAAGTTTCATAAATAACTAACTTTCTGTCTATCTTTATTGATATTTGTGCTTAGTGTAAAATTCTCTGTCACAAGAGATTTTTTTTCTCGTCACTCGAAGGAGTAATGCCAGCTTGAAAATGAAATACCACCAATTCCACCAGAATTCCAGACAGCAGCAATAAACAGGTAAATGCAGTGAACACAAAAATATTCTACCAACAACTCAAATATGAGATATAAATATCCTGACACAGATGACAAACATGTTTCTACAGGTATAAAAATTTCATTGTTATGTACTTGACCAATAAGCAAACTTCTGAAAACAAATAGAGCTATTAGTTTTTCTGTAAGAGTAGATTTAAAAGGGGGTAGAAGAGGAAACAGGTGGTTCAGGAGGGAAAGTCAGGACTCTACAAGGAGAAAAAGACAGGTCAGATCTAACCTTTGGTATCTTTCCAGGATACAAAATAAAGCAGCAGTTCATGTCACTTCAGAGGAAGCAAACATAATAACATCACAGACATGTTGATGAGTTGCCATAAGAAAAGTAAATCCATCAACTGATAAGGTTTGTCTGACATTGAGTCTGGGGAGTTGTGTCTGATGGCTCTGGCCTAACCAGCTGACAGAAATTTTATGAACATGGACAACAGAGGTTTCGACTTTGTGGGTGAAACTGTGCAACAGAAACAGTTTCATTTGATTCAATTCATTGGAGTATTGATTTTCAGGGTTGATGATTTATTAATGTAACATTCGGTACAGTTGGATCTCTTAGTAATGATGATGCTGTTACTGACACTGAGAATTAATCACACTAAATCTTTAAGAGAACAGGAGTGCTTAGCTAACAAATTGGATGTCCTGGATTTGCAAAAGCCTGGGAAATCCCGCTAGGTGATATAGTGACCTTTTTTTCCTGTGGAAGTGGTCTCCCTTCTGACAACACTGGACAAAGGACAGGTTTATTTAAACATACCAGGGAGTTTATAGCCTCATTTTTCACCTAAATAATCAATTGAACATGAAAAATATGCATTACACAACTAATTTAATTTCTTCACTACAAATGCAATCCTATATGAAAATCAGGCTGTGATCTAGCAAAATGAATAACTAACCATTAGTGCAAATGTTTACTGGTCTTGTGTGGAATACTCACAATTTTAACCATAAACAGCATAAGCAAGTCAGCAGGGATGGACAAGCGAATCTAAACTGACCATATTTTAAAAAACTATATTATGATCTGTGTGCTTCTCGGTGACATTGTTTGGCTGAAAATAGACATATCTTCTACCATATACCTCAGTATGCTAGATGGACTCAGAAGATTCTGGCATTTCCTCTGTGGAGGTAAAAATTCATTTGGAGTACACAAAAAGAAGGAAATGTCAGCAAAACAGATATTCTCTTTGTATAGTTTACCTCCAGTCCCAACAAGAACGACAGAAAGAAACTTGCAAGAATCAAACCAGTCCTACATTAACTATGACTGTAAGTTAAGTGGCCAATAAACAACCATCTTTTCTCATAATTTAATGCAGTTCCCACTGAACAAAACACATTTAGCACAGTGTTTTATGTACTGGCATAAAGTATAAAAAGGACTAAATTTGAGGACTTGAATAGACATGGAAATGAATTTGTCTCCTGGTTCATTCACTTGCTGTACTATACCTTCAAATCAGTTCAAATCAAAAGAGAGCGCTGCTGCAGCAATTGTGTAAGATACCTCACCTCAGTGTAGTGTCAAGAGTTGGATTCTGCTGCATCTCTTATATAACCTTATTCTCCCTGTTGGACTTTGTTTATTTCTATAGGTCAGTTTAGAAAAGTTCTGGGGACACAGAAGACAGGTACGGATCCCTTTGCTCCCTAGTTGTCTCTTTTGTGTCTACCTGGCAGACGCCTCAAAAAGTATCTACCACTGAAGTGCAGACAACTTCATAGACCTGAAATATTTTCCTTCACCAGCACTTTTTCACTGTTTTATCTGCTGACAATAATTTTCAACACACACATTTGTAATTAAGGCTGTACTTGGAGGTAGGCAGGTCTTTTTCTTTTTCTTTTTCTTTTTCTTTTTCTTTTTCTTTTTCTTTTTCTTTTTCTTTTTCTTTTTCTTTGCATGGAGAAATAAGTGCAACCAAGATCATCAGGACTCTACATACCATGGAATTAATAATGTGGCTTATCAGCCTGCTGCCATATTACTACTCCATAATCACTTTTAGACTGCCTGAGACATGATCTCAAACAAAATGTAGACCGTTCTCTGTATTAAACAAAGATACACTAAACAGTATCACTACACATTACGAAAATGTATTTCTACAAGCTAAATTACAGGAAGCTAGTAACTTCACAAGGGAATCATGGCTTCTTTTTCACTAAGGCCAACCAGTTTATTTTGCTTCCTAACAAACTTTATTTTCAAACATATTTTTTTTAGTGTGAGAAAATAACCTTGGTAAGCATAATATACTACAAGCAATCCTGCTTATTTAAATCGTAGTCCAGGTAGTAGTAAGTAAAAATTCCTCAAAAATTCTGTCTGCAATTAGGCAAAACTGTAAATGAGCTGCAAAACTGAGAACTAATTTGTCACATTTAGTCACAGACTTGAGGTGTAAAGACTCATTTTCCCTGAAGGACCCAAAATTCCCCACTACATTGCTCTGCAGTTGTACTCAAAAAATGATCAGTTAGATAAGGCTCATTAAAAGATTCACCACTCTCTACACCAGAGTCAGACCAGCTATTGCAATACAGAGGGGGAGATCAAGAGCCATGCAGTGGTCTTCCATACTCTCTCTCTAATGAGTCAGGGACTGATGTTGCAATAGGTTAATCAAACCTCTTAAGAATATGCGTAAAGTCTGACTTCTTGAAAAATGTAGGCAACTTGGAATGAAACAGATATAAAAATAGCGAGTGGCAACAAATCTCACTGTTTCTTTCTGCATTTACTCAGGATGAGTCCTCTCTCTCAGACTGGCACTCACGCAATCCCCCTTGCTTCCTCAGTAAATAGGAAGTAAAATGAAGACAACATACGTACATCTGTAGAAAATCCATTGAATCAGAAGTTATTCATTGCTTGGGAATTTGAAAGTTTTGCTGATTATGCAGGGCTGGATCTCAAAACATGCTTCTTTTTATCTTTTGTATAATGTAGAGGTCTTGGGGCTAAAAATCTGTGCTAAAAATATTAGGCTCTCAATAAACTCACAAAGAAAATACCAAATTCACTTTAAAAAAAAAGGAGGAAGAACTAGCAAAGATACTAGGTGTGTAAATGGAGATTGTTTAAATGTAAAAAAGTAGCAATAAATCACATTTATCTTAAACCCTGGCAACTCTGTCATGAACTTAGTAGCAGAGTAGCATGGATCTTTACCATTCAGGGTTGGGAGCAGCAGTAGACTCCTCCTCCTGCTGCTGAGGGAAACATGGAGCAAGAACTGGAGAGGTGGATTGTGCAAGTGCTGCCTCAGCAGCAGAGGAGCAAGGGAAGGCGAGCAAATTCAAATGATTAGTAAGTCTACGGCTGCTCTAAAACTATAGTCCAGCTCTGAGAATCTTATTTCCTTGCCTCAGCAAATGAGTGAAGAGAACATACATTACGCTGAAACCTGTGTACTAGTGATGCCTAAAGATTGATAACTAACTGATGCTGGTGGGACCACCAGAGTGCTCGAGCAGAGAAGCAGATAGAGAGGAAGTAATCTCAGTTATTCTCACCATTTTCATTAACTACTAAGGGACTTTTCTGCCACTGATTTCTAGTTATACCCAGATTAGATAACTTCAGCTGCTTGTAACTAGTTTTGTAAGCCAAAATACCAGTATGTGAGCATTCATGCAGATGAAAAAAAGGCCATAACTGGAAACCTGACCTGATTTAACTTTGACTGTTCAAGCTGAGTAGCACTTACTCAGATGTTTAGCCACAGTAAATTCAGGGGAGTGCAATTTACTTCTGTTTTATTCCAGCTATGGCAACTCTGTCATACATAATTAATCTCCTTCACATTTATCTACTCTGATGGACTTGACGCTCTGAGCTCCTTTGTCACCAGTTCATTAATGTTGGGGACCCACTTTCTGCTGACAGTGACAAAGTTGTAAATCTGAGGTAAGTCTGTTCATCAGAGATGAGTTTAAACACATGTAGGATTTGTCCCAGTCAATCTGCTTCAAGCACCAGGGATATAGGAGGCTGTAGAAAGATTCTCTGCAGAGGGTTTGGATCAGGCTCCATGTGAGTGACTGCTCTCAGAAGCAATAATGCAAGGCCCAAAAACCAGAGTTGGATTAGTATTTGCATCACATACCTAGAAAGCTAAGTTAGTGGAGCTTTCCCTAGGCTCGCCTCATGAGCAGAGTGCCTAACTTAGGTGGTCTTAGCCATTCTCTGGATATCTCTCTTTCTATCTGTGAAACAGGGAACCTAGGGAGATGTGTTAAAGTAACCAGTTTATTTAGGTTTTTCAACCTGTATGGTGTAAATAGCCTGTCCATTTATCCCTACAGATTTACTGCCTCCATATGCAATGCACCTTTTGATAGCAAGGTATAGTCTTCACTGATGTTTCAAGTGGGGTCACTCACTTGAAGTTAGGAAAGTTCTCTCGTATCTGACTGTACATAAGCCTTTATGACCCCAAATCTGACACCTCTCTTACATAAGATGGATTTCTCTCAGTAGGTGATTGATTAAAACTCCTATTAGACTAAAGGATGACCTATAATTATGAAGGAGTCCTCCTAAGAACTGGGAGAGAGCAATTCTTCCCTTAACACAGGCATCATTGCAATCAGCAGAAATTACAGTGGAAGAACAAGAGCCAGGCAGAAAAGCATAAACAGATTAAAAGCAGAAGTGATTATTTTAGTAATTAAACATTTCTTAACTGAAATTACATGAAATGCAAAAGCAGCATGAAAGGTCAGAAGAGATTTTTGAAAGAGAGCTCCAGAGGAAGGGAAGGGGAAAAAAAAGCAATTAAACACAATGATAGAATGTTATGATGCATAGAAGATTATTCCGAACAAGTGGCTGCCAGCAAACTGCGTTGTTTTGAATGTTTAATTAATAAAATAATCTTTTTCATTAACCACTGCCACTGGGGACAACGGATCAGAAAAAACACGCAGAAAACAACACACATATTTCTTACTTGCTTGTACTTAACATAAATGTAGAAATCTGAAAAGCAAAACTAATTGTTTATCTCCACTATTGAGGGATCAGAATGAATATATGGTTTATTACTAACATTGCATGTGCAGGTGAAGTTTCCTAAATAACACCAGAATATGGGAGTGGAAGGCACCTTCTGAGACAGTCCAGGATGTTGCCTGATTGAATCTCTGCTTGAACTTTGAGAACGCACTATATAAAGGCAGTTAGGAGCTTTGGATCCACTACTTTGATTGCAAAGCCACTCCTGAATACTACATGTTTCTTGTTTCAGAGCATGACCTTCAGCCATTTTGGAGGTACTTTCAAGAGACCTGAGTTCTTTAGCTCAAATTTTAAAGCTGACCCACATGACACCACAACTAAACAAGGCATATGCACTAATTGCCTGCTGAGCAAGTCTGTAAGATCTACTGATTATCTGGTGTGATTCAATTTTTTTTTCTCTCCTCAAAATTGCCAGTTCACCTTGACACAAGGCACTATGTCTTCCCCTGCCATTCTCATCCCTCAAAATGACTCAACACATATCCAACTCTTGAAGTAAAATCTTGACCCTTGCAATCAAATTGACTACCTCCCTGGCACTAAGTCAAAGCATGGGAAGGAGGAATGAGGCTAGCAATAGGTAAGCGCTGTTGACCTTCAGTCAGGTGGTAGTGGATAGACTTGATATGACCAGTAGCAGCCTCCATCAGCAGTTAAAATCCTGTATTTTCCAGGTAGCTTGATCTCAGATGTGGACTGGCCATGTTCAGTGAAGTTATAACTCAGTAAGAAACAGCCATTACATACAAAAGACTCTCCTAGTTACATGCAAGCTGTAGTTTTTCCAAAACTTATATGCAACTTATCCACAGTCAGTCAGACTTTTACAGGGATGTACCTGATTCAAAGACACCTTTCCCTTCTGCAAATCACAAATATGCAGAAATTTAAAATGTAAGCAAAATTTGCCAGAAGAATTGTTTGGATGGGCCACAGGATGTACTTTTTTCTTTACTTTGTTGTGAGAAATACTCAAAGGTAGAAAAGGTACCTGAGGCAAATAGCACCCTTAAAAGGGGAAAAAAAAGGAGGAAAAATACTCCACCAGTTAAAACTGCCAAAAGTCCTAAGAAACCACAAACAGTTCATAATGACCTCATGGGAACGATACCCTTTTTTGTACATAACTCTAACAGATAGTTATCTCTCATGAATCAGGAAGGATAAATAAACCCTTGACAAGAGTAGAGGCTGAAGGTTTGTTGTTCTCTTTAAGAGGAAAAAGGCAAGCAGGTGGCCTCTGAAGACAAAAGAAATTGAATAAAAGTCCAGCTGTAGACATTCAACTTCTTTCTTTCTGCTCGCTGCTTACTGTGTGTTTTGCTATGCCAACGCACTCCCCTTCTGCCTTCAGCATTAGTCCACAAGGAAAGCTGAGCTGTTGCTCAGAACTCTGACACGATCCATGATTAAAGCAAGGCCTTGATCAAATGCAGTTTTTTAGACTCTCAGCTTGCTATTCTATGCAAGAGAGTGACTTTGTCACACTACATGAATCAAAAACCCAACTGGATGCTGTTGTAAATAAAAACATTTTGAATAACAACAACAATAAGGAAGAATGGAACTTTGATCAGGCTACAGTTAATTGATTAAAATGTCCATTTCATTGTCCTTTCATGTCTAAGCTTCAGTAAACAACATGAGAGAGCAGAACCCAGCATGCAGTAGTAGGAAGGAGGCCACAAAGGAAAGCCTGGCAAGTAAACAAAGATTAAAAAGAGAGGAAAAAAATAGATTATACGGAATAAATACAGAAACCTACTGTGCTCAGGCCCAGAAGATTAACCCAATTCTCCAGCCATGCCACCAAAAAGCAGAGGAATTTATAACCATCAGCAAAACGCAGACTCTTATTTGCATTTATTTTTCTCACAGTAACCATATGAATTTTTTTCTACCAAAACCACAATGTGATTTGTACAAAGCTAACCTAGTATAATGCTTCCAATATGAAATGAATTAAGCACTGGGAAAGGATATTGACTTTCATTCTTATGAAATCTGAAAAGAAACCTTGTCTTTGGTTAACAAATAAACCAGTTTTCCCCCTCTGTTAAAAGTGGAATTGCTATAGTTGCAATTTCTCGCTCATCTGAGAGGTATCAAAATGGTCCCCAAGATTCAATTAGTCTCAATGACATTCAGGTGTATTAACAGCAGCCAAGGGCCACTGAAATACTTCAGGATGCTTACAAGTAGTCAGAAAACTTACAGGTTCCTCTTCTTATGCAGTCAAAAGAGATCCCCAATCTCTCCTCCTCCCCTCAGGCAATTTAGCACCCTGACACTTCAACTTCTGCTCTGAATCCTCTGTCAAGAGAGTCAAATAAAAAAACCTAGGGACACCTGCCTCACTTACCAAAGTCCATCCTTTCTAATTATCCCTCTCAGCCTTGAAAGTCTCCTTGGCACTAAATCCTCTTGTGCTTTGGCTTAATTTAATAATTTGAGACACAAGAGTAATCTGAGACTGAGAGCGGCTCTTGGAGAAATTCCAGGTCGTGTTTTTACATACAGAATAGTGTTCTTATTTAATTTTTTTGTTCTTAATAAAATGTCCTGCTTGGTCGCAACTCAGTGTCATTTGAGCTCTGCAACAGATTCAATATGCGAGTACAGGAAGGAGAGAGAAATGCAGGTATAACCCACTCAGTTTCAAATGCTCTCAGAGAGGCCCTGAGACAGCAGTGGTCTGAAGTAAATCAGCAACAGTCAAAGATAAAATGGCTTATTCCTCCACGGACTACAGGTACTGAAATTATCATGGTAGATAATAGAGCTGAGCATGATTTGAGGGCAGCAGCTACTACAGAGCAACAAAATTACATAATTCAGACATGTAAATTATAGAGATAGGTGTATAGTCAAAAAAGGCATTTATAAAACCTCACCTATCATCCTGAGAAGACCCAGCACTCAGCTCTCCCCTCTCATGGTAAATCATTGCACTCACTTATTTACTAAATGTGTTTGTTATTAAAACTTAACTAAATCACTTCCATACCTGGTTATTGTTAGACTATCTTTTCTATCTGCATAAAGCAAAAAGTTTTTTCCAGCCATGAATCACTAGCATCCTTGTAGTGGAATATGACTAACATTCCATTCCCACTAAACTGATGTAGTGGAAGAACCAACAAGTTGAATTGCTTATTTAGAAAATTGACCTAGTATTAGGTTTTATTAATATACTACTTTCCTTTCTAACTTTTCTGTGGACAGTTGGTGAAATCCCGCATGTGCAATGCGGTACTGTCACTTAAAGAAAAAAAAAGAGCACCTAAGAGGGATGAAAACAATTACACCTACACGCAGTGTAACATTCTTAAATGACACTTGCTTCTCACCTCCAGTTAATTACTCTATATTCAGCCAAGAAAAGAATTTGATCTAAACAGGGACTGCATCAATATAATTCTTGTCACTCAATTTAAAAGGCACTGTGAGCCAGGGTGGAAATAGTGATGTGATATAACAGGCTGTTCTTCAAATTGGAGATTTAGACTCATGAGTGTCAAAATTTTAACACTTTCATTGCAAAATACGGCTTTACTTTATGCCACCTGGCTACCCCCAGCCAAGATTTTTGTCCGCCTGAAGAAACACCATTTTTGTCTGCTGTAGGATAAATACCTTGCTGTTCCTTCCTCAAGCAGCTAGTGTTTTCCTCAGAAAGTACTAAAAGGCTGTAACTGTAATCTTTCTTTCCCAGCTCCTGTTCTCCCTTCTATTTTATTTCTCTATTATCTGTTCTGCAACTCCTATTCACCCATCTGCAATTTGCAGCTCAGCAGACAGGTGACCGGGAGCGGAGCTGCCCCTCATATCTCTGCTCCCCTCTGCTCTGCTGGGCCCCATGAAAGTGGGAAATTGATTTTCAGAGGCAACGTGGAGCCCGTGGCTTCCTGTGGCATAAATCTGACTTGTCTGATTTCCCAGCACCTTCTTTACTAGGATTTCTTCTTGGCTCAGCCTTCTGGTTTTGCCTGCGCTATAACTCACATGTCTGTAGTACTTTATGGCCTAAACCCTAGGCCTATTATGTTTCTTCCTTTTTGACACACCTTCCCATCACACACCACGCTTCTAAAATTGATCAAATTTAAGCCTACTCTGAGAGGGAAAAAGAAGTATATTTTAAATTTCTTATTGCTGCATCAATACATATGAAATAAGAAAGGTCTAGCTGTCACAGCAACTGACACATTTGCAAGCCACAGTGAATGCTGTCATCTCTAGACCTCCCCTGCTCCCCAAAATGGAGAAAATCTGCAAAAAGTATAAATGTCAGACAAAGAGTTACAGTCACTGATTAAGAGAGAAATGCTTTTGTGGGTCACAGCATCAGCAAGGCTTTGCATTGTCACAAACAGGTGGTTCTTTGTGTCCTCAGTCCTCACTTATGTGAGAAGGTAGCTAAGGCAAACATTTGAGAAATTGTGAGGGCATGTAACCAACAGTGTCATTTATGTGCTGGTTAATTTTTGCCCAGGTGAATATTTGGGTCATAACTTACATCCCAAGTGGAAATGTACAGAGGTAATAGCCAATTGACCTGCATTAGAAGGTGTTTAAGTATTTTCCAAAACCAAGTGTCACTACTTCTACTAAAGCACACTTAAATCCTTGGGAATACTGTTCAAATCAACACTTCCCTTAGCCAGACCACCAGCTAACCAGCACCAGTCCTTGCTTGGACTACATTTCAGAACATTGCTTTATGGCCACCAACTGTACGGAAAAGGAGGGGGACACAGATGCCTTAGGAAAAGCATACAGGGGAAGAGATAAGATACTTCCGTCTTTCTCAGCCTTCAGTAATCTGCAGTTCAGAAATTCCTAAAGCCTGTAGAGGTAAGGCTGAGTTTAATTGCCCTCGTAACTCCCTTTTTCTTCTGTGAAGGTGTCTTATCATTTGAACCTGTGTACACTTCGGGCCTCCACACCCTGGGACAAATACCTTCTGTTGCAGTATCACACACTGTGTGCTTTCAGCCTTTCAGCTGATTGATTCATGGGATATCTCTACTCCTGGCACTCTGAGAAACAATGAATAATTATTTCTTATTTCAGTTTTTGGCACTTTTCATGATTTAATATGCTTCTATCATAGCTACAGACACCACTGTCTCTTTTCCAGGTCGAAAAATCCTCCCTAGTCTGCTTAACCTCTACCCATGTGGAAGTCATTTTACATTTTTAAGCCATCCTGCCACTCTCCTCCGTACATCACATAGTCCTACTATATCCTGTCTGCGGCAAGGAACATACCCTGTACACACTCTTCAAGAATTATTTTTCAGCAACCGTTGCCTTTTAGCTTTTGAGCATTAAGCCAAAATTTTCAGAAATCTATCCACTATAACATCACAATCCCTTTCCCAAGTTAATGGTGTTAGTTCAGAGCACAGTGCATAATTGCCTTCTGTAGTGGAGCACTTATTAGAAAAAACTCATGCTCCTTACAGGTGAACAGCTTGCCCCAATGATAGAACAAAAATAGGAAATACCAAGCAGGCCTAAAACCAAAGACAACCCACTAAAGTTTATGCTTCCAGCTTAATTCCTTTTAATTATTCTCTTATTATCTTCTTGATAGTGCCTGGTTCCAGCTGGTAACAGAAATGGATATCCAAAAACACACCTGATCATAACCAGCGTAACCCATTTTTATTTCAGAACCAATTTCTACTAGCAGAACTTAAGTGTTTATCTGATATTCATTGTTTCTTGAAGGCACATATTAGCTTACCTGATTTGGGCTTTCCCACACCCCTCTGGCTCTTTGACTACTTACTTTATAGATATTGCTTAAATGTTCTACATTTCCAGTTATCTGATAAAAAAATATACTACTGAAAACAAAAAATCAAGACAATTTCCTGTTAAAACCCAAGTAACACTATGTAAAAAGGGTAGAATGACCTAGATATCTAAGAACTGAAACAAAAATAAAAATTAATCAAGAGGGTAGGGCATATCATATGAGATGATGAAGGGAGAAAGATAAAGAAAGAACCAAATTTCACAGCCATGGTAGTTAGCATCTGAAATAACAATGCATTTTGTTGCATTTTGTTCAACTTATGTTTAAACCCTGGATCATATAGCATCACTGCAAGGCAGTTAATATTGCAGCAGTGACAGGTTATTA
The DNA here is from genome assembly GCF_047716275.1 of Strix uralensis. Classification (NCBI taxonomy): domain Eukaryota; kingdom Metazoa; phylum Chordata; class Aves; order Strigiformes; family Strigidae; genus Strix; species Strix uralensis. The sequence goes on along the minus strand of NC_133973.1, from coordinate 16,434,168 downwards.
AAAAGAATTCACAACTCCATTAAACAAGTATCTCCAATGCTGGACATGACATTTTTAGATGGATAATATAAAATAAAATGAAACAATATCTTGACTTCTAAAGTACTGTTATTATTCCTATTTCTATATTTTTGTTGAAAGAACATCACTGAGATACTTAAAAGCATAAGATACCCAAATAAAATGTTTTAAAACTTCAATTTTATAAATCTCAAGGCATCCAAATCAATACACACTGAAGGACAATGCAGTTGGGGTGAGGGAAGTGAATTATGCCTATCACATAAAACCTTGGTTGAGTTTTATTAAAGAGGAGAAAATTACTCCAAAGTTCCTAGCTATTTTATCTTGCTGAGTTAAAAACTTGTGAATATAGTGGTTTTAAATAGAAGTAATGACATCTTTGCTAAAGCGACACGAATGTCACAGCTGTAATAATCGCCCCCTTGTGTCATTGTCCAGGCTTAAGCATATATGCACACATGGAGAGACAGAAAACTGCTGTCAGTTATATCTTTATTACTTCTACGGTGACTGATGCTTTGCAGCCCAAACATACACCCCCAGTGCCAAGCTTGATTTTTTTTTTTTTCTCATTTAACAGCCCAAATGTACCTCCCTAGTCACTAGTTGGAATTTCTATTATTGCCTCATGCTTGCAGTGCTTGATATATAAGCTCTAGGCAACTGAGCTCTCCTCTCTGTGAAACATCAAATGAACAGCACTCTGGAAACAGTAAGAGTTGCCTTGTATTCCATCTGACTCCAATTAAGCTTAAAATATAAAGAGCTAATCTTTCCAGTACTTATTGCTGCTTGTGTAAGTACTGACTACCATGAAAAATAGTCCCACAGAAATCTACCCAGAGTAGATGCACTTCCATCACTTGTAGCACTAAATCACTAAATTATTAAGTAGTATTGGGGTAAAGATTACACAAGCAGATATTTAACAGGAATATTAGCTTCAGACATAACAAGACAATTTGCCTCTAAGTACTGTGCGAGCAATTTTCTTCTTTGCAACAGTGTAAACACCTTGGAAAGGCAAACAAACAGCTGTGTACAATATATTTAATAATAGACCACTAAAAATATTTCTGTTCAGATAGAATTGCAGCAGCAAGCCTCAGGCCAATAGCTTTTATGGATCCATTAGCTTGAGTAGGTGTTGAATTCTTGAACTGGAAAAACAGATTTGCATATACTGCCTCAAATTTGCACCTTGCAAGGTGTGTTTGCTAATTTTGAAAGATGAAGCTAGTAATGTAATATCCAAGTGTGCCTGAACAGTGAATTATATGAACTGCAATGCTTCTTAATCTCTCCTCTAATTTATAAATGTGCCATATTTCAAAAAGCAGGGGCTTTTTCAATCATTACATTTAAATGTCAAAGATGCTTAGTACAAACATTTCTTAAGATATTAATTATTAGACTATTGATGCATTTGTATTTCAGAAAGTAGGGAAATCACACATTTCAATTTAATTTTAAACTTAAAGTCCAATTCATGTAAAACATTTTCAAATTGTTTTCAAAGCTACTAATATTAATCAGACATAGTCTTCTGGTTGGTAATAGCAAGTTTTACAAAACTACATTTCTGCAAGTAATGAAAGTAATTACATCTAACTGAAATCACTACTGTAGTGCTTTTTTTTTAATGTAAAAAATGTGCAGTGTCTCCCTTTATTGAGTTTGCCTCTAATAAAGGACAGCTTATTGCTGGGAATTTCTTGCAAATCAAGTGTATTTTACCCCATGACCAATTCTGCTGAAATCTATGGATACAATCTGAGTGTAGATGGCTGCTTCTTCAAAATGGAGGCATAAAGATGTAAAGGGAGATAGTTACACATGGCAGACGAACGTATATCCCCTCTAGGTAGAAAAGCAATGCTTTTCTGGAGAGCAGTTCAGGTCATGAGATGAGGCTCTACATCTGAACTACTCCATAAAGGAGCTTATATCTCTGCACTGATTATAGGGAAAATCTGTGAGCGCTAGCCAGACCAAGTATTTGTGTTGAATGTTTAAGATAGCATGCAATTAACATTCACCAAACAGAAATATACATATACATATTTAACAAATCAAAGAAAATTGTTCTGGAGCCCGTGAAAGCTAAGTCATGTATGATGGGTAGCATTGCCTGTCATATTCCAGCTGGGTGCCTGAAATTTCTTCTGCAGCCCTTCCTTGCTACATGTGTGGGTACAGCCCCAAATAGCCCCTCAATACCACTTCCTTCTGTACTTGTTAACAATAGCAGCAACATAATCACTTGTTGGTCTGAAATCTCTCCTCTTACAGAAAGAAAGGTGTAAAGGAGGGTAAGATCTCACCTAAGTACAGTCCAGCACTGACAAGAATTCTGTTTTTTTGGATGAAAGGGAAGTCAAACAAGGAAGTTTTTCAGGGATGTTGAAAAGGACCTCCTCTTAACTACTTGATTTGGGGGGCTTTTTTGAATTCAAACAATCTACCATAGTTTTATCAATATAAAGGGATATTTCCTCTTCTACAGAACAGAAGCCTTTTAAACTACTGAGCTATGTGTATAAATAACTAGGGAGAAAAACAAGGCAAAAAACTGAGATAAACATAAGTAAATTGCTAGATAATCTTTCCTGTAGATTGCACTTTAGCTAAATTACCTGTACTGATCTTAATTATCCAAATGGCTCCATTAAACAAATGAGATGTCTGAGAACCACACAGGAATATGCATTCTGATTTTGCTGCCCAACCTGTTTGATTAATATGCTACAAAGCTAATTAATCTTAAGGGGAAACATAAGATTTGTGCTTCATATTGCACAGGTTACCAGTTGTTAACTAGTAATACACCCAAAAGAACTTTTAATCTAAAGGTGCATTCACTATTCATATGTTCTCTATTTAATATTACATTTTAGGACTGCTTAATTATTGCTGACCTCTCCCTTAAAACCAACTATTTATAGCATAAATTTGAACATTCAAAAAATATGCCAGAGAAGTTGTGTAGACAGACTTGTAAAGTTCTACTTATAGGAAAACTTTTAATGTTGTCGTTAAGTACTGAACTGCAAACTATAGTACACAGGTTGTGGGACTGGCATTTTCCAAACAGCAAAATTTCACCATTATTTTTTAACACAGAAAGCAAAAACATGCCTAACTCTGGACATGACATAAACACTGAAGATAACACTTAATATTTGTTTGCTGGCCTTTCTGTCATACAGAAGATTACTGAATTCTATGATGACATACAGATGATAATATATGCTCCATAAAACAGGAAAAGATTTTCCTCATTCTCCTGCATATAAATTGAGTATACAGCCTGCATGTGAAACAATATGAAACAGTACAATTGAAAAAACTTTAGAAAAGAGTAGAAAATCTCTTAATAAGACTTAAGAAGGAGGAGTATGTTGGGTATCTCTGCAAAGCCCTGCCTTGCACTGCCATACAGTTCCATAGAAAGAAGTTTAAGAAGTAAAATGCACTTTTATCAAAGTTAAGGTTAATGTGCAACTTCATTACAAACCAGGAATACGTAAACATTGCAGAGGTCTTTAACAGGAAAGAAGCTCTTTAGGTGAACTAAAAGGCAGATGAGATCCAGTTGAAAAATATGCAATCTGTGATGAACTGTTAGAATAAGTAGTACAAGTTGTCTTTATTATTCTCTACTAAAACAAAAATTTGACTTTATGAGATTGACAGAAAAATAACCTTTTAAACTGCGTATGATGAGTAAAAAGTAAGCATACACAAATAGTGTAATAACTGCTATCTACTACAGTAAAGAAGGATGTATATGAAGAAAAGTGTATATGCTTTAAGATAAGAAAGATGCTCTGATAGAAAGATGAAGTTTGTGGTCTAAGACCATTTTTGTTCTTCAGCCAAAAGACAACTGACATTACAGACATGATGCAAAAAACTGAAGTAAAGGTTTTGTGGGTTAAGTTCTAGGAGAGATGAGAATGAGTAGCTGAATGATTATGTTACTGGAAAATCTGGGCTTGACTTTGCATTTCAGGATGTGGATGTCCTGTCCTACCTCTGGATGTTTTGACAGAAAGAGGAAGGGGAGAGAGCTTCATAAGGTACATTCACACCAATGCTGCACTTCCAGGAAAACACCTTATAGATATATATATAAACATAAAATGGTTTGAGTTGGAAGGGACCTTAAAGATCACCTAGTTCCAACCCACCTGCCATGGGCAGGGACACCTTCCACTAGACCAGGTTGCTCAAAGCCCCGTCCAACCTGGCCTTGAACACTGCCAGGGAGGGGGCAGCCACAGCTTCTCTGGGCAACCTGTGCCAGTGTCTCACCACCCTCACAGGAAAGAATTTCTTCCTTAGATTTAATGAAAATCTACACTCTTTCAGATTAAAACTGTTACCTCTTGTTCTATCACTGCACTCCCTGACAAAGAGTCCCTCCCCACATTTCCTGTAGCCCCCTTTAAGTCCTGGAAGGCCGCTATAAGGTCTCCCCAGAGCCTTCTCTTCTCCAGGCTGAACAACGCCAACTCTCTCAGCCTGTCCTCACAGGGGAGGTGCTCCAGCCCCCGATCATCTTTGTGACCTCCTCTGGATCTGCTCGAGCAGGTCCATGTCCTGCTTGTGTTGGGGCTCCGGAGCTGGACACAGCACTGCAGGTGCCACAAGAGCAGAGTAGAGGGGGAGAATCCCCTCTCGACCTGCTGGCCACACTTCTCTTGATATAGCCCAGGATGTGATTGGCTTTCTGGGCTGGGAGTGCACATTGCTGACTTAGTTTGCCATCTCCTACTACATGATTATGTCTGGTCTGCTTCCACAGATGGAGCAGGTCATGTTAGGCAGTTTTAAATCTTTTCACGCAGTCTGTTTTAGGACACTAGTCTCTCGCAATTCTATCATGTAAGAGGTACTTCCCATTATGTAGGTTAGCGTAAGATTTTCAGTTGCTGGAGTGCTACAGTTTTTGTAGAACATCTCTTCCTGGCAATTGGCCAACAAAGGACACCAACAGAGTGATGAACCAGTGGCTTACTACAGGATTTCAGCTGCCAGCTAACCGTGAACTTTAAGTTTACTGTGAAATCAACCAACAGGACAACAACAAAACAAGAAATTATTAAAAAATATATTTATTTATTACAGTCATCATCAATATTATTACATATGTTACATATAATAATATTTATATAAAATCATATCACTATTCCACTATTTATGAAAAATTTTACTTGATAGTTCTTCAGTGTAAGGAAATGTAAAGATTCATTAAGCCCCATGAAAATACACATTTTGCAAACTTTATGTTTTAAAAGTCTGGAAAGTTTGTCATAGACATTTAACTATACGAAAGTGAGATATGTGTGCTAAGCTTAAAGGCTAAAGAGTTAGAAACTCTGCGTTCCCAAAAGGAGGACTTTTCCAAGGAGAAAAGTCATGATTTTTCTTCAAAGATGCATTGAGCTGAATTGTATTTGAAATTCTTAAAGAAATAAAGCAGCACAAGAAAAGGTATCATCAAGGTGTTTCAACTACTGATGACATTTATAAGCATATATTTGGCTAGCTGCCACATACAGACTGCCACATTCAAAAGCTTACATATAATTTGGCATATTTCTCTCACAGGGATGTCAGTAGAACATAGACAACAGAGATAAAAATAGCAGATGGGATCAGAACATTGGTTTACTAATTCAGCTGAAAGCACTTATATGAGAGGAAAGTCAGAAAACAACCCTAGTAAAACATTATATTCTGTAATCACAAAAGAAGTCTTTAAAATACACATGCCCTTGTCTTTTAGTATCTAGAGAGGATTTCTTACTCCATTCTTGACTTCTCTCTCTAATCTACATGAGCCTGCCGCAAGAAAAAAAAGAAGCAATTTAATGTCTCAGAGTAAATTTCTTAAAATGTTGAAATACTGTTTTCTTTCTTTTAGACCTTTGTATGGCTGCAGAAACATACTATCAAGCTTATAGGTAAAGGTTTTTCTTTTGTAACACACACCTTTGCCATTACAGAAATTATTCCCAAACTTTATCAACTATATTTGTGCACGCACACACAAACTCATTTTCAAGCAAAATATTTGCTTTTTTTTCCTGTTTTTCATATAATTATTAGTTTCCTGTTGGTAAGAAAAAGCTCTTGAAATAACAAAGAACACAAGCAAAAAATACTAAACCAGGAGATCTGCACGCTTCATAAGCCTTTGATAATTTTCTTTTTTGAACAGTATCTACACTTCTACATTTTTGGATGCTTTATCTTTTCACTTATGATTACACAATGCTCCAGTGGGAAGATTAAAGAGGAAAGAAGAAACAATAACAGTCAGAGGAATAAAAACAGTGGAAGGCTAGAGGAATAAACAAAAAAAAATTTATGTGAACCAGCACTGCAAGAGTTGAAAAGCAGCCATCTCCAATTATTACTGGAAGCCTCAAAATCATTGAAGTTAATTTGCCAAAGATGAAAACATAAGCAAACCTGCTTCTCGTAAAGAAGGCCACTATCTGCTAGCGTGCCTAAAAGTAGACAGACTTGATGCACAATATTAAATGTGGCATGAATGAGATCATGCTGAGAAGAAACTTAGACAGAGGAGGAAGAAATGTTCACATCAAGACCTGTTTGGGATAAGACTGGGCAGAGAAGAAAAGGAAGGTCATAGCACAGACTGGACATTGAAGACAGAAAGATACGGACAAATGAATATGGGGATAAGGAGAGATACGAGAAGGTCAGAAAGGGGAAGGGCATTGACAGTGTAAGACGTGGGTTTTTAAATGTCCCCAGCACTTCTGGGGAACAGCTAGGGATAGTGGGAGAAAAAGAAGGCAAAAGAAAAAGGAGAGCACATGCAGGAGATGGGAAGGCAATGAGTCAGGCCTGAAGCTCAGACCAGAAACATACACCAAAATTTCGCTGAAGAAATTAGTCCTTCAATAAATATTCTATGTCAAGAAAAGCCCTGAGTCAGGCTTTGCCACCAAGAATCTCTACTTGTATTTTTCTGTAAGAAGACATATGAATACTAGTAAAGTCTTTCCCCTTTCCCCATGTTACCACTGCACTAGAGACTGTTGCTAAACTGTAGTGACAGAGATGTTGCAATGTAGACAAAGCCTATACAAGCAGGGTGATGTCTAGGGGGAACTGAGAGCAACTGAGATGAATGGGGAAGACCTGAGTTTGACAGACATTTGCAAGTAGAAAAAGACATGGTAAAGTTCAATTAGGAGAAAGTAAGTGAAACCTTGTGTTAAGCAGTTAAAATTGCATTCCTCTGTCCACTGAAGATCTGGTTTTCCATCATCTGAGTGTATGAACATGCTGAGATAGGGACTTTAAGAAAAATCATGGGAGAGGTCAAAATAAAGCTTTTGTTTTTAAGGTCTTACAATTCTATCAAGTCAGCTTCATACTTACTTTTGAGACGGTCACTTGCTCTTGATCTTCTAAGACAAGCAATAAGTAAAGAAAGAACAGAAAATCAAAGGTCCTCTTTCGTTCTGTCCCACCTGATAGAAAAGGAGGAATGACCAAGGAGTGAAAAAATATCTCAAGCTGAAGTTATAGAGGAGCAGACTAGGGACATGAGCAAAACAAAATAAAATTAGAAGTAGAAGCTGAACTGAAGTTAGTACTGACAACCAGCAAATCTTTGGCTTTGTCAGACTGTAGTCTTCATTCTACTGACAGGAGAAAAATGGCACCTAACCAAGGTGAAATGCTCAGTTTTGAGAATGTCTTTTGAAAATAATACAGACTTCAGTCAGCTTCATGCTGCAGCACAAAGCTTTTTGTGCTTTTTCATGGAAGGCTTCACTTTGATAGCCCAGGCTGCTGCTGGTCAGAACAGTGTGCAAGAATTCTCACTGCATGGGGAAGTGAACAGGGAAGAAATCTGCCTGTTGCAGGCAAGTGACAATACTGACCTTGTTTTGAAACTTTCTCACAAAATAAGGCAGTATCTGCCAGTAAAGGAAGTGTTATATGCCCAGAAATATTATTTTGCTTGTTAAAAAGTAAGGAAAGGTATCTGGTAAAAGAAAACAACCCAGATAATTTTGTCCTGGGTGGCCAATACAGTAACACTAATCCCTTTGTTACTAAGTTGTTCATTGACAGATGCATTTATGTGACACATTGACACAATAAGTACATGTGTATGCTGGTGACATATGTTAATCCATCAGACTGAATACAGCATAACCTCTTTATATGTTTAGTATATAGGTATTTGACAGAAAAGCAATACAAGAGTTGCTCTGCCTTCAAAAAAATTATTTGCATCAGCTTAATAATTATTTGCATCATTATTTGCAAAAGTTTTGCATCAACTCATGAAGACTAAGCTATACCGCCAATGCACTGATTAAACTAATTTGATTTGGATTTATGAGCTCCCCAGCAAGGAGAAATATCTTGAAGAAGGTGGCACCTACTGTGGCGTCTACTTTAAAAACTGTTCTACCAGAATGGATTCATTTTAATGAAGCACTGAAGAGGTATGCCAAGAGTAAAATCGGGCCTTATCAGGGTACAATGTTACATGTTAATATTGTTCTGTAGTGTATAGGAAGGCCAATCTACAATAGAAGATGAGCACAGCCATGTGCGTTTAAAACTCTCTAAAGCACAAACATGGAGTGGCTTGAACAGCCGTATGCTTTTCTGCAGCTATTAATTCACTAGATGTCAGTAATTCAACTAGTCTCTCTCTGATCTTGGCATATAAGAAACACTTTGAAGAGGGTGGTGTAAATCACCATGTTACAGCACATCCAACTGGTGCAACACTTCATCTTCTTCTCTGTGTTACTTCAGACACCGTAAAGCAAGCTACTCAACCTAGAGAGACAGTGTCAGCACCAAACCAAAAGCTATCTTTCAATTTTGATCCCTGCTGGACTGCCACAAAGAAATTTATGTAACAGATTGCTTCCATAAAAGCAGTTTTCTCACTGCTCTCACCTGGTGTTAGTAATTCCTCACTTTATAAAAAAAAAAAGTTTTTTGATGACCAATGTCAGCTAATTACCAAATTATTTATTTGACATAGCAGTACACGTAAACCTAAAGAAACCGAAAGTGGTAACTTAAATTTGTGAGATGCTTGGGCAAACAGATGCTACACCATGAGTGCATTGAGATGTGTGGAATCCTCCATCAAACCAGCTCCACAATTAAATGTAACAAGTATCATAGAAGGTAGCTAGAAACAAGAAAATCACTGTAACCTAAACCCACCAGTACTATGGGGCTATGAGATATCTTTGGAGGACCAAATTCTGTTAAATGTAAATCAGCAAGCTAGAAACTGTTTAGTGGACTGCAAGGCAGCTGAAATAGCATTACTGCTCTGTATTTCTCAAATGATCAAGACGATTGTAGATCAAAACTTGTTTCACGAACTTCAGAGAAGTACCTGTGAATTGACATTGGAGTTTGTTTCAAGGGACTAGAGACAAACTGAATAATTTACTTGAGATTCCAGCATCTCTCTTTTTATTTGCACCTTTTTTTCTGTTTCTCCTGGTAATAATATTCTTGATTCTGGCTAACTGTACTGTGTATCACCAAACTCTCATACTAGAATAGTTAGAAAATGTAGCTCTTCTTTTTTCCCAAACAGACCATAAGGCTGATACATTTTTTTTTCCTACCTGTCATTAACAGCAACTGTAGAAAACCATATCAAAACAAACAACTCCTCTACCTTTGCAATTACATGTAAGATGTACTAAAAGAGATAGCTGGAAATGATAGAAAACTTTGTAAAGTAAAATAACCCAAAACACAGGACTATTATTTACCCTTGGAGAACCAAATTCTGTTCTATGCAAATCTGAAAAAACTGCAGAAAAATGGAATGTCATTTCCTATATTTTGAGAATTAGTGGAACGCATTCTAAGTGTTTAAAATAAAATATGTGCTTTTTTTAACTAAAGCTACAAATGCTGGATCAGTTTTAAAACTGAGCTAGAAACAAAAACTGATTAACATATATCCAAAAAGGTTTATGAGAAAGTAATGTAAGAAAAATTACATCAGAGACAAAAAGGGGACACATGCAGGAACTGGAGCTATTGTTTTAGAAGAAAAATGCAGATAAAGCTTTCTAGAGCAAGATAGTTATTGTGCATGGGAAAAAAAGAAAAAACTATGTTGATGAAAAGGTGAATCATAGATGCAGATAGTAGAGAGAAGTCAGTTCAATTCATATACTTCAGATACAAGTGAATGTTTCTCTTACTTAGAGCTGTGATGTTTTTTAGGTTTTTTGTAGATGAAGTGTGCAACCTCTAGCTGTATTGTGGGATGATTGTGTAACACAGTAGAAAAAGTGTTGCAGAACATGGCAGTTCGTGAAAACCTGAGACATGTTTTCCATGGGATCTGTGGAGAGTACTAGCAGTGGAAAAAGTGGCAGATAGCACTAATAAGGCTTGCTGACTGAATGAAACAAATAGAGGTGTGTTTTGATTACCTTAAAAAAACCCAAAAAATAATCTATCAAATGAGTTCTCCACTCCTTATGTTTGTCTTAACAGTCTTCTCTTCCCTTTGTCATATTTCCCCCAAAACACCCCTTTTCAACTGTTTTTTCCCTCATTAAGACCACTGGAAAGTGATTTGCCATTACATTTGTGCAGAGCTCTTTTGATCTCACAATGAAAAAGACTGTAAAGTTGCCCTCGTGACAAACCTTCATATTATCAGTGTCTCTTAACTAAATCTGCAATTCCACTCCAGCTTGTTACAGATTCTCACATAAACCAAATAATTCGCCTGCAGACAACCCTTTTTCAAAATTAATGGGAACAAAGGAGAAGCTAGTCTGCCTGCCTTGTATGTTCATTGAACATTGATCTTTAACCTGCAACAAGCTAAACCTATCAGACCTCCTGCAATTTGTTTGCAGCAATCGCTGAGAGAATGAAGGGTCAATGCATTACAACGTCAAGTCTTGGCTGTTCCCAGCCCTCCTGTAAGATGGATGGTATTGAACCTACACCTCAGAAAGGGAACCAAGCAGTTTCCCTGGTAGCTTCCTCGTAAAGAATTATCACTTCAGACAATTGCACGTTTGCTCCAAGGAAATCAATACATATTTTACCAAACACCCTTACTTTGTGGAGATATCAAAGCTGGATGATGCTTTTGACAGAACTGTACTTCAGTTTTTTGTTAATTAGGTAGTAAATACTGATCTCAAGGAAAGTCACTGTTAGATCCATTAAGAGTAAAATACATGTATATGAACAGCACACAAAATAAGAAAAGTTACATATGTACACAGTAACTACAGTTCTCTGTTATGTGTCACCCATGTATTCCCTGATCTCATATTCCTTCTCTATGTTATGGTATCCTGCTATATCTGATAAGGTTATACTCTCACCTTTAGTTGAAAAGATGGATTGTTACATGCTTTCTGTCATTTACAAAGTTGAAACGGACATGCCAGGTAAAAATGTAATCCCAATACAAATAAAATCATACCTAAAGGACTCTGACCTCAAGTGTATAGGGTATACACACTAAAAGTGCAATGAAAAAAGTTTTTTTGAGAATGCATCTCAAAGAAGTTCCAGTCTTGGAACAGTAAATGACTAACAGTTTCCAAATTTTACACAGCACCATCACCTCTATTTAACAAAACTCAATATAAACCTTCCCTGGCGCAACTTGAGGCCATTATCTCTTGTCCTATTGCTTATTACTTTGTTAAAGAGACTCATCCCCAGCTCTCTGCAACCTCCTTTCAGGTAGTTGTAGAGGGCGATGAGGTGTCCCCTCAGCCTCCTCTTCTCCACACTAAACAACCCCAGTTCCCTCAGCTGCTCCTTGTATGACATGTGCTCCAGACCCTTCACCAGCTTTGTTGCCCTTCTCTGGACATGCTTGAGTAATTCAATGTCCTTTTTGTAGTGAGGGGCCCAAAACTGGACACAGTAATCGAGGTGAGGCCTTACCAGTGCCGAGTACAGGGGCAAGATCACTTCCCTGTCCCTGCTGGCCACTGTATTTCTGATACAAGCCAGGATGCCATTGGCCTTCTTGGCCACCTGGGCACACTACTGGGTCATGTTCAGCCGGCTGTCAATCAACACCCCCAGGTCCCTCTCTGACTGGCAGCTCTCCAGCCACTCCTCCGCAAGCATGTAGCGCTGCTGGGGGTTGTTGTGGCCCAAGTGCAGCACCCGGCATTTGGCCTTATTGAAGCTCAGACAGTTGGCCTTAGCCCATCGCTCCAGCCTGTCCAGGTCTCTCTGCAGAGCCTCCCTACCCTCAAGCCGACCAACACTCCCACCCAACTTGTTTTCATCTGCAAACTTACTGAGGGTGCACTTGATCCCCTTATCTAGATCATCAATAAAGATGTTAAACAGGAGTGGCCCCAAAACCGAGCCCTGGGGGACACCACTTGTGACCGACCACCAACTGGATTTAACTCAGTTCACCACAACTCTTTGGGCCCAGCCATCCAGCCAGTTCTTTACCCAGCAAAGCGTGTGCTCATCCAAGCCGCAAGCAGCCAGTTTTGCCAGGAGAATGCTGTGGGAAACTGTATCAAAGGCCTTACTGAAGTCAAGGTAAACTACATCCACAGCCTTTCCTTCATTCAATAAGCAGGTCACCCTGTCATAGAAGGAGATCAGGTTTGTCAAGCAGGACCTGTCTTTCATAAACCCATGCTGACTGGGCCTGATCATCCAGTTGTCCTGCACATGTTGTGTGATCGTACTCAGGATGAGCTGCTCCATCAGCTTCCCGGGCACCAAAATCAAGCTGACAGGCCTGTAATTTCCCAGATCATCTCTCCAACCCTTCTTATATATGGGTGTCACATTGGCCAATTGCCAATCTGTCGGGACCTCCCCAGTCAGCCAGGAGTGCTGGTAAATGATAGAAAGCGGCTTGGTGAGCTCCCCAGCCAGATCCTTCAGCACACTTGGGTGTATCCCATCCGGTCCCATAGACTTGTGTATGTCTGTGTGATGCAGTAGGTCACTGACTATCTCCTCCTGGATTGCGGGGGGATCATTCTCCCAGTCTCAGTCTTCTGGCTGAGGAGGCTGGATTCCCTCAATACAACTAGTGTTGTTACTAAAGACAGAGGCAAAGAAGGCATTAAGCACCTCAGCCTTTTCCTCATCACTCGTTGCCATGTTTCCTCCTGCATCTAGCAGGGGATGGAGGCTCTCCCTGGTCTTTCTTTTGCTGTTGACATACTTATAGAAACATTTCTTGTTGTCTTTGATTGCTGAAGCCAGATTAATTTCTAGCTGGGCTTTAGACCTCCTGATTTCCACCCTGCATAGCCTCACAGCCTCTTTGTAACCACTGTGAGTGGCTAGCCCCTTCTTCCAAAGGTCGTAAACTCTCCTTTTCTCCCTGAGTTGTAGCCAAAGCTCCCTGTTCAGCCAGGATGGTCTTATCTGCTGCCAGATTCTCTTACAGCACCTGGGGACAGCCTGCTCCTGTGCCATTAAGACTTCCTTCTTAAAGGGTGTCCAGCCTTCCTGGACCCCTATACCCTTCAGGTCCATCTCCCAAGGGATTCTGTCAAGCAGGTGCCTAAACAAGTCAAAGTCAGCCCTTTGGAAGTCCAGGATGTCTGTTCTTCTTCCCCCTCTCCTGGCCTCCCTAAGAATAGAGAACTCTATTATTTCATGATCGCTGTTCCCTAGTCAGCCTCCAACCACCACATCGTCCACCAGTCCTTGTCCCGCTCTGCTGTGTTGTATTTCCAGCAGATGTCTGGGAAGTTAAAGTCTCCCACAAGAACAAGGGCAAGCGATCGTGAGATTTCTCCTAAATGCCTGTAGAATATTTCATCCACCTCTCTGTCCTGGGTGGGTGGCCTAGACTCCTACTACAACATCTGCCCTGTTGGCCTTCCCCCTGATTCTAACGCAAAGACACTCCACCCTGTTTTCATGACACTTGTACTCAAAGCAATCATAACAGTCCCTAACATACAGTGCCACCCTACTGCCTCTCCTTCCTTGTCTATCCCTCCTAAAGAGCTTGTAGCCATCAATTGGTATGCCCCAGTCATGGGTGACATCCCACCATGTTTCTGTGATAGCAACTACATCATAACTTTCCTGCTGTATCATGGCTTCAAGCTCCTCTTGTTTGTTACCCATGCTGTGTGCATTGGTATACATGCACTTTAGATGGGCTGATGTCCCCAACACCTTTTTGCATTTAGAGGTCCTAATTCCAGCCTGACCTTTCACAGGTGTTACCATGGTTACTGATCCATCCATATCCCTTGCATCTTTGTTGTGCTGCATGCCTCCATCCCTTGCCTCCACTGAGATGGCAGGGTGAGGGTCATCGCTGGCACAACAGCCCACAAACTCTGGTAATCTACCCTGGGGCTTATGTCTGGGAGGTGACAAATCTAGTTTAAAGCTCTCTCAATGAGCCCAGCTAACTCCTGCCCCAAGATCATTTTCCCTCTCTGGGACAGGTGCATCCCATCTGATGCCAAAAGGTCTGGCGTCCTGTATACTAATCTGTGATTGAAAAATCCAAAGCCCTACCGGTAACACTAGTCCTGGAGCCACAAGTTCATCTGAGAAGTTGACTTCTCCTGTAATCTTCTGCATCCATCCCCACAACTGAAGGGATGGAGGTGTCACGGTCCACTCGGTGGACTCATGATGGTTCGTTTGCTACGATCTCGAAAGTGCAAAATTAAGGTGACCAACACCAAAGGGGATAGCAGTAATCAAACAGTGAAACTTTATTGTGTTCCCTGTGAAGAGGCATGCGATAGTTAGAGATGGGTGAAAGAAAGGAGAAAAGTAAAGTTAAGTTTAGAGAGAGGAGGGAGAGAGGTTATAGCTACCACCGCTGATCTCACAACGTCCTAACAGTCCCGGGTCCAGCTGATGCTGCGTCGTCGATCGTCGTGGTCCTTGGTGGGGAAGCTTCCAATTTTCATTGTCCAGAAGTCATCTTTTATGCTTAGTAACACACCTTGCTCCACCTCTGCCTCAGGGGTCTCCGCCCTTCTCAGAATTCAATTATCATATCTCCGCCCTTCTCGAGCAAGGCCATTGCGCGTGCGCAGGGGGGAGTGTCCGAGGTGTGGTCAGTCTTGGAGGCGGGTAACCTTCAACCAGGAGCTGTGTTTTGGTATTATAATGAAGCAAAGTTCATCTGAGGTTCATGATTTCTTCATCGATGTTATGGCAACAGTCGCGATCCATCTTTTTTGACAATGGCTATGCAATTATCACTAACAGCTCTGGCTAGGTCCAGGTACCGAACAATAGCACAACACTCTTTGTACTACATGGCTCAGGCACCAAAGAACAGCACTGCACTGCCTGCACCACACGGTTCAGTACTCAGGAGAACAGCACAGCACTGACTGTGCCACACAGTTCTGCATTCAGGAGCCTTTGCACCACATTCCACTCCAGGGATCGGCAACTGCACTCCAAACAGGCCGTTGTCGGGTACCTCACTGTCCATGTCCCTGATGACAATGTTGAGACAATGCTGATCTTCTGACCGACTCTTACAGGAGGAGAACACTCTTTGTGCCCCCCAACCCCTTACCAGTTTCCCCAAGGCCCTGAAATCTCTCTTCATTGATTTTGGACTTCTCCTGGTAATATTATCACTACCCACCTGAAAAACCAAGAGAGGGTAGTAGTTCTTAGGTCTCACTAGAGTGGAGAGTTTTACCGTGAGATCCTTTACCTGGGCCCCAGAGAGGCAGCAGACTTCCCTATGAAGTGGCTCCAGTCTGTACATTGGGCCTTCGACACCCCTCAGAATGGAGTCACCCACTACAATGACCCTTCTGGGGTTCTTTCTAGAACTGGTTTTAAACATGGTCTAGGATGACCTGGCCTTGGTGGACCTTCATCTTCCTCTTTATTTGGCTCATTATCTTCATCCTGCTCTGCTTCATTCACAAGTTCCAGGGCCCCATACCTGTTGTGAAGGGACACCATGGAGGGTGAGGGAAGTTGGGAGAGGATTTTCCTGCCTCCCTTAGCAGGGACCTGTTTCCAATCTCCCCCATCTCTTAGGTCCCCTCCTTCTGTGTGGTGGCAAGAGGGTGAGGGATCGCCTGCCTCTTTTGGAGCCTCCATTTGCTCCTGTTTCTTCACGGGTGCCAAGGTGCTACTCCACCAATCAATTTCCCTTTCACACT
Source organism: Strix uralensis (assembly GCF_047716275.1). Classification (NCBI taxonomy): domain Eukaryota; kingdom Metazoa; phylum Chordata; class Aves; order Strigiformes; family Strigidae; genus Strix; species Strix uralensis. Next base: position 16,417,951 of record NC_133973.1, on the reverse strand, counting down.
CCCTAATACTTCTTAATCTTTCAACCTCTTCTTTGAGCTCAGCCACCAGGCTGAGCAGATCATCCAGCTGATCGCAGTGCACACAGGTGTTATCACTGCTGCCCTCCAACAGGATTGACAGGCTCAGGCACTCCCTGCAGCCCGGGACCTGGACCACTGCATGTTTGTGTGGCAGCTCCATCTGGGTTGCCATGTTCTTTCTGGTGGTGGTTTTGACCGAAGTGGAGACCATACCTGAGTCTACTTGTGGAGGATGATGAGATGACAACTAGCTAAAATAAGCTCTAGAGCCAGGAGAGCGACTATGCCCTGTCCGCACACCTTACCTGCACGCCCTGCCTGCGTGAACTGCTGTGCAAACTGATGCGCTTCACCCTTCTGACACGCCAGCCCCTGTTTGCCTGTCCTGTTCGCTGCGCTCCTGGTTGCTCGCACTCCCTGGGGGATGCTCTTGTACGAGAGGGGCATTGGGCATCGTCACTCCAGTCTCTGCCCACACTGAGTCCCCACTGCTCTCGTTAACAGCTGACTCTTCCCGCTTAGGGGGGAGACGGCTTGAGGCACTCTCTCTTCCCTGGACTTCTGCCTTCTTGGCTTGTGGTTTTGCGGTGGGTTTTTTGACGCTTTTGAAAGGGTCCCCCACCACTATCCTCTGCTTCAGAGCCCCTCTCCTCAGCAACATGATGCTGATGGAAAGCCCCTCTTCAGCATAATGATGTGCAAAGAGAATTAGTGAAGGGACACTGTACCATAAATGTTTGCTCCTCTTTCTCTTACTTCTCCACATCAGTTGTCTCCCAGTTCCTCCTCATCAATACTCTTCTGCAAAAGACTTATCCAGGATGGCTGAGGGGTCTCTCTGGTGAAAGCTCTTCATTTAGGATCCCTCCACCACTGAAAAAGAATGAGAAGTACCTTGATTGTCATTTACCATTGCTATAGAAAAGTCCCAGATTAACTTAGGTCAGATGCAGAATATTTTCAGGATGCTAAAGTCAGTGAAATAAATCTCAACAATAATGCAATATTCCCATCTTTCGCAGATTCCTGCTTCTATAGCTGAACTACATTAAGCAAGTTTAGAAGTCAGAATTCATCTTTTGCAAAATGTTGCACAGAGGGATAAATTCCTCCCTATGAGATTTCAAGACTTTCAGCAAATTATGGACGTACATGTGGGGCACATAAGGCTGCACTTCTATAAAGAAGGAATTTATGGTTCTGAGCTTGCCTACATTGTATAATTAGACCATGCAGACATGAGGTGTAAAAGACGGATGTAAGCCATAATTACAGGCAAGAGTCAATCAACTCCAAAGAAATCCTGGAGCATGAATTACAGTTGACCAGAAATTGTGAGGTAAGCCTCTTTCAACCACAGCCATTAACAATGTGTAAAAGGCCTGCTGAAGAAATCAATCCGTAATTGCAGCATTTATCAAGTTCATATAGATTTGTGTTGTTCCTATCTAATTTGGGTGGTATTACCAAGGAGATGCCCACAAGTGGGATATCAAAACAGCACCTGGGAGGTTATTTCCTCATTTTGTTTTGTCCTTTTGGTATTCTACTGAGGAAAAAGATCTGATGTTAACTTCAAAGGACAGCCAGATTCTTTGAAAACAGATTGTTATTGATCATAGGTCCAATGCTGTACACGTTAGAATGCTGTGTAAGCCTTTCTGTATACAAACCCTCTATGTGACTTTTCCTCATATATTTAATTCTTTTCACCTATGCTTTACCATTTTTTTCCAATTACACAAAAAAAGCTAATCTGAAAGATAAGCAGGAAATAACCAATTGAGTTTGTTTACATTCTGCTTTTATCTTGAGGGCTATTTTTGCTGACGGGGAAGGAAAAAGCCAACAGAACAGCTAAGAAATGAGATAAACTGAACTTCAGTTTCCAAGGGGCAGCCTCAGATCAAATTTGTCAAATAGCAATATACCTTTAAAGAATAAAACAAAATTCCTTAAAGATGCTTTTTAATGCCTACAATGCTTGCAAAGTCAAATTTGACAGCAGTCATCCTGCATGAGGGATACTGGCAGTAAGAATTACTGCAGAAATCCACAAAATGAAAAGAAATCTGTGACCCAAATGTTGCTTTGCCACACAACACTGACAGTCTTCACACTGGATAAAAGATTAAATGGAAAAGAAAACAAATTTTCTGAAGGTTCCTCCTTCATCTCACCGAATCCCAGCTCCTTTTCTCTCCTTTCTATTCTGAATATTTTGAGAGACAGAAAACAGAGTCCCAAAAGAAAGGAGAGAAATATATTGCAATAGTGCAAGGAAGCAAAATTAAGATGTGTAGTTGCAAAAAGCTTAAAGAATAATGTGACTAAAAGATGCAACATTTTGCTTTTTTAAGATATATAAACATATATATTTGAATACATGTATTTATATATATACCGCCATAAATTAGATGGGAGGACTTTTGCCAAAAATCAAGCTGATGTGGTTCAATTATGGGGCTCTGATCTCTGCTCCATACATACCAATACCCCAGTAATTACAGAGGATACATAGTTCTAGTAGAGAGTACATGATTTTGTCATTATATTCTAATACACCTTCAAGGAACTTTGAAAGGTCCTTTTGTAGACACTGGGAATTTAGAGATTGTTTAACCATGCATTGGTTTTGAGTGTGAACTAACTGGGCATCCAATCAAGGGAGCAAGTAGTGACCTGAAAACAAACCAAAAGAGGTAGTACTATACACAACACAGAGCTCAGCTCTGGAACACAAAATGGTTCAGGTACTGAAAAACTCATTGATTCAATTAGCAGTGAGACAAATATATTGGAAAAAGTAATCAAGGGTTCTCAGGTGTACACTGCCAAAGCTTGGGTGAGTGTACAAGGGAAACACTACTGACTGATCACCACATTCTTATGTTCTTCCCTTGGCATCTACTTTTCACCTGTCAGAAACAGGATGCTGTATCAGGACTCTTTTTCTGAGCTGCTATGGTCCCTTTTAAAATCCAGGAATGTTAACTGAATGCTGAATTAACAATCGTTAATTGAGGTTCTGGGGGTTTTTTTTTGTTTGTTTGGGGTTTGGGGTTTTTTTAATATATTTAGTTTATTGCATTTTTTGCTAATACTGCAAAGATGGAAGTGTGTGTTTCTCTTTAATTTTCAAACTAAAAGAGAAAATACAGCAGAGAGATCATGGAGGTAGAATTAACTTTTTTTTAAAACCATATTTTAAGTGGATGTGTGTATTTTAACTGACAATGTCTGAAGTTATACACATGCAATCAGATATTCTAGCTACTTACATTTAAGAAAGTTTAAACAACCTTTCTTCAGAACTCCTATTCTCTCCTTTTAGCAGTATTACAGAATAAAATGTCTAGTTGCTACAGGATGCCATGTCTCTATATCTCTTCAATCTCTACAGTAATTTGGAAATACATCGGTTGTTACATTTTTTTAGATTTCGTCTTTTGAGCTGATGACTATAAATCAAAGTCCAAAGAAGAATTCAAATTGCATTGCAAAAAATCATTCAAACCAATGCTCCTTTCACCACTGTCCCTACTAGTATGATTTAAATATTTGGAAAAGGGAAAATATCTGGAGAGTCCTGTATCCCTTCCTCTGAACCAACTGACGGATTCTGCCATCTTAAATATGTACCCTCTAGTAAGAGAGAGATGCTTTTATAAAACAGAAAAGACCAGACACACCAATTTAAGGTTTCTGAGGAGGATACCATAGAAACCTGTGAATCAAGCCACAGGCACTATGTATCCCTTTAATTTACTGGTATGAAATGGAAGTTGATAGAAGGAACTAGCACAAGCCCACAAAGAAATATGCATAAATATATGGTGTAGGACAGTGTCCCATGTACATCTCCACCTTGTAAATCTGTCACTTTTTTAGAATGATAAAGTAACACTTATTAGGGGGAAAGTATACCCCTGCAGAAATTCAAAAGCAGCGCAAGAACTGCATAAGTTTGGTTGGGGTTTTTTTTAATAATAAAAGCCAAAAAACACAAGCACCTTTTCAGCACAGGGTTTGCACAGAACCTCAGTGGTGCTGAAGGCATGTGACACATACATACGCTGACATGGGAATTTCAGCTGTCTGTCTCCCAGGGCTTGTTAAGACTCTTTCTTTTTTCTTGTTATATTCTTTTGAGTAGTCATTTTGTAATTCTTTTTCCCTGTTTGGAGTTAAGAAGCTCTATTTAGCCCAATAGCTCTTTACAGAGGCTGCTCTGCCATGTAATCAAAACATCTGGCAAAAGGCTGCTCTTCTAGAAACATCACATTAGTTCAATTTGAAATACTTCTTTTTTACACTCTCAAGCCAAACCTAGAAGCAACTGGTTAAAGGAGAACCAACGAACCTCACGCTGGGTGCACTGCTAGTGGTAATCATTATTTCATTAGACCAAAGGAAATTCAATTGATAAATAGGCTTGAACTAAATGTCATGAACAAATTAATCATTTAACTGATTTGGCAAATACTATGTGATATTAAAATATAACTGTGTCAGATGTTCAAGAAATTTTTTTTAAGATAACATTACAATATTTTTAATAGACAGGGACATATCAGGGGTATGCATGTACACAGTTGTCCATGTGTACATACTTTTTTATATATTGAAAAGAATACAGGATGCACATTAAGAGTTTGATTTTGTTTTGAATAGACTCAATACACAGGATAGAAATTTACAATTTTAATACTATAGCAGACCACTTCCCCCTGGCTATTTTTAATATTTTGACAAGAACAAAATAAATAAATCAAAAGGTGCCGGCTTTCTTATGACATGTAGCAAGTTATTCAGAACAGGTTTCAGTGAGAGGCAGACTCCAAAAATCATTATGCCACCATAAATACAGAAGACACAAGTTAGATCTTCTGTGAGTTCTGTTGCTGCTTGCAGTTCTCCCTGGGAAACTGAATTCACTGTACAGTGAGGCACCTCCAAAGTCCTCCTTGTAAGCAATTTCTTCAATCAAAGTAATAAAACCTCTTGCATATGTGAAAACAAAGGGGAATAGAGGAGCTGAGGACTGCTTAAATTCTGTAGGAAACCATAAGAGCCAGTTCACTCAGGGCTGGTAAGGAACAGACCAGAGCCCAGGTGCACACATGGAAGTTGAGGGATCACAGAAGCATGGCACTAGTGTTGGCATGCTGCGACAGATGCTGTGAGAGAGTCTTTTGCTAGTCTGACTTTATACAGAAGCACCTTTCTCCCTCACACCCCCCCCACCACAGACCCCTCACCCCCCCATAAATATTGTTCTGGGACAGTAGCAGCATGGTATCTCCTAAAAATCTGAGTAATCGGTCAGGCTAGATAACATATCATTCTGTTAATCTGAGTGAGAAAAAGATTTCAGATGATACCATCTGCCACTAGAGACCCAGAATATATTCTGTGAGGTGTCTTCCTTCTGTTCTCTTGCTGTGACACAGCAAATTCAGTAGCTTTTGTTTCCACTTTGGTTTAATGCACTGCAATAGAGTTTGATGCAAATGACTGATTTATAAATGAGAATAACTAGATCCAGTACCTCTATGTCTATTTCTTCTTGTCAACCATGCCTTAAACAAATAAATATATTCCTATCTACTTTCACAGTCTTCCCTTTCCCAATAAAATGTGCAACTACTCAAAGCATCATGTCTTGTATTCACAGTGGCTGTTTAGGATAGGAGATGTTTTCTCTCCCAGTTCTTTAAATTCTCCAGTTTTTTTTTCATAATCTCTGAAATTCAGTGCTCATGAGAAGGCTATTGCAGGGGCTATGGTTAAAATGCTGGGTTTATTTTAAAATAGGGGCTCTAGAGCCTTCCCACTTTGAATGTCTCAGAATATGACTCTAAGTCCTACTCTGAGGGGAACACCCTCTCCCTTTGCTCTCTGCTTTCTTATGGATATAAGAAAGTCAGAGTAAAATCTACAAAAACCAGGATTAAACAAAAAGGCTGTTAATGTTATTAGAACAGAATAAAACAAAATTAATGAATATTTTCTGCCAGTTAACACTTTAATTACTTATTAATATTCAAAGTGACATGGTTATCTTCCCTGGTTATTAATACTGTTCCTAAATGTAAATCCAAGGTCAAGATAAGCATAACATTTATGCAGCTGCTATCTGTTCCTCATCTCTTCACTTTTCCTCTTTCTACTGAAGTAGACAAGACCTGGTGTTGCCACTGTGAAAAGAGGTGGCATGGTTTCATGGATTTGTGGCTTTTGCATTCTGAATTATTTGGTTAATATAAATTTGGCATCGGCCCACTTTTGACATGTTTGTGTTCTATAATGTCTAGGGAGTTGATATGATTTTTATAAAATACAACTCCACTTGGACTTCAGAAAAAAATCAGACACAAAAGTCTATCAATACTAAATAATTCATGTTATATTCTGTAATAATAAAAATATATATATTATTCTGCTCAGTCTGGCTTGTCTAGAGCACTATATATCTGTGAGACTGTTGACCAGTGAGGCACTAGCTGAATTCAGAAGAGCCGACTGGGTACTTCAAGCACCAGAACATTATGAAAGAAGCATTATGTTCAGTTTCTGAGAATAGACTGAGATACACATTTATTTTGGGTTTTGATCTTCTGAGAACTTAGCAACAAGCTAACCACACAGACGAAACTGTCTCCGCAAACTTCTGCTTATCAACTCTCCAGCTATTTCCGAGGGGTGCAAAATGTTGGGGCTAGCAGGCCACCTCCATGGGCCAGGCAGGGGCCGGAGCATGTGCCCTGGCAGGCTGGCTCTGGTGGGCTGGCACCCAGGGCCGGGGGGCAGCGCAGCCACGAGAAGCCAAAGGCTGAACTGCTGCTCCCAGGCTTGACCAGCCAGGGGATGCCCCTTTCCACAGCTCATGGCACAAGGCTCCCTGCCTGTTGCAGGGAGAGAGTTTGTCTGCATTTCATCTTTAAGTACTTTCCAGGTGTCTTTTGGTATATGAATATGTACATATATATACACACACTGTACTACACACACATGCATTTCTTCTTATCTCAAATTCAGAAAGCCAGCAATTACTGCTTTTCAGGATGAATGCTATCAGCCTACTTTTCTCTTTACAGGCCTGAGCTGAGCCAACGGGTGTTTGTCCAATTGACTGACAGTTTGCCCAGGCTGCAGAGCTACCATGTTTCCTCCTCTGCATCACAACATGAGAAGAAATGTGGAAACAGCCACTGCCATTTGGAGGAGAAAAAGGTGACTCACAGAAGCCAAAACAAAAGAAAAAAATGATCAGCAAACCAGCTTGCAAACACACAAGAATTCAAGTACCAAAACCCAGACAAAAGTTTGTAACAAAATAACCTTTTGAAACTGCTGTGAAGGCAATTGCTAGTGTTTATTTTATATATCATTAAGGCCTTTATAGATAGAAGGTTAAAAAAAAATCATGCTAGCAAGGTTATTGAGGGTAGTGCAGACAGTGCAAACTTTATGTGAGACAGAGCTGAACTTTTTCCATTTAACTCATCCTATCTAGCTCACACCAAAGTCAGCACTTTTCAGCTTGTGTTTTTACAATTCAAACAAGCCCTTGGTTTATGGCTCCTAGAACTAAGCACTCAGTACTTCCCGTATAGGGAGAGACGCTATTGCGTCCTCCATTGTGCGAGTCCTTCACTTTGAAAAATTTCATTATTAATTGCCAGTCATAAATCACAGGATGAAATGTGCCTGGAATAACAACATCCCATTTCATTTCTAGAGAGAAGCATGTGAAAGCAACGATCACTTCTAGTTTCATCTACACAGGACACTTCCTTGTAAATTAACACAGTCCCTGAAAGCACACCTGCTCTCACTCTACACGAAAACCAACTCCAATCAAGATGACATTTGCAACAAATAGTATCCATGAGATTACTGAATTAATCAACCTTACACTGCAGTTTAACATGAATTTCTTTGATCGTGCACCAGCTTCCGGAACTGTCAGGCTAGCACATCTCATCACACCTTCAGCAGACACAAAATGACATTTTCTTTTCAAATGTCATCATGTGTCCAGAGCTCCATGAAGAAAGGGTATCAGGTTTTCATCTGGGAAGATGGAACCCATGTTCAGGCACCAAAGTGCAATATAAAAATCAATCAGGTTCCAGAGAATGCTTAAGTTGAAAATAAATTGTTTTCACTGTATACCAGTGATCAGAAGCTGACAGTTTCAACAGTGCTTTATTTATGGAAGGCTCGGAAATCTTCTCTTTAACAAAAAACTTGCATTTATTAAGTGTACATTCCAAAATAGACTCAGTGCCAAACTAAGCCTTGACAACCGTCATACCTACTTCTACTCAGTGTCCTGTACCAGTGATAGCCTGGAAGAGACTGTGGATTAAGAGTAAATCCTTCATACAGCAGAAGTGGCAACACATATGTCATCCCTCAGATTTCCCTCAACAATACAGTAAATTTCAGGACTTGTGTTTAAAAGGGGAAAATAAAAAAACTCCAAAATGCTGCTGGCTTCAAACTGAGCTTGTCACTCTCTAGAGAGATATTCTGTTTGTCAGCACATCTCATTCTTGATGCAAGGACCAGGCCTGCAGGAAACAGGCTTTCTCTGGTTGAAACACTGAATGGTGGGGAAACTCTAGGAGAGGAACAAAATCCTTACACTGGGTCCATTTTGCCTGCATTTTAAAGCAAATCTCCCAAGGCAATGCTCAGCTAATTATTTGCAATGCTACTCTCTAAGTTAGCAATTAGATTATGTTCTTTTCATTAATGTTTCTGTGAAGAAAAATCAAGTGAAATACAAATCCTACATTTTATCAGAAATATTGTCTGCCTTCTGCTAAGGTGGAATCTAGCTTTTCTCAGATCCAAGTTCTATTGTGCCCTTAGGGTTTTGTCCTGCTACATGCATTCAAGAAAAAAAAAAAGAAATAAAATGTTTTGTGAAAAATTCTGCTTTCAAAGTTCTTATTTTGTCTCTGTTCTGACTCTTGGTATGAAAAAATTATGTCTTCTCCAGAGGAGAGACCTATATTTAAGACTAAACTCCCAAGCATTCCCATTTTGTCAAAAAGAGTCCCCTATAATTTAACAGCAGCTACAAGAACTACCTTTGCAAAGCAGCTATGCAGATGCCAGTAGGCCTACTGAATTCTTAGGATCTTCCCAGAAAAATTTTCCCAGGCAAACCACACCCTGCAAGGGGAGTCCTCTGCTAGCCACAAGTGACTCTCCCTGTTCCCCATACCAAGCGGGCAGCTGCAGGTGCACGGTCCTTCTCCAGAGGGAGGGATAAAGCCACTTGCTGCTCAGGAGGCAGAAAAACTCATTTTTAGCAACAAGACTCCCTATACTCAGCTGATACAGGCAGGTAAAGCTGGACATTACGCTGAGGAAGGCTGACAACATCATCCCCCAGGAACTGGTTGGGGACAAAACAGGACCCGATCATTGTAAAGGCCAGGGCTGGAGAAGAAAGCACAGGGGCTGGAGGAAGAATGAGCTTTGTAGAAGATAAAGGCAGGAGGGAAAGGGAAGAAGTGTAAAAGAGAACGATGACATTTTGGGTCTTTATTAAATGAACTACTGTTTAAAAAAAAAAAGGTGTAGGTCATCAGTCAAACTTAAAAATGTCAGTCACATAAATGTTATTGTACTTGTTACTGTGAAAGATAAAATGAACTACTTTAAGAGGTTTAGATCTCTCCCTCCTTTTATAACTTGTATAATAAACTTACAAATCTAAACCTATTCAGATAAGGCAAATTACAAGATCATCATTAAGATTTTAATAAACTTGAAATAAAAAGCCATTTAGGTGATGATGATCCTAACATTTGTAAATGGTGCCACAGTTCCATATGAAAAATTTTGTAATGACTTCAGTACTTTAAGATTTGGATGCTAAAAAATTAAAATCCCTGTGAAAACCAAATGAAAATTCTGTCCCTGGACCAGTACAATCTTCCCATGGATAAGGGTATACTCTAAGGCAGATGCCTGGCTTTAACTAAGAGATGGCTGAAGTCACTAGACCTTAGTCAAAATGGTAAATATGTTTTTACAAACTTTGTTTCCAACTTCAATTTCCACTAAAAAAAATAATTATCAGAGTTATTTCAGTAAAATTCCATGATGGTAGAGGGGCACCAGAAAATATCAGACAACTTGTCTTTGTTGTATGTGCTGAACTTGGCCTCATCCACAGGTTTAAACAGAGTACTACCTCCCAGAAAAACATGCCTGTTTTATATAGGTTACCCTGGGTCAAAGTCTGCTCTCATATGCAGCTACTGAAATCTCCATGGTACAATGAGGTGAAACTACAGGGAAAAAAAATCTGAACTTTAAGTATTCTTCAGAATATCTAATTTTTTGTCTTCTTAAAGAAGCAAGCTTTCACTGTCTCTAAAACACTCATTTAACCCTCCCACACATATACTCCATTTCTGCTTTCTGAGCGTATACACCTCCTCACACTGAGGTTCAAATCAGTTGCTGGAATGAAGTTACATCTCAGGCCAGCTTCAGGTTCTTCATGGATATTAAAAATAAAGAGATCCTGGGAAGGAAAGAGGAATATTGGAAAGAACATTTCAGGAAATCCTCTTAAGAATTACTGAAAATATTTCACAATAATGAGAAGCAAACTAGGTCACATCCTACCCATTTCCTATTCCTCATTTCAAATAAAATATTGATTTGAAATAGTTTAAGAAGGAAAACAGAGAGAAAGAGTCAAGGAAAATCTTTAATTTCAGAGGAAATACAGGTTCCTTAGCACCTTGTCTTCAGGCAGAGGAAGGAGATAGGATGAAGAAGAGAAAGGATATCTGAAGAAAAGGAGTTCAGAAGACAGGTGGTTTTACTTGCATTCTGAAACATAAGAGATTTTGTTAACTTCACAGAGCGCAGGTAGAGTCACTGAGGCATTTCTTAAAAAAACCAAAAAAACCACACCACAAAAAAAACCCCAATCTCCACCAAATTACGTAAGTAGAGATATATTGTCCTGTACCTATTACAGGAGTATTAGAAGTAATGTGGCCAGAAAGGCTTATTTGTGGAAATATTATACCTAATTTGAAATACCTGAAGGGATATGAAGCCATTTAGCCATGCTTTCATTACATCATTATCCTCCCATCCTTCCCATACATTACTTGCTTTGTGTCAGCCTCCACAGTTTTACCAGACCCTTGAAGGAACCTGGGCTCCACCGAGTCATTGTAAGCCAGAGGATGGATGATTCTGTGATTTGGGGATTATCATTATTTTCTTCAGCATTTATATTAGAGCAATGTGTAGAGGCATCAGATGAAACCAGAATCTCTTTGTTAGATGGTATTATGTTAAATACAGTAGAAGATGTAATTTTCCTGGATTTTAATTGAACAAGACAGAAGTAGTAGTGAAGAAAGAGGTCACATAAAATCTCTCAGTGGTAGGTCAGGGAAAGAAGCCAGGAATAAAATTCAGGTCTTCTGTATTACAGCTCAGTGTCATCTCCACTGAAATAAAACCAAGAAAGAGACCTTGATTTCAGAATGCTGCAGCTTTAACTTTTTGTGAGGAACAAGGTGAACAGAACCTAGTCTTTTGCAGCAAGCTGGCCAAATACCCCCTTGTAATTCATCATGCAGTCTTCCACTGAAACTGATAGAAAAGCCTTTTTTCCTAATCTTTCAGGTTTTTGAAAATCACTTGTTCTTCTGTAAAGGGAAAAATTTTATTCCACATCCTGGCCCTCAGAATTCCTCCCATCCCTTCCTATTCTTTTCCTGGTTATCTGTAGTTCTTGCAAGAAATGGTACCCATAAATACAGATTTGGCTAGAGAATGCACACATGATATTACTGTAACCACAGTGGCTCACAGACAGAGGTGAAATTCTCTTCAGGTGCAAAAGTTGTCTGGTCTCTGGAAGAATATACACTCCACTTTCATCTGGCAATATCGCCAGAGATGCTATGGTTTACAAGAGGCAGGTTAAAAAACCTTTATTATGAAGAATCTAAGTAAATCCTAAATGGTACATAAACTTTCCGGGACAATATGAATTTCATGCATCACATGGGTGACAAGTAATCTTATCTTTTTGATGGTATGAAATGGATTCCACTCCTTAGAAAACAGAAATTTTAAGCACAGAGTGATTTTTTCTTCTTTGCTAGCAATCAGTATTAATTTTATCTATCTTACTCAAAATACCAGGAGTATAACAGTCCTGTAAATAACCAGACAAATTTGCCATTTTATTTATTTTTTATATTAAATTAAGGGTAAACAGATCCTTAATGTCTTTGATCATTGTTAGATCAAGTAACAATAAGGAAAAAAAAAAAGCCGAACAAAACCCAGACCTTTAAATTTAATAGAAAATAATTACTACAAAAATTCTCTCTTTGAATAAAGCAAAATTTATACATAAATGAAACCATCAGACTTGCTTGTTTATTGTTGACGTTTGAGAGTTTGGATACGAGAAATGGATGATTAGGAATGATGTACAAGTCCCCAGCCTTACATGGATTTTACTCATAAATGCATTTAAAAATAGGAATTTAAAAAAAAAAAATAGAGAAAAACCATCATTATATTAGTACCCAAAACCATTTCAGACTTATTTTATGACTTCTGCGAAGATAAATATATTCACAAATCACATGAATACAGTCCATGCCCACAATACAGTAATTTTCTTAAAGACTTGGTTCTTTCTATTTTATTTGCAACGCTTTTTGTATTTCAACTATTTAGACTGTACACATCTCTTATTGTAAACTTACATCTGCAAACATGAAAGCTTGAACTTTTCATCTTTTCTTTAAGGAAAACTCATTTCCCTCATATCTGAGAGAGAGCTTGAGATTCATGGTTCAAGTGCAAGAGTAGCTTTCCTGCTGCCACCGTAGAACCAATTCCAACAATTTTCTCCCATTTAAAATATTTGTCATTCCAAAAAGAAGAAGAGACAATGCAAAATTACTTAAACAAGCAATCCCACAGTGTTGGAAACAAGCATTACTGAACAAAATAAGAATTGGAGAAGAGTGTTTTCTGTGAACAGCACTGATGCAGCTTACAGAGAGGGCCACTGGAGCCCTGCAGCAGCAGCAGCCACCCCACCTGCCTGGTCAAGGACCCCACTGGGGACCATCAGAAGACACAACAACATCTCACTGTTTTGCATGCTGGGCTGCCTCTGGCATCAGCCCTTCTCCCATGCAGTCACAGAAAGAAGTGGTGGCTCAAAGGCTTAGACACATGATTAAATACCTATGCAGTAGGTAACATGCTGTACTGGTTTTGGTGGGGATAGAGTTAATTCTCTTCATAGTAGCTTGTATGGGGCTCCATTTTGGATTTGTGATTAAAACAGTGTTGATAACACAGGTATGTTTCAGTTCCTGCTTAGACAGAATCAAGGCCTCTCTGGTTCTCACACCATCTTGCCAGCGAGTAGGCTGGGTGTGCACAAGGAGTTGGAATAGGACATAGCTGGATCAGCTGACCTCAACTGACCACAGGGATATCCCAGACCGTACAGCGTCATGCTCAGCAATAAAAGCTGGGGGAAGAAGAAGGAAGGGGAGATGCTCAGAGTTATGGCATTTGTCATCCCAAGCCACTGTTATGAGTGATGGATCCCTGCTTTCCTGGGGATGGCTGAACACCTGCCTGCTGACAGGAAGCAGCAAATGAATTCCTTGTTTTGCTTTGCTTGTGTGCCCAGCTTTTGCTTTACCTATTAAACCATCCTGATCTCAACTCATCAGTTTTCTCACTTTTACACTTTTGATTCTTTCCCCCATCCCGCTGGGTGGGAGCAAGTGGCTGGGTGGGGCTGAGCTGCCCACCAGGGGTAAGCCACAACACACGCCATAGCCCACTAACCAAATAAGTGCATAAGCCAGACAATCCACAGAAAGCCGCAGCTACCTGCCCAGTGCAACCCAGCAGGCAAGCTGCCAGGCCACATTAACACCTCCAGCTCAGGTCAGGTCAGCTCAGGTTAGTTTGCAAACACTCTGGAAGCCAGAGCCAAAAAAAGCATTGTTTACCTCAAAAGGAGGTGCTAAGATCACAATGAATAATATTCATGAAGCCAAACTGGCCAGGATCTAAATAGCACCAGTGAACCACCAAAGGGTATGAATTCCAAATTGATCGGTTGTAAAGTATTCTGATGGAAGATGTTTGCCTGTAGGGAAATGTCACACTTTCAGAAACCTCTCCTCTGCTTCAGCCAACCAGCCAGAGCTACCAGGCAACTAATCAGGAGTAACTGCTCAGTGCTGCTCCTGAGGCAACAACATCCCCCATCACCTCTGAGGGAAAACAAAAGACTTGGGACACAAAATTCATAGGTGCATCTTGTAACCCGGAAAAATGCTGCCCTTGGAAAGCAGCATACTGTCCAATTCAATAAGCATAATAATAACTAGAGCTCTTGTAGGAAACAGGGAGAATAAATTCATAGTAAGTATTGTTTGGGATGAATAATTCACCGAGCTCTAATTATGAGTACAGTGCTCTGAAACACTATTCATGAACAGCATCTCGTAAGCCTCCAATAACAGCTGAAAAAGAAAATAATATCTGGTATATTTAGTGCTAAATCCTGAATTAATTAAAGCAATATAATATAGGTACTTTCACATTTCTCTATTTAGGAGTTCTACAATGCATTTTATACATGTGGAATGGGAAGACTGCCTAGTAATAAAATGTACTGGGATATATAAAAATCAGACACTCTCTGGGGAGGTCCCCTGTTTTCCTTGAGACCTGGGTCCCCATCTGTACTAGAACTGCCTGTCGACCTCACTGAGGAAGGAAAAAAATTCATAAAGAGGATCATGCAGAAAGAGGGGATCCAACAAATGGAAATAAGCACCAAGAAATGTTGTCAAACCCATAGAGTAATTAAACAATTAAAATTTAAAAAAAAAAAAACAGCATCATTAAGGTAGGTCATTATAAATCACACGGCTCCAGACCATTTTTCCTTTTTTTGAAGTGTGTTGTCCTTTTGTTTTTCAAAACTGTGAAACAGCTGTTAAGAAAATGCTGTACCACTGCTGCTTTTCTCTCTGTTCTACTACTGTGACTTCTATGGATAGATCAGTGGAGAGTTCTGATTTTGGACACTGCTGAAAAATCATTGCACCACCATAAGTTATATTTAAGTTCTAAAATTGGGCCACATGTCACAACACCAATATAGAAAAATACTCTATATTTCATTCTATATTTACCTCATATTATCAGTATTTTTTCCCTAATAATGTTACTCTTTTTTTTAATAACTTCTTGTAATAATTTTTGGTAACATTGAAAGAGAAAGAACTCCTGCATAATGCTTATGGCCAAGAGTCTTTTATTGATCTAATGGCTAATCATATCTCTGAATTGCAGATAGCAGCAGTGTGAAATGTAACAGATCAAATCAGTTTGGATGAAGTCCAACAATAAAATTTGTCATTGTAGTTATGATACTTCATATTTTTATTCACCTGTTTAAATCCTACATATGGGGGGGCAGCCAGAAGCCCAAAACCTATGACCTTCACTACACTGTGAAGCTGGAGTAATAATAGCTATTAGATAGTATTTAATAAAGCAGGTATGCTAAAGTCATGGGCATATAGAACATTTTAGGAAAGATAAGGCCATTGTAAAGGAGAAATTTTTTTTGTTAAATCTAGAAAATTAAAATTTCCAGTGAATTAACTCTTTATCCCAGCAGGATCGATTATTATGGCATTGTATTCACAAAATGCACCTTTCATATTTTTTCTTCAATTTTACTGAAGAGAAATCCCAGTAGGATAGGTACCTATGACAGTACATCATATGAAGAGACATATTAATGTGGATCATGCAAAGAACATCTATATATAACATCTGATCCCATCTTCCCCTCTGTTCCACACAAAAAACTATTGTCACTGCCAGTTTCAAAAGCTTGAAAAGTAGTTCAGTGATATATCTGGATCAAAGCAAAACTACAACAGCAAAGTCCTCATGCAGGTTATGCACCTGCTGAAATGATAAATACTTTTTTCCCTTATTGCATTACAGGTGTGCTGTGACTGATTTTTTGGGAGAGGAGGGAGTGGGGGGAGGGTGTTGTAGTTTTAGAAGTGCAGACCTCAGATATCTTATTTTCTCATTAAGCTATGACTAATTGCAGTGCATAACAGATGCAGCAATACAACTTTGGATAACAGCTTCCAAATACCACATACGCTCTTTTATACTTTTAATTAGCACTTCCTTCCAAAGTATATGTGATGAGATTATCTGAAAGCGTGGAAGTCCCACCAGACCCTGCACTGTATCATTCCACGCAATTCCCCGTTAATACAAGTTTTCCATCTCCAAGATGCATTAATGGCCTCAAGAATCCTCCATTAATGTGTAAAATGCATTGCCAGTTGCATGAGGATAAGATAGGCAGAACAGCTCTTTAGGCAGTTTGTCTAGGGTTTCTTAAAGTCTTTTCAACTAGTATTGCTCATGAAGCAGCACTGAACATGTCATAGCACATGCTGGGCTCGCAGATGCTAGATTTTGTAAGTGTGTGTGCTAGCCAGCCTGCATCTAGACTGGTTTAGATAGATCTAATTTCTCAGCCATGCCAACATAATACTTCAGTTTGTGTCTTTGTCATTATATTATAGACCAGTCTTAGTAAAACAAGGCCATGAAGTGCCTTCATCAAAACTACCACCTTGACTGATGTTAAGAGGTCTGCTTCATGGGGGTTAAGTACTACAGCAGGATCCCTCCTAGATTAAAAAAAGATATCTCTTTCTACTATATGCAATATACAGGAAAGCAGTTGCTCTACATTTAGGATCATCTGGATGATGTGACCCTGGGAAGCCTTTGTTTAATTATACCGAATCCTCAGACCTTGTCCAAATTTGCCTGGAGCCAAACCCACAGCAAAGCTTGGAACTGGGAACTCCTCCTGACAGCGATGCCATAAACCTCGCCTATCATTTGTGTAAGGAAAGAGAGTGTTTTCAGGTGTATAAAACAGGTGTGGAATATATTTCTGACTTTTCTTTCCACCACTCCTTGTTAGCACTTACAATTTACTAGTACTTACTTTTAAGTCCCTTAAATTTATTTATTACATTAATAATTAAATAATTAATAAACATTTAGTTGGACAGAATGTGTAGTATTTTTCCTTTTCTATAGCAGGATTAGTAAGCACAATTAACCCCTCATAGTCATCATCATAAAATGGTGACACACAGTTTAAGGATGTTCTGTAGATAAGAATATGCAGGTTATTACCACTAAAAGTAACCATGTCTAGAAGGTCTGGATCTCCTACTGTGGCCCTATGCTTGGGAGACATACTTGCAAAATTGATCAAAAAACTGTCTTTAACCAAAAAAAAAACCCCTTATTTGAGAAGTAAACATTGTCTGGCAGCATGTTTATCTCAATATGGGATGAAATATTAAACTTTCCTATATTGCAATGGCTATTACAGGTGCACATAGTACAAAACATTGCACAAGTATATTGCTTTGCTATAATTGCAAAACTTTTTCACATCAAAATTGTTCAACTGTCTTCAATACTGAATTTTCATTTGCAGGATATTTTGGGAGATGAAGTAGATAAAGAAGAATCGTAGATAAAGAACGACTTCTTTTCAAAATGTGACAATCTCCTTGTCCTGAAGATTCAGTTTCCTGACTAGCTGTACCTCTAAGCCTGAAGTTTTTGCAGTTATTATGGAAAGAGCCAAAAAACCAACCAACCAACCAAACAAAAAAACCCAAACAACAAATAAACAAAAAACCACTTTATGGACAGATGACTCTATGACTCTCCTCACTGATGTTTCCCATGCTTTCCCCGAGGCTTGCTGGGGCATGCTATAGGGGGAGGTGGGAACCTGCTTCTGTTGGTGCGCATCGTTACAGTAGTATGTGTTTTCCTGCAGTTGCATCCTCTTCACTCAACCATTATTCAGTAAGGTGTCCAATACTGTCTGCTTATATGAATTCTACCAGCATTTTTCCGATTTTCCTTTATTCTCTTATGAACAATTAATACAGAATTGAATTGAATTCTAACAATAGGTTTTTTTTAGGAAAACACTCACCTAAAAGAAAAATAAGAAGCTCTAAGCATGTTCCCCTACAATGATGAAAATAAGGACAAACACTATATAAAAAAATGGTTCTATTGCTTAGCATTGTTGATGATGAAAGAAAAACCCACTTTGTTTTTTTCCCAGCACCTTTTTATTATTAATTTTAGTAGATAACTAGAAAAGTTTAGGAAAAGATACAGTCAATTAAGTGGAATTTGTCATCTTCAAGCTCTATTCATCACAATTATGCATTAGATGCAAAAATTTAGTATATAGCTGCTGACTCTACTGAAGGTTTTTAGGCTTTGCAGAAGTACAGGTAGTAAAAATGCAGGCTTAGGAAGTTTTCTTGAAGTGAACTATAGGATATTCATATACAGGAGATATCCTGTTATTCAGAAGAATTAAATCAACCCTCTTTCTGTGTAGCACTTTTCTTCAGTTTGACAAAAATTATTTCTGTAGTCAGTAATAGCTGTGTTCTAATATATGAAACAAATGTATAAGAGATGCTTACATATTGATTTTCAAAAGTGAGTAAAATGCAGAAACAAGCTTAAGAGAAGTAGTTACTTTCTCTGGTGATGGGTTGCACACCATGTTGTGATAAGGTAGGTACCAGGAGCAACTGATTTTACTCTGTGATAAGAAATTCTAATGGTACTTCTTCATGTCTGCTTAAATAAACTTGTGTTTCAGGATGACTAGTCAGAGACATAGTTATTGGGACCAACGTACGATCAACCCAGGGAACTACTGAGATAGTGGGATACTGGCGAGATGAGAGACAAATCGATTTGTCTGACATTTGCAAGCACAACTGAGGGAATGCATATTCCATTTCAGATGTGACGACTTTCCTGTTCATAATGAAGCCCAGCACAATAGGACTGAGATTTAATGAGTGAGCATTGTTACACGTAACAGGAATGGAAAGAGGAAAATTCTCCTGGGCTATAATAATGTTACTATTAATTTGTTTGGTGGCTTAGAAGCAATCTCTAACCCCTAAACTTTGCAGAGATAGTTCAAGAAGAGTAAATCATATTTGTAAATTAATTTGTGCAAAGCCTTACATTATAGTTTTACCAGTCATGTGCCCAATCTCATTTGTGCAGTGTCAAATAGGCTGTAAACTGGATTAACAATAGACTATTTTCTTTTTTTTTTTTTTTTTTTTTCCCCAGATGAAGACTTTTGGGATATCTGTTTCTTTCCGAAACTTTCTGTACCTCGTATGTACCATCTGAAGTCTTAGACTCCTGCTTTCAGACTGATACTTGGCACATTCACATGGCTTCCCACTCAGTTTGAATGATATTTTAGAAATTAAAACTCAATATATAAACAATTCCAAAACATTTTCCCTAATAATTTTCCCCTGGGTATCTTGGACATTATCACATATCTTGCTCCCAGCTCAGTGGCAGAATTAACATTTACAGTTCTGTCTGAGGATGGATTCACATATGTTGTTCCCAAAATTATTTCTGAGCCTGGTAAAGTCTGATGAGCAACTAAATTCCATTTGGGGTGGGAAGCCAGTGAGCCAAAAGGCAATTCTGTTGTATATATGAAATTTTTTTAAAGTCCAAAAGGAGCTAGATATCTTTTCTGTAGTAGCCCAAGAAAAGAGGACAATAATCTTGACACCTAGACAAACCGTTTAACTAAACCCCTCTTCACATCTCAGCTATGTAGCAGTCAATCCACAGTAACTAGTAAGTCATACAAGACTCCTCTGCTTACTGAACACAGTCCTTAAACCCAACTGTTGATTTCACTTATATACATGTTATTATACAAAATTACCACTCACAGATGCCAACACATAAAATTACAGACAAACAGAAACAGATGAACATATAGATAAATGCGTAACACGCATTTAGATATGAGGAAGAAGGAGCAAAAATAAAACACAACACAAGCTGTGTTCATTATTCTGGAACTTACCTGAAAATAGTTGTATAAATAACTCTCATGGAGAACATCTTTTCTGAGATCTGCTATGGAAACTGCAGTATGGCTGTGCCATCAGGAAGCTTGGGTTCTGATCTTTTGCAAAAGCAGAGATGCGACAGGCACTGCCACCCCCTGCCATTCACTTGACAGGTTTGGGATATATGCTGATGGGAAAAATGCAAATATTGAGAAGTTTAATCATTTGTTTTCCCTGAGAATGAAAGAGATATGTAAAATAACTGCTTGCTACTTTTTTCTGTCACTTCTGTTAAGCAGCAGTACAAGTGCAAACCTAAGTTTTATAGCTTTGATATGAGGGCCTGCTTTCCCTCTGACAACACTTCTGTGGATTCATTTTTGAGGTGGTGAAGTAATGTGACCTTATGAATGGCAAATATACACCAAAGACAACTTATTAAACCAGTTTAATAAAGAGCATACAAGCAAGGTTAGTTCAGCTTAATATAATATTTGTCATTTATGGTCTATATGCCAGCTGATAACAAAGCACCAAAGCAAGTCGAAATAGAATTTCACCTATGAAACGATACGGGGCTTGACCCCACAGGGCCCTGAATCTGATGGAATCTTTTGTGTTGGGTGAGCGAGGGTATAAAATGGCCGCATTAGGGAAGGCATAAAGAATCACGAGAGTTATAAGGCAATATAATGTCAGTAAAGGGTTCATTTCTGGACAAAGAACTCTCAACTTTTCCCCTTGCAGCTAAATCCTACTCTCATATTCACATGTGCAGATCTAGAGAAAGAGCAGGATGGATGGATTTACTTCAGGCCTAGGCACCCAGGAACAGAATTTGACCATGTGTATTGGTGAATGAGATCTAAAGTATAATTGCTACTTGTACTAATTGCCTTCTTAGTACAACAAAGCTACACAAATGAATTATTTCAACCACATATAATGCAATTTAAATATTTGTTTTAGTAGATGCCTTGCTTTGCAGACCTTCACATGCTGACATGAAGCACATGCAAACTAAGAGACAGTGTTTGTTCAGCCAGAAGTTTTTCTCAAAACAGGCAATGAACATAAGGTGGAAGAAAGTAAGAATTATCCTACTTTTACAAAGGGGTAGCTGAGGCATTGGCTTCCTGAGTGTCCTTCACCCCTAACTTTAGAAAAAATTACTCTAAACACTGATTACTCTAAAAGTTTCTGCTTTTGTTTATAAAAAAATTAAACCAAGGTATTTCAAAGTGGAGTCACTCTACAAATCCATGAGTACCTGAATCTATACCACCATGGGTGCAGCAGTAGACAGAGCACCTGTTACTTGCTGTAACCCCCAGGCTCATAATGAATGAATGCCCAAATGCTGTGTGACCTCTGAATTGTATATAAATGCCCAAATTAGGAATTTCCATAAATCAATAGCCCACATTTTAAAATGCATTTTTGTCCTTGCTCATACTTGTGTCAGAGGAGAACTGAGGCTATCACCAAGTTATTAATAAAACCATCATGTGGCAAACAAGGATCTTGGTGTCACATTGTAGAGCTCTAAGTGATCATGGTGATAAACAAAACAGCTTCAGAATAATCCAGCATACTCACCAAATAAAATATCAGGTATTTCAATTTACCAGCCCTACAGCATTTATAAGGGCAGTGTTCAAAACACTCCCTTCCCACGCCCACCACTTTCTCTTTATAACCTGTTAAAATAACACTGTCTACAATTACAGGGTCATTTGTTATGCATGATATAATAGACTGCAAATATAAAAAGGCATTATCATTACTTTTGTCCTTTGTTCTTCCAGGCCAGAATATTGCATAGTTCTTTACTTTGACATTTATTGCTTTTAGATTGGTAATAGAATGGTTTGTGTTGCTCATTATCTTGAATGATGATAATATTAGAGTTTGGGGAGCCTGAGTTCCCTGTTAAGTAAAGTAAAGGCTTCGTATAATTTACCAAAGGTTATTACTGGACAATTACCCACAATACAGTTCAAGTCTAATAAACGTTAGCCACATTCACTCTTAAATACCAAATCTGTAGTATGGTTTCTAGGAAACTGCAGAGAACAATTTATGTCATCTATGTGCATGGGAGGAGGAGGGGTGTTTATGTGTGCATATGTATATACATATTTTAAAAAATACTTTTAGAATTTACTAACAGGTCTCCTTAAGGAAAGTATTTCATTCAAAGAAGCACCTAGTGATACAGCTGGGACTGAGAAAAGAATAGGAAGGGAGGAGGGATAAGGTAAAACCTCAGTTTTCCCCCTTTATTATCAGAAATAATGGGGTCATTCCAGATTTAAAGTAGTAAAAATTAGATTTTGGCCCAAGACTTTATATAAGAACTTATATAATAGCCTACTATATTAAATTAATCAATTAACAGGGCATGAAATTCAGATCCTGATTTTATCTCTGGAACAGAGTTGGCCTCCCATCCTGACCAGCGGTAGTTCCCTGTTCTGGATGAGCTTCACTGCCTGTAGCCTGGGAACAGCTCCATCCCCAGCGAGGGCAGCTGAGGGTTTTACACCCGGGAAACTTGCTGGGTTGGGAATCCTTGGCAATTCAATCCATTTCTGAGACTTGCAGATGTTTATATGTATATAACTCTCTGTGTGCACAGCCACAAACATGTATACAAACACTCACCATTTTTTTTCCATTCTCTTTCTGTTTGGTACTCCAGTTTGCCTGAAGCTTTTTATGTTCAATTTATGTTCATCAGTTCATTTCTCTAGCAGCAGCACTTTCAATGAAATGTTTCTATTTGGTGCCAAGTAATAGTAGCTAGAGTTATTTGCCCTATGAATCTCAGTAGATTAGTTTTTGTAATTTACATACATATCCAATTTCTACCAATTTTCATTGACAGTTTTCTCTTTGGACTCCATTTCATTTCTATTTTTGAGCTGTAACATTGTTTCAGACTTACAGCTCTCTGTAAACTTTATGATATATTCTGCATTATTATAGTTATCTAGTAATGCAGAAGTGAGAGAAAAACCTTTAACTCTAAATATTAAAATAGTCTGCAGAAAATGGAGTTAATGTTTCATGAAATAAATGTCATAATATGAAAAAGGTATTTTAATGGAAATTTGTTCAAAACCTCAGATGTTTCTTTTCTGACTAACATCAGTTACTACTCTTCATATGAATCATAAAACCCAGACTGATTAGGTCATCTGGTTCATCCGTATGGCAATAAATAAATTTAAAACTACACAGATTTGCAGTTATGATGAGCTGACACAAGATGAGTATGAGCCTGTGAATATAATTGTAGCCAGCTGACACACCTGCAATTGGTTTGCTCTCAAGAGGGAGTATACTGATGGCTGGTATTTCTGATGTTGTTAGAACAAGATAAGCTGTAAACCAAGATAATGCTCTTCCATGCTGTGCTAGAAACGCTCAGCAGATGTTCAGGTGAAGTGAAGAGAACCACACAATTGCTGTTATTAGATCACTTGATATTATAATGGGAGGACAGGTGTAGGTAGGAGGTGAACACTTGCAGAGCTGGCCAGGTTTGCTCAGCATGGGCCCAATCCAGTCATCGCTCAGGGTAAGGAAAGGCTTTGCAAGAGTAGCTGTGGGATTTCAACAGGACTCAACGTACACAGGCAGAAGCTACATAGCCCCCATGCACAGTAAGCTTGGCCCTGCATCTCCAATCTCATGCACAGCAATTGGACATGTAACATCTAAACATGTTTGGTGGAGGGCACAGCTTAATGAGTACAGCTGTGGTAGCACTGATGCCTGATAGGTACAGACCTGCAAACTCTGCAGTTTTTGCTAAAAACTGGAAAGCAGCAGGTGCTGTTTCAGCAAGGGGTGCTGGGTGACCAGAGAAGGCAATGAACACTGCCCTCTAAGTCTCCCTCCCAGACCTGCAATAATACAGAACACATCTGTGAGTATTTCCGAAATAGCCAGGGCAACTTAGATATGCAAATCCCATTAAAATTAAATCAATGTGCTTGTTACTCCCACCTGCTTTCAAGACCTCAACTAATTTTTAAACAGCACAATGGCAAAATACATAATGAGCTGGTCTAGCCTTTCAACTTTCCTTATCCTCTGGGCTAGAAATTGTGGGTGAATCCACTGCACAGCAGAGATACAAGGTAGCAGACAGCTTTCCCATGTGACAGAAGAAATTAATTCCTCCGGGTCTGTGTAACTTGACAAAAAAAGTATACAGTTTTTCCTATACAGCCATCTTTCAATAAACGAAAGAAAAAGACAGTAAGAAAATGTGTGTTCAAATCTAAGCAATAAAAAAGCAGCTACGTTTTGATGAACACTGTCGCTTTCAGAGGAACAACAGAAATGTTCAACTGTGCAGTTTTGATAATATAGCATGTCCCAAAGAGACTTTTTTTTTCCCAAATTGAGGCAGGATTCTCATAAAGTTGGAAAGACTGAACAGAATCTCATAACTGAGCTGCACATAGGCTAAAATTCAGCTGGGAGAGAGAGTAGTCTCTGCGGAGCTCAGCAGCCAAGCTCAAGTCACTGAAGGCTGGAAATCAAGCAAGGGCAAGTTCTATTGATGCAGTCTTCCCCCAAATGGATACTGGTGATGAATGCATTTCAAATGCCAATAATCTCAACCTTTGTTCAGTATGATACAAGCTTTGCATTACATTATTGGCAAACACCTTGCTGATATTTGCCACTACACTACTATTTGGTGCCTGCCCATCAGGGCTTGCAAGCACTTACTTCTTTATTTTTCCTTTCCACTGGCTGTAATTATTTCCCCAATGACCTAGTAAATGTCTCGAATGAAAGTGACCTTGATGCCTAAGTACATTTTCTCTTTGTCTTGTTCAGTCCATTTCAAATGCAAGTTCTATTGATAAGCTTGTATATTCATTCTAGTCGATTCACGTCTTTATTAGTAGTTTATTTTAGTGTAGCAGTTCCTAAAACAAAGAATGATCCTTTTTGATTTGTTTGTCCAATTTACACTCAGCTCTGTAAGGGGATCCTCCCTCGGTCAAATCTTTAAAAGGATTTACCTCTCTCCAGGCCTCACCCAGCACCTTGCACCTTAGCTGCAGGGAGTTTCTTTCTTTTGGTGCCAAAGTAGAGCTTTGAATTTACTCCTCTCTCCACTCACAATTTCTAGTGACATTCTTGTCCTTAGCCCATCCATATGTTGGTTTAGAACTGCAGCGATATCAGTTCAAATCCTCTTTTTCCCAGAACATCCTGAACCTACACCTCCACCAGGCCACAGAATGTAACTAACCTGTTATAACTGTTCTGAGGTGCAGATTTTAGTGCTGCTTTTTCAAGCTCTTCTACTTTGCACAAACAAGTGAAAATGCCCATTTTCTCTGGTTGAATTAACTTAATTATGTCCTGTTAAAAAAACAGCGCATTAAATTCAGTCATTAAGAATTCAGGCTTTTCTAATACACAGTATCAGATGAAAAAACACTGCTGGCACCATAGCAAAAGTACACACCTCTACCACTACAACCGATCGCAACATTGGCTTCAATTTGCTATGGAATAAATATACATACACATCCCTCTCTTGCCTATAAACCTCTGCAGGAGCAGAGCTGCAAAGGAGCTCCTGCTCTGCTGTCTACAGGAGTTCAGTTTTAGTCCCAGAGAGTTCTGAAGGACTGAAACCTGACAGCAGGGACTTGCAGAACTTACAAGTGCTGTAGTAACACACTTTCAGTCTGTGCAATTCAGTTTCCCTGAAGACATTCCACAGTGGGTATCAGGCCAGTGCTGCTGTTGCACAGTTTTTCCTCAATGGGAGAAGTCAGGGTATCCCTTGTTTCACATATTCTAATCTACACAAGTACCTAAACTCCCATCTAATAAATGCATTTAGGAACAAAAGCCTCAACCAAAATATGTCAGTGGATGCTGTATACAAGTAATAGTACTGCTGCAATGTGGAGCTCTGTGGACTGGTAATGATTTTGTCTTGTGGGATAGGAGCCTAAGGCCTGAGCTAGACAGATATGCTTGGAATTTAAACAGTGCTTTTTTGCCATTTGCTATTGGTTTAAACATTACATTTAAACCCCAAAGAGGGGTTATTAATCACTATCAAAATAACATATCTAGTTACCACGTAAGGAATTGAGTAAGCAAGGGTGTGAGCAGCAAATTATAGTGCTCGCATATGGAAAACCAATATGCTAAGATATCCTGACATAATGGATCTTGAACAGAAGTCTTACAACTGGGAAGAAGTTTCTCTTCCCAAGGGAAACATTTTAAAGTCTGATTGGAAAGAAAAATATTGTCATTCTTTGAGGAAAAGTCTTTCCTGGAAGACTTTTGGGACCCTCAGAAAACAAAAACATATTTACCGCCCTGGGGAATTTTACCGTAATATGCCTGAATGAAACATTTTAAAGCTTATTATTCTTCAGGGGGTTTTGGGGTTGTTTTTGTTGGTTGTTTTTTTTGTTTAAAAAAAAAAAAAAAAACCAACAAATAAAACATAATTAGAAAATGTTTCCTAGTCTTATTCTTGTTACAGAAACGTCAACAGGTAAAGCAAATAAACTTTTTAACCTTCTAGCCTATTGCTGGTATCTATTCATCTTTGCCCACTCAGACAAAAGTATCAAATAGACAAGCTAAACAATAATTATCAGTAAAGAAAATGATCTATCAAGCAGGCATACACATTCGGGTCCCTCTCCTGTGCAGGCAGACTTTCAGGACTGCCATGATGCCAGGGTGGGGCTGTGCACATCGTGTTGCACAGGAGAAGTTCTGTTTGGAAGAGCGTTCTTCTGAATGACTGCCTCTGCCTTAGGGTGTCGACTTGGGCTGCCATGATTGTCACTGGGAAGAAATAGGGGGGTTTTGTGCCCACTGCATCACCCGAAATTACAAACTAATTGGTTGCCCAAAGAAGTTCAGATGAGTCATTCCCTAATACTCATTTCTTGTCACTGACAATGCGGCAAGTGATGACAAAACTAGGTGTACAGCTACATCTACTGTAGATGCCTGAAGTTATGTGAAATTAATTCTACCAGATATTTATTTTTATAAATGGTATTGACTCAAAAGATCAATGACACTAAGAAAGACAAAAATCTGTTATTTCTATTTGCTGTAAATTCTGGATTAGGTTTTGATTCTAACCCCCCTTGTTAATATTCAAGAAAGGATAATCTGTGTGAAAATTAATGGAAAATGAATTACTGCCTTATAACCAAGTGAAGTATGAACACAGATCTGGTTGTCTAGAAATTTGATTTGTGCTGCATACTGAATGTGGTCTTGGGAGCTGCAGTACATCATGGTGAGGGACAGAACTGCATGTTTTATAGATTTTTTTGTGCTTAAATAGGTAGTACCTCCACTTGAGCATAAGGTGAGTGAAAGCTGCTGGGTTTGATCCTGCAAGGCCTCCTTGTGCTAAATTACTTCCATTTTAATTGGTGATGAGGGGATGGAGTCACAAATCTATTCTCACAAGTCGATATTACAATAAAAGATCTGTCTTGAAGAAAGTCTCAAAAAGGCACCTAAAACTTACCAAGTCAAAGCAAGCTGTCTGCTTTTGAACCTGTATGGTACCAAACTCCTCTAAACAGCATCTCAAATTTGAGACCATATCCCAAACATTATGCCTGCTGGGTAGGGGGCTGTGAAGCACCCCATCCCTCCCCTTCTCCTACTGCAGGCGAGGAGGCAGCCAGGGAGCTGCCATCAAAGGATGGGAGGAAGTTTGTGGAAGACCCACATGGTTCAAGGGATTACAGCAGCAAAACTGTTTCAGGTCTGACATGCCAGCCTGATACAGGTATGTTTGCCACCTCCCTGGGCAGGGTTTGGGGGAGCACAAGAGACGGGGCAAGGCTTGGGTCCTTCAGAAATGACCTTGGGATATGATCCCTTCTTCAGCACACAGGGCTGTGCAGGAGAGATGGGAGGAAAGGGGATTCACAACATGAATTTCCTCGAAAGGCAGGGAAAGGAAGAGAGGAAAGAAAGCCTTCCTTAGGAAACCACCTGGTGAGACAGCACTAGGCTGCATGCTCATAAAATCATTATTGCTTTATTTACATTTCTCAAACACCTTGCAGTTCCGCAGGGGTCAATTTTCACTCCAGACAACAACAGACTAATGCTCAGCTGTTCCTTATCAGTCTGTACAGAAGAGCTGAGCCACAGTATGAAAGCTACCTGCCTAACTAGTGATTTGACTCTGCAAAGCAGAGGAAGACCTTGTAGATTTGTGGTCCTTATCTCCATACAGTGTATCCCTGAAAAGCTCAGGCTTGTGCTTTTCTGAATCTTCAATTTGGCTGCCAAGAAGTGAACTTATTTTAGATTGATGATATCATCATTTAGAGAGCCACAACTATGGAAAAGACTCTTTTTGGGAAATGGTCATTAAAACCAAAAACATCTACCTGAACAGCTGGCACTGTAAGACAAATGGGAGAAATACTGAAGGAATAAAGTTTTTATATAGACCGCATCCCTTTCTGTTCTAAGGCTGACTCATAACTTCTTTTAAGTAGCAGATGTTAATAAAGAAAAGAAACTGACAGAAGATACAAACATAGTTCTCATCATTTTTTTCAACCTAGCGTAAAAACATTCTGAAACCTGGATTTTAATTCAATATAAAACAAACCACCTAAACAGAAGTCTTGTTTGTTCAGAATTTTTCTGTTCAGTTTTATTCAAATTTCCATTCAAGATCCCATTCTTTTACAAACCTGACCTGCTATTCTAGACAGGTAAGTCTAGAAACATTGGTGCTGCTTCAGAAGCACGAGTTCTACAATTCTTAGCTGTGAGAAAAGGGAAATATACCTGGAGGGACATCTGCTTAATAGCAAGAAATCAGAAAGTAAAGAATAGAAGATGAATTATTCTTTTTCCTTGTGCAGCCTACCACAGTTCTCTGTAAGGCACAAAGACCCTTCCCATGCTCCTTCCCTTATTTTTGAAACACTAAGAAAAAAGCCTTGGCAGTAACAACATACATTCCAGTTAAACCTTTTGATCTCCGTAGCTGAAGCATAAAGGAGGGGAAAAGAGTATGTACGCTACCTCAGTGAGATTACTCCTGTAGGGCAAATATAACTGAGCTATATCCCAGAAATATATCCCAAAGCAACATTATATCTAACAAACATAACAGAGCTGATGAGCTTCTAAATTCAGAAAGGAGTGATATGCTGCCCTGAGCTGGTGGATTTTATTCTTGTTAGAAGGAAGGATAACTGCTATCACTAGAATAAATAAAAAATAACAGTAATAAAAAACCAACAACAAATCAACCTCCTCTTAATCTATTTTACATTTTATACCTAAACATCATTGCACAAGTAAATTCTTATTTCTTCTCTTTACATTCCCTCTCACTCATGCATGTTTCTGTGTATAATATATATGGAGTTCACACAATAGGGAGGAAAAGAAACAAGAGAGAATGCCTGTGTTATTCTGAAAAGCAAACATCAATACTAGAAAATAAATTAAAATTTCATTTGCTGCTCTTTGACATACAGACATTGTAGCAACTTCTTGGATACTCTCCTTATCAAAAAAATACTGTATGCAGGACTAAAGTTTCTGAAAACAAGTCTGTACTTCATGTAAAATGGAGATTTCTGAAAACCTTTTTCTTTACAATGACACACTAGCTCTCTCTTCCTCCTTTTCATTTAGCTGATGACTTGCAAACTTGCAAATATAGATCTTTTATAGGAATTGTATTTGTTACCAACTTTTTTTCATGCAAAATCAGGTACTATTGTGCTTAAGCTGCAGAAACAAATCAGGCTCACTTGCTTCTTTTGGCCAAGTGTAATTTTATTTCTTGAGTCACTACATCCAAATTTAGCAGCCTACATGTTTAGGTCATCCAACAACCCAGAAATTATAATCCTGCATCTAAACTCTCTTTTTCTGTGTCATCCCTATGATCCCTCACTGAATACATTATTTCTGATTCTTTGTACTGAAGTCATGAATACCTTAGAAATGCATCTATGGCAAAACACAAAGGTGTGGCTAAATACTCCCACTGGGAAGTACCTGTGCAAGTTTATATTGTTCACCTGTACATGACCTCTCTTCAGGACCAAATTTAATTTTCTTATTTATCAGCTAGGGAGCATGACTGGTGGCACAAAACATACAGGACATGAGTTAAACTTCCCAATTTGCAATGTTTACATAAAGAGAAAGCCAGAGTAGTTCTCTCAGGAGCTGTAGTATACTTGCATTTCCCATTTCTAAGGCACTTTGTCTTCTTTGAAGAGAAAGTCCATTAAGTCCACAAGTAACGCACATATTCATACTGCTTTCAGATTTGCTGTGATTGGTGGCATACAGGATAGTGCTTATAGTTCAGATTTGGACTCGCTTGAACAAGGCAAATCTAATATGCAATCCCAAATTAGAGTATGTTCACATTTCCTTTTCTTTTGTGCACACCTGAGATTTAAATTACCTATAAACTGTTTCCAGACAGGTTTTAATTATTCACTACTTTTAATTATTCATCTTTAGCATAGCCTCTGCATAACATCCACTGATTTTTTGAGAAAGTAATTTTACAAATACTATTGGACTGTAAAGCTGGAAGAGCCCTCCTACATTGCTGAATCCAGTCTTCCACTGTTATTAGCAAACATGCATCTATGTTACTGTCCTCATTTTCACATATTTCCTTTATAAAATTTTCTTTCAAGGATTAAAATTCTTTTTTGTCTTGTAGAAAGGCAAGGGCTGAAAGAGAGCCATGCCCATAAGCATCTCAGATGTAGCTAGCTAGCCAGAACCTCATTGCCTCAATAATCTGGTGTTTTAGAAGACTTTCTGATGTTGACAGAGCTGAGCCATCTGCTTGCTATCCACTGAGGCTTCTCCAGGGGCAATTGTAAGGGACTGTCCTCCAGGCACATTTCTGTGCTGACCTCTCTTGAGATGGTGTTTCACTGTTCTGAAATTGCCTGGTTGCTTCCATATTTTTGCTCAGGCCATGTAAAATAGGTTTTAAAGTATTATCTAGGCAAAAAGAAAATTAGTGTCTCTTTCAATTCTATGCTGAAATGCAAGTTACTTCAAGCCATATGGCTACTCTTCTACCACTCCAGGGATCAGTAAAACAGGGTGTCAGCAGAAGGCAGTCAAAAAGCATTGACTGTCTGAAAGGAAAATAGGAGTCGGACATCTCTGTGAAGGGTTAAACCTAGCACTGCTTTCTACTGTGACATCTACCAATTGTTCTGAGGACAGAGATATACCCTTACAGTACTTCCACACAGGCAGTATCACCTTCATTTTCCAGGCAAGGGACTGGAGAACTGATTTTTATAAGGTATTTAAGCTGTGCTTACTTTTTTTGTTGTTGCTTGTTTACTCTCAACACTTTCTCTCTTTGGATCAAAACAGTTTGCATGCCTTCTATTTAGCAGTCCAGCCTCAACAGGATCAGCAAGTTGCAAGCCCATTCACATCTTCCCTCCTCAACATTCCAGTCTTATTGTAGACCAGTAGCTGGGACACTGTCCTAGTTTCGACTGGGATAGAGCTAATTTTTTCTTCTTAGTAACTAAAATAATGCCATGGTTTGGATTCAGTATGAGAAGAATCTTGATAATGCACTGATGTTTATAGTTGTTGATAAATAGAGGACTTTTCAACTTCCCCTGTCCTGCTAGTGCGCAGGTATACAAGAAGCTGGGAGGGAGCACAGCCAGAGCAACAGACCCAGATTGGCCAATGGAATATTCCATATCATACAACACCATGCTCAGTTTATAGATGAGGGTTGATGGGAAAGCTCACTCTTGCTTCTGGGATTGTAATTTTGGGATTCTAACTTCTCTGGAATCACTAGCCGGGAACGGGCTGAGCATTGGTCGGCAGTTGGTGAGCAATCACATTGTGCATTATTCATTTGTATTTTCTACTATTATTATTATTGTTATTATTTTAATTTTATTTTATTTCAATTATTAAATTGCTTTTATCTCAACCTACAAGTCTCCTTACCCTTGCTCCTCCAACTCTCTTCCCCATTCCTCGGGGGTGAGTGAGGGTGAATGAACAGCTGCATGGTGTTTGGCTGCTGGACAGGTTTAAACCATGATAGACACTTTCCTGAAGTCAGAAATACAGCTGTCCTCTCTCAAGTTTCCACTAAAATCCCAGGTGAGCATGACAGCCACAACTTTTTCCACTTAACTCCAGACAGTACTTGTACCATCATGGGGTTCCCACCTGCCTGCATTCCCACCCCTGCTGACACAAATCCAAATCTTCCCAGCAATATAAAACCCAACTGCACACTAAATGTACAAAGCCATTAAAGTAAGATAAATGAAACAAGAAGGTTTTAATGCCCTTTATCACAGACAGTCTGGAATGAGGCATCCTGTTTTTTCAGGTGAGTGACAGAGCTGACACATTGTTACTTAAAAGGCCAGGCATATTTATTTTTTGCCTTGAGTGAAGTGGGAATCAGTTATTTCTCATATGTTAATTTAGTTAACACTAATCAACACCAAAGTCTGGGGGTCGGGTGTGTGTGAGCATTTGCTTCCTGTAATGATTTTAGACGTTGGATCTTTTTTGTGGTAGATGTTTTTAAAAGGGTAATGATGTAATTCCAGTTTTTCACAATTTACACAGCCATTGAGATGGGGAAAGCAAACAAGACTCTACTCATTGAAATTAAATCTTTACCACTATGTTTCAGCAGTCATTTATTGCAGCAGGAATGCCAAACCACAAAAACAATAGAAAGTGGTTTTATATTATGACATTAACACAATATTTGCAAAATTTTGACCCAGGTGATCAGCTCTATGGTCTGCTCTCAGACAAACAAGATCTCAGTTCTTCATGGGGGTCTACTTTATAAAAGAAGACTGTAGGGACAGACAACCCCCAAGTAAATTCTGTGTAATTCTGTTAAAGCTAAAACGACTCCTCTGGCTGAACTATCACATGACACTGGGTCTCAACTGACACAAGAAAGCACAACAGAGTATAGTCAGTGCACAAATATGAGCCATCAAGAATAGCATCCAACTCCTAGAGAAAGTTACCGGGTCAATACTGCAACATAGACTTTAAACTTCCATCCACATCTAGATCACCTTCTCAGACACAGGTAGAACTCTATGGAATTGCCTCACTTTCTTCCCTTGCTTATCCTTTCGTCCAAGAAAGCAACCCATTTCCAGCCAAGCAGGACCTCCTACGTTCTTTCCTTAATTTGCCCACTACATTTCTTCAGGAAGTTTCCCAGGTTTTAGGGGTTTTTTTGCAGGGTGAGAGAAGCAATTATTTTAAATACTAAGCTATGATTTATAAAGTTGTCTATATTCCTTTCAGTATTTTCCATACAATATTTGTCTCATAACACACAAGAACTCTAATGATGGACATATCAGAGATGCTCCTGGCACAGCATTTGGCCCTTTGCAAACATCCCTTCACAGGAATCCTTGTTTGCTGCCAATGGTGGAGACTGAAGTCTGAAATCTGGACTCAGTCAGGACTTGGCAGCCTCCAGATGGAAACACAACCCACTGTCTGCCAAACCAACACCCTAACAGATTATGCTGTTACCCTTTCTCCCTGCTGGTGTCCATCAGCAGCCCAAATGAACAAATTGCCTTTGTGCTCTTCATAAAAGAAGGCAGTACAAATGATTTTAGATGTTATAATGAGCTTCACCTGCTCTGCACTCATGTGGGGACTTGGTCTGTGTTCAGCTTTTGTATTCATATCATTCTACTGGATAAGGTTGCAAGTATTTGTGTGGCTGTGAGCACGTGTGCTTAATACTTTTAATAGGACAAAGGCCTAGCACAGAAGCAATTATGCAAAGGCTTTACACTGGTTCTGCCATCAAGGCTTTTGAAGCATTTGTACAGCTTTTTTGCCTTTACCCCTATATTTAAATCCAGATAGGCATTATTAGCATGTTACACTGGTAGGTTCTTTGGCAAAGTGCTTGGGTCAAATTGGTTTATATTTGCTAAACAAAGTCAATGAGACCTGTCAGTGGGATGAGTTATGGGACCTGCTCAACTTGATGGGAGATGCCCCAAAGAATAATCAATTCTTGGGTTTGTTTTCTAATCTGGCTGGTACATTAATGAGTTTCTAATTCAGCACACGCAGTATTGCTTTTAGGAAGATGAGATAGTTTGAGGGATAAGGAGAAAGGGTTGACTTTAAGCCATCTGAGTTAAAGCGATATTCTTGCCTCCCTCTTCTCCTGTCCTCCAAGAAGACAAACTCAAATTGATGTAAATACTCCTACATCGACACAAGTTGATATAGAAAGTGAAATGAGCAATTACAATATAATGCATGTTTTATACTGTTTTAACTGCAGCCATGTATAGGGCTTTTCTTTAAAATCTTCCAACTGACAGAGTTACGCCACTAAAACTTTCCAGTCATGAGTCTGGAAAACTCAGAATTAAGGCCTGAAAGAACTGAGCACTACTGATGTTTTAAAAAGTCAAATATTCTTCAGCTTTCTGGTTGGCCCTGGCAACTATAAAGTTCTGGTTTTGGTGATACTGTTCTGACCTCAACCTTCAAAGATGCTGCTAGCTATCCATGTCAATCTGAGGCTGCAACTGAGAGTTGATGCTGGCTTGTACTGAGCAGACAGGTCTGCATCAACATGAAGCTCCCCTAGTCCCAGAGGACTAAGCATCAACCTGGTTGGTGCTGTTTCATCTGTGACCAGACAACCTCACTTCAAAGCAGCACCAGAAGCTCGGCAAACAGCTTCCCAATAAATCCAAGCCCTCAATGGACAAGAATGGAGTGAATCTTTTGCAGTACTTAACAATCAGAGTCATGCCTTTAACAGAGTTACATGCTCTGCACTACTGAATGGAGATTAGTGGAGAGACTGAAAGGCTCTCATACTTTTTACACAGTAGAACTTTTGAACTTTGGTTTTACCCTTCTTCTCCCCCTTCCCCCCCATTTTTTTTAAAAAAAAAGACAAAAAAAAAGGCAGTAGCTGTGTTGTTAAATGCATAAAGAATGGAACTCAAACTTGTCTCTTGTTCAATGGCCACAAAGACAGCCCACTCCTTTCCAATGATACCAAACTAAGGAAGATGACCTATACAGGACTATGACTACAAACTCAGGACCAAACAATAAATGAGGTTGGAAGGAACCTCAGAAGGTCCCTGGGAACATAAGGAACAGCAAATCAGTACTCCAAGATCACCTGCTGCTTCATACTCATATTGCTAATTCAATTAAATTGCATCAAAATATTTTCCAAGAACTTCACTATGAGGGACTGCAGGAGTTACAACACAGAACTGAATTGCAGCATTTGGAAAACCTCATGACAGGTATTCAAATACTCCAGTTTGATACAGCAACAAACCACAAACAGGAAAGCACAAGCTATGACCACTGGAGAGAAGTTTCCAAGAAGGACTTCAGTGAACACAAGAGAAACAGGCATGAGGAACAGCACCCAGCAGATGAATGCACAGTTTCAAATAATGTTCAATTTGTCCAAGGCCTGTGAAACCCTGTTCAGTACCAGCCAAAGACAAACTATTTCCCTTCTTAATGGCAAACTGGGCACTGGGCAGCCTTATGCAAAATACATGGCATTGCTCCCTTTGCAGCACAGCTGGTGGGCGTGGATAGCATTCAGTCCTCCAAGTTTTCCAGCAAATGTCATGTTAATGTCTTCACAGAGACGACTTATGTTCCACATCAGTCAGGGTATGTTTTTCAGTGACAATAAAAAGAAAATCTGTATCACAGCCAAATAGCTACCTTCTTTCATTGTCCTGGCAGCTCTCCCTCTTATCTACAGGCCTGTGTCTTTGTTAAGTTCATTTTCTCTGTGTGCAATAGAAATCTCCTCTGCTGTACCAAGAGAACAGCTAGTTCTGTTTCACCCTTGGCAGCCAAGATATCAAACCTCCCCAGTGCCTGCTTTTTTTATTTTCCCATTCCCAGGCAGCTATAGCATTCTGCTTGACATCCAGAATGGATCAGTGGCTCTCTTGGTCTAGATTTTACTATTTTACTATTTTCTCTCCTTTGTGAGTATGAGCTTAAGAGGGTTTGCTGAAGAGAGAACTATTAGCAAGTCCAAGCTGGCTCCCTTTATCCCATGTATTTCTGGGCTTTTTTTTTTCAGCTCATTTTATTCTCCTCAAATCAAACAGTTATTCTCATTTATAATTCCTGTAACCAGGCTTTCTTTTTCCCAGCTGACTGCTCATACACAGTGCCATTGCTCTGGACCTGTCATTCACAAAATTATTTCCCAGCACATCCAAAAGCATATAGCTTTCAATATGCCCACAGACTCTCAAGTATCCATTGGTGTGCACATACCTCAAACTGCTGACTTTCAAACACAGCTGGATTAGTCTCAGCAGTGAAATCCAGCCACTCCTTCAGCAAGGACAATTGCATCAAGCACATGACAAATAGCTGGGAAATAGGAACCATTTGCATGCAGTAGAGTTTAATTCACCTTAATTCACAAGCTAACACACTAGGCAAGAGGGCAAATCAGAGTCACTTTAAATATTATAGCACTGGCACAGTGCTGCATCCCATCTTACTTTTATCAGTGTGTCAGCTAGCCAATTTTGCACCATTTTCCACTTGTTCTAGTGCTTTCTACCTTAAGTAGCATCACTGGTTCCAAGGGGACACAGCTGGTAAACTCTACGTACTGTACTGCACTCAGAGCACAACCAAGTTTTCAGACTGTATATCAAAGGGAAAGGATTCTTTTCCATAGCTGCTTCCTACATCACTTCATATGATCTTTTCACTCTTCCAATAGTAAATACCATTGTCTTAATTTTCCACTGATATTGAGAGAAATGGAATAGCTTGCAAACCTACATTTTCCTCCACAAGATACACTCAGAATGTATATCAACATACATTTAACTTAAAGGTTTTAACTGCCATAGAAATGAAGGCATGGAACAACCACCACAGACAGCTTTTTGATCTTAACAAATTTAGTCTGCACATATTAAATTACCCATAATTGTTGATGAAAGCAAAATTATAATTCTGGAGCACAGTAAATAAAATACAGTTAAAAGCACCATGTAGCAGCACACCTGGGAGTTACATTTGTGTAAGAAAGCAATTCAGTAACAGACTGAGGCAACATATCTCACAAACATTAGTGCAACATCTGGAAAAAAAAAAAAAGGCAGATTTTTTAAATTTTTAAAAATATGCTTAATCAAATTACAAAAATCTCAGAAATGTCTAATCCAGCAGCTTCTCCTTAATGGCAATATAATACAACGGTGGCCACCAAACAAAATAAATCCCCTCCTGGTAAACCTCCATGTGGAGGAAATTCTTTTCTTTACATTTCATGAATCCATGATTGCAAGTGCAAACTTCCTTATGCACTTGTCACTGCAAAGTAGTTAGAGATCTCCTATTTAAAAAAAGTGAAGTACTGTTGGCATATAGCACCATCTCATCTTTCTAGCAATAGTAGTTTTCAGATGTATCATATAGTAAAAGAATATTAAGTAGACCTGTTGTGAGTGATATCAAATGAGGTTGTAAACTTAACATATAGCCTGGAAAATTTACAAATTTCTGTCTCAAAGTAGTATTAGTAGAGCTTGCAAAGTCTCACTGAAAGAAAGGCACCTTACTGGCTTATTTCATATCAATCACCCAGCTGCATCAGCCAGTCCCAAATAAAAACACTGACAACCTTCACAGGGCCATTACCTTCATGGATATGACAGAAGTTAACACCATCACATCTTAGACAGCTATTTCCTTTATTCGTCTTTTTATTTTGCTTTACAGTGGACCACAGAGGCACGTGTCAAGATCTGCATAGATAGGAGATGTAGGGACTAAGCTGTGGATGGTTTTGAAGACCAGACACAGCAAGGAGGACCTGGTGAAGGGATTGACAAAACTAGCTGGAAAAGAAGCAAAGATAATATAATTACCCTCACTGTCACTAATGTATCACAGAACCTTTACTGTAATGCTATTTCAAACCGAAACTGAAAACTGCCCTAAGAACCCTAAGTGAAAAGTCACTGTAAAACAGTAAGAAATCAAGTTGCAAGAATGCATTAACTGACTCTCATGTAGAAACAACTTTATAATGTCACTTGAAGGACATGGAAAGAATGCAGAAAATCACATTAATTACATTTGCAGGCGATACTGAAAACTAGGGCAGTATTTGTAACTGAAAAAATAATATATTGTATGCATCCTGAAAAAAATGATAGTTTTGGAATATATCAATATGCCTATTTAGAAGGTAAATTTGAAACAAAATGAGAAAGTAAAGGGCACGGGTAAGGTAGATTTGCTTTAAAAATAATCTAGGACAGTAGTAGAGAATAAATCTAAAATAAGTTTGTAACTAAGCAGTCATTAAAACAAAAGGAAGTAGAAGCTTCCTACCCCACACAACTCAGATGCTTAGGAAGACACTTGCACTCCCTGGACAAGCCCTGAGCACCCAGTTCTGTTTGTGAAGAAGAAGAGCATTCCAGGGCTCTTTAGGGAACACGGGTGAACCCAAGTGTAAGAGAACTACATTGAATTCTGATTTCTTCTGCAGAGGAGACCTGAAGCGGGTGAAAAAATCAGTATCCCAATGTGCAATTAACAAGAGCTTGAAAAGATGATTAAGGAGAAAACTGAAAATATATAGTGAACTGCCTTGATAACCTGTTGGGTTATACGACAGTTTTTTACCAGCAAGCACTGGAAAAGGAGAGGGTTGAATGAAGATCAATTAGATGAAATCAAAGCCTGGGATAAAAAAAAAAGATCAGCATCAAGCAATTTCTACCAGTGAGATGTAGAGAAGTCTGTCAACAGAAACAGTGCAGACCCCCTCAAGAATCTCTTTAAAAAGAGTTCCCCAAAATCCTCATGCCCAAAGGGTATATAAAAAGAAAGCAAGCTAGTGCTATTGGGGGCTGAGATAGATGACCTCTAATGTTTTGTTATGCCAAGCTTCTGACGCTTACACTACCAAACTAACATCCAGAATGATCACAGCCAGAAATCAAAAATCCAGTATTTTAAGGGGGTGTTTGCAGCATAACATCATAAATACACATGCAACAAACACAAACACCTGATCTAACTTTTACCTTGGGTTGTTGAAAGAAAATGGGGATGTAACAATCATTTCTGTTGACTGGGGAAAATGGGAAGAAAGATGTCAGGGGAAAGACGTGATTCATTTCTTGCATCCTCTCCCCAGGCACCTGGCACTGGCCATTGCCGGTGCAGGAAACTCAGCTAAATGGGTCTTTCACTCACCGTTGCAGATGTCATTTTCCTAGAGAAAAGATACACTAAGCTCAGCGATCGAGTCACGCCCAAGAGACTAAAGAGAAAAACCATCATGGGTCTGCTTCAAAGAAAAATGAAAGCTACTGTTGTCTGGCTACTAACTTAGAGATCAGAAGGAATATTAAATAGTTAAGAGTCTTCTGAATCTCTCTGGGGGTCTCCCATCTCCCATGTAAGGAGACAGATTGACACAGGAAAGGCTGTGGTCTTCCCAAATTTAGACAGAGAGGAGGCCAAGGGAAATGCTGAATATCTGCTCTGTTTTCTCCAAGAAAAAAAGATGCGGATTTTCCCTACATAAGTGATATTTTACATGCATCTATTTGTCACCATCATCTGGCATTGCTGAAACACCAATGCCTCACAACCAGAACTGACATTGAAAGGAAGATCTTCACCATGAAACAAAATGCAAGTCATCTGGCTAAACTCAAAGAATTTAAAAAAAAAAAAAAAAAAAAGGATCACTGAATGCCAAGCATCTGATATAGAAATAAAATGTAATTTTTCCCCACAAACATTCAGGTAATCACAGAAGCATAGAAAACAGAGCTGGAAGGAACATCATTAGGTCAGTTAGTCCATCCTTCCTCAAGGCAAAAATCAACTATTCCACAAAATAGAACCTGAAAATTAGCCTTCATTTTAATGTGCAGGTGTTTTTCATGCTGTGGTGACAAAGAAAAGAGGACCAGAACTGATTGAATCCACATTTCAAAACAACAACAAATAAAACATATTCCTCTTCTTTGAGACTGGTATGTAAAATCCTTCAAACTACTGCGGTGAAGTGTGAGGAATGTACAAAAAATAATGAAGAATACCTATCTAGGGAAAGAAATGAACACTGTGAAATGAGTGATTTGTTGGATGTTGTGAGCACAAGCAGACATGAATCCTTTTCAGAAGCAGTCAGAAAAGCTTACAATGGTTCATAAATCTAAAGCTGGGGGGAAAAAACAGAGACAGAAATAAAGTAAAGCAAACACTTTAATAATGGGGATTCTCCCTCATATGAGGGAAGGAGATAAGTGTTACTGGGTAATGCCAAACAACAGGATGTTCAAACTTTTGCTCAAGCATGAGACAGTTGACACAAGAAGCTACTGGTTTTATCTGATCTATTGAGAAGATACATATTCACAACTGGTCTGCAACCAAAGGGACCAGACCATTCCCTGCTGTCACTGCACTGAAGCTGGGAAGGAGTGTAAGCTACACTTGGATGTTCATGCATATCAAGTTAATTGTAAAATGTAGAGAGATCTCCTTGGCTTAGGCTGCATTCTCTCTGGCCTTAAATACTGACCACCTGCAGTGGGACCCCTTCCAAGGCATAGTATGGCTTTGAGACTCATTTTTACAAGATTGCCTAGAAAGGAATATATAAAAGAAATTAAAGTGTATATACTTGTATATCAGCAAGGAGCTTACCACAATTTCAAAGAAATAAAGGGGACAGAGGGACAAACTCAGTGAAGTACACAGGACTACTTCCCTATCTAATGATGGCCATATGTGAACCACCAAAGTGGTGCCACATTTAGATGTTGAAAAAGATGTGAGGCCGTGTCAGAAGGCCCGTAATTCACATTCTAATGGAGTTGAAGGGAATGTAAGCCTCTGTCTTATCCTCTCTTTCTATATAGCAAAGTATAACATGGTACATAGGTATGGTTTTATACACATATCTCACATTCTGGCATTGACCAACTGAAAATGTAGACTAGTAAGAAATAACTTCACTCTTTGATAACAGAATTGATTTTAATGTTCTCTTTTACTAGGCAGCAAAACCCGAGATCGTCTAGCAAATATTAAGACAAAGATGTTATTTTAAAGTAATAATAGATGCAGTCTCTTTTTCCAATTATAAACACAAGGACACAATTTATTCTACTCTTCCAAACACATGTTTTCATAAGAATAATGTCCTTTATAACTTTGGCATTTTATTGCCAGTACTCTGGGTATTTATAATTTTCGGGACAAATGGCAGCCAGAAGACCTTCATACAAACATTTAAATTTATCTGCATGATGTTTATTGAGGAAGAGCTTACAATATATATGGAACTTTTACTATTTTTTCCCTATTGTGAAATACAAACGTACAGGGATCCTGCTAACTATTGATTATGCATCCATGCTCTAATTATAATGACAAAAGTGGCATCTGATTTTTTAGCTAAAATATTAAATAATTATATTAAGATCATAGTAATATTTACTTTTAACATTCAACAAATGCCAACTTCAGTGAAAGTTGATTGCAATGTGCATGAGGCTACCTTGGTGTAAAAAGAAAAACCTCCAAGGATTAGTGTACCTGATTAAATAAAAGATTGAACTGAATAAACCCAGAATGGAAATAATGAAAGGGATATGAATACAAAAAGAGCATGCTGAATGAAAGTGAATTATGCAAGCATGGAGAAAAATTGCCACTCTGTTCACTTTCTTTGTCTCATTAGATCTGGAGAGAGTTTTGAATATGCTAAGAGAATGCTGTTAGTTCCAGGTACACTGAGCTGTACTACCAAGATCACTGTCTGTCCTTACATTGAGTGAGCTTAGTGTTCATGGGGGATGCTAGACTTGAGAGTTCAGTCGTCTTTAATCAGTTCATGGTCAAAGTTACAGAAACTGCCAGTGATCTCTTTTCCATGCTCCATGCCACTATCAATACAGCCTTGGTTTAATGGACCCCATGCTGGAATGAAAAAAGCTCTTCGCTACTAGTTGTCAGTCAAGAATATTTGTCAATTGGATCAGCTTGTGTTAAATTGTGGGTGACCCAAGCAAGGGAGAATATCTTGGTAGTTTCACTTTGCACTAATGATCATTTCTGAATTACCTCTTCAAACAACAGGTTTGCACCTTTATGTAGCAATGCAATTACTTATACTAACCCCCATTGTTACACCAGACCTTTTTCAGCTGTTCAGAAATGTGACCTTTGAGACAAAAGTTTCATGACATAGGAGCTGTAGTAATAAGACAAGTTTTAAGCCTTAATTAGCTTTAATTAAGACTAATTTGCCCTGGCTACTCATTCCTGTCCCTGTTCGGCACTGTATCACCTCTTGAGTTGTGCTGCTACGGCCTATTTGAAATCAGGTTAATTAAATGACCCAGGCTGAAAAACAACTCCTTAGGTAGGATTTTTTTTTTGTTTTGATCAACGATCATTTCTTGACATATTTAATAGGACAGCCCACAAGAAGTTAACTCGACTGACGTGGGGGCACATTGCATCCTAGAGACCAGGACATGCTGCCAGGGTAAGGAAACAACTTATGCCAAAACCATGAAAATAATTTTCTGCAGCACAGACTTACAGCCTAAGATTCTCCCTCTCATTAAATCAGTGTCTGTCTAAACTTACTAAATATAAATTCTCCGTGCTTTGGGAAACCAAGAAAAGAGATAACTGATTTCAGGCACAAGCTGGAAGCTACAGAATGTGTCTCCAGATCCTTGCCTCCGCAGTAGGTGATTTCAGATGGAAAATGCCATCTGTGCAGTGCAAATGCCCCAATGCCTGGAGGTCAGTTCCCAGCAAAATATGGACTGAAACTGCCTTCCAGTTTCCTTTTCTCAAGACCTTTATCAGTATTACCTCTAACCCAGCTCATCTTGAATCAAAACTGAAAAAAGTTAAGGCATTTTATGTGCCAGCTAGAGCAACTACTGATATTGCTCCTAACAGTAATTCTTCCGTATGGAAAAAAGGATGAAATAAAATCAGTAGCAGAGCAGAGCAATGTGTTCGTTCCCTGGCCTCCCCACTGCAGTAACAATACAAATATTTTGCACTTTCTGAAGCAGCGATTCAATCCCATTTGCCCCTTCCTTCTGTAAACAGCTCTTCTCCATTTTAAGTGACTCACCTCCCTACTGCATTTGGAGAAACAGCTTGGAATCACCTTATTCCCATTTGTTCAGATGGTGGTTTTAAGCCAGTTTTCTTCTGTCTCCTGTTTCTTTTATAAAATTGACACTCGCATCCCTTCTCCAGGCATGTTCAGCATCCCAGCACAGGCAGCAGAGGGATTCAGGCTGACAAGAGCAGTGGATGGATTCAACCCCCGGGCAGTGCATTAGCTCTACAGCATGGAAGACCCTCTGCCCCTTTTCCCCAGCATTTATCTATCTAAGAATCAATCTGAATCTGCGAATGAGGGATTGTTCTGCTCTGGTCCCCTGTTTGATCTCAAAACTTATAACTATTTCATTGAATGGTAGAATTATGACATCAGCAATGACCCAGACAGACATCACAAAGGCTTCAAATTCATTTGCACTCAGCTGTTTTGTTAAGATTCTGCACAAGCCCTTTCACATTTTGATAAAGT
The DNA here is from genome assembly GCF_047716275.1 of Strix uralensis. Lineage (NCBI taxonomy): Eukaryota > Metazoa > Chordata > Aves > Strigiformes > Strigidae > Strix > Strix uralensis. Next base: position 16,374,109 of record NC_133973.1, on the reverse strand, counting down.
CATAGTTTGCAGCTATATCATAGCTCTAAATATGACCCTTTAATGACATTGCAGTCAGGAGATATGACAGTTTTTTGCCAGCTGGCAGTGGAATTTTTGCTATATCTATTAGAAAAATTGTATAGATATTTGAGAGTATATATAGAAAATACTATCAACAGTCAATCTGGAACTAAAGGGAGCTTCAGGCACATGACACTTGCAAGTTATTTTCAAGCTAATAGAATTTAGCATCCTCCTCAATCTAACATCTGTATTCAAAGAGTCAGTCACCATACTTTTGTCACAACATCAGCATTGTTGAACAGTAGCCCAAGTTGTTCTGTTTTTTTTTTTTTTCTTCTGCCTTGTTCTAGGCAAACATGCTTTAAATCAATAAAATCTCCATTTTACTTCATCATGAGCTCATTCCTTATTTCAAAAGGGTCTTAGTGAATAAGATATTTTAGAGAAAAAAAACAAAATGTACATTATTCCAACTGAAAAGTTAGTTTTGCTGAGACACACTTTCAAATAAAATATTTGTGAAAAATACACACTCTTGTGCAAATTAAAATATTCAGTCACTAACAAAAAGACCTCACAAGCTCTGAGAACCTTAAAATTCAGAATAATAGCATAGTTTGTTCTATTACCAAAGAAAAAAAATAATTACTACCTCCTCCTGTTTTACTTTCATTAAAAAATTCTTTTTAAAAAAGCATATATTTTATACATATATATAAATATTTTTACGCATCCAGAGGCTCCCTTTTCCTTCTTCCAGTACTTTCTACCCTTGCTCTTTTTATTTGCATGAGAGATGACATGAATCTAATGGCTTTGTTCCTAGACTAGATGAACCTCATAGGTACACCAGCATATCTGGGGCAACAGTTTTGTTAGCGACAGTACAAGGTCACACAAGGATAACCATCTGGAAGATTACATAGAGCGCAAGGCCATTAAGAGAATAATCTCCTTCCCATATGGGAGATGGTCCCATGACACAGAGCACAGCTCCAAACCAGAGTTCTGCCACTGCCCAAAGGTTAGCCTGGGTGCACCTCAGTAGAGAAATATATGCCAGCAGCAGAGACCACACACACACTTCTTGAAACTTCCGTGTAATCCAGGTGTGGTCTGGTGACATTTGTGATCTCAGAGCAAGCCCCAGAAAAATGCCCTCAAAGGCCAATTTTTTTACTCTTGACAACTGAAGAATTTCGGGGGTTCATGTATACAAATTATACTAATATATCCATACTACATCCTTTTGTTTGGGGAAACTCAGACTGTTTGAACAAATGTTCAATTAAACCTCATCTGCCACAGCAGGAAAAATATTTTTAATGATATCCTGTGGTCAAAATCAAAATTTGCTGACAGTTACCTCACAGTGGTGTTCAAGTTTAATATTGTTTTTCATACAGATAATAGAGTTATGTTTAGCAGTACTTGGCAAAACCTGACCTTTCTTGGTCATATCTCACAACACTGGAACACTTCTGGGATGAAACGTGTCAGGTGTTGAAGAGTGTGCAGTATCACCCTGTGCAATAGGCTTCAGCATGGGAAGCACTGAACAGGTAAACATGTGGGAGAAAATATGCAGTTACCTCCATCAGCACCTGGATAAGAGACCGCTGGCATCTATACTTCTCTGATACCATGGTCTAAGATCTGCAAGAAGCAGTGATGACCTTAACATAACCTATTTTCAAAGGCTCAAAAATACAATTTTTTAAGGGGCTAAGACTTCATCTATGACAAAATATAGGCAAGGTTAATATTAGAAGCTGGAGATACTTGCTTAGAAGTTTCATGTATGCGTCTGTGTTTTGGTAAATTCTCCAGTACCCAGAGATTTCTGGTCAGCCTTTGCTTAAAGAAGACAAGCTTTCCCTGTGGGACAAATCAGGTGTGGGAAACTTTAATCATAAACCGCAATGAATAAGGAAACTCTCAGTATGGCCCTCTCATTTTACAACTAGAGACTTTACATGTCTCATCCTTAGTGTCATCACTTAATCTGCAGACTGATATAAACCAGTGTATTTTCAGCATCTCCTTTAAAGGGATTTGAATATCCAGAGGAGTACGCTGGGAATTGATAATCACCCCCTTAGATCTTGTAGGAAATTGAGATGTGTCCTGATGGAGGGGAAATCAAGATCTTGATGTAATCAAATCAACTTAGTAACAACTGTTTTGGACATTTCATGCTAACAAGGGTTCTTTCAAATTACTCCTTCACCAACATTGCTGGAACTTGAAAAGAAATGTGATGCTGATGAAATAGTAATTATTAAAGAAATACTGTTATGACCCAGCCTCTTGTTACAAATCATAAAAATTTATTTTAACCTAGTTCAAATGGCTCCTTTATTTTCAACTGTCAGTGAGCACACATTTTAGAAGTATCTCCAGAAAAAATAAATTAAGAATTCCTTCTTTTTAAATGGCTGAAAGTGTTTCAGGAACCTGGGTTAGGAAACACACATTCATACATGCACTTATATTTGACATTACTTTCAAAGAGCTAAAAGAAGCAGCAATATTTCTTAGCAGATAGCTGCAGGTTAAAAAAAAATACTTCTAATGAACCAAGAATTAGTTGAAGACTAAGAAAGCATCTATTCCTTTGATTAATCAATTGCACAAAAATATAATTTGTCATCATACATAATGTCTCTGAGTATTTATCTGACATGGACACATTCATCAAATTATATCAGTCTTTAGGTATTTTATTTCGTTAAGTAGTAGTAGGAAAACTGCACCTCTGAACATGACAAATGTCACTATAAGCAGAAATGGACAATGACTGATCACTCAATAACCAGAGATTCTTCTGCTTCATTCCCATCAGCTATACTACAACAGCAGAAACAGATACAGAACTGGCTGGGAAAAAGAATCATGCAGTGTGTGTGTCTAATGCACTAAAAATGTCCTTCAAAGACAGACTCATCTGTGTACAGATATAATATAATCATGTAGTCAAGCTTAAGATATTTGCCTTTGCAAATACTGACTGAAAGATACTCATACTTTTACTGAAAGCAAGCAAAGAACAATATATATGTGCTCAGGGCCTCACAGAGACATTTTTCCTGAACTCATGTGCATAGTACCTTCTCTGTAATTTTCAGATGTTCTTGTTAAGTCACAAATACCATTCCCAGAGTAGAGGTACTTGATAACAAGCAAAGTGCCTGGAGACATCCAGGCACGAACACCCATACGAAAAACCAACATGGCACATCAGACTGCTTATGTTATTACTTATGATATCTAGGTATGCTTTGGCACATAACTCCATACCAGTTTTAACCAATATGTCAAAAAAATATAAAGGAAAATGAAAAAGATGAAATTTTCATTTTATCTTTCAGATTTATGTTTCTTCCCCCTATAAATATCCCAAAGAGGTTATTTTCATTATTATTGAAAGACAGAACAAAACAGGACAAAATTTTAGCAGTCAGCTTTGTCTATGCTTTCTAACTTACTTTATATTAAAAGCCAGACAGCATAACTGAACCAGAACAACACTGTAAATTTACACAGCCAAAATTTTCAGACTTTTTACACATTATTGCTATGTTCACAATTAACCAAATCAATCCCAATTTTAAAGAGCTTTTAAGAGCAGCGAGGAGTACTTTATTTACATGTTGCTCACTCTCCCACTTATTAACCTTATTGTTGCACTCTTCTGCAGTTTACTAGCAATAAACAAATCCCGTGTGAAAGCCAATAAAATACTTCTTTTGTAATGTTAATTCTACTGTCTTTATAAATCTCGGATTCCACACACAGCCTTAGCTCCTTACTTGCTTTGATTTACGAGTGGGCTGACCTGGGCCTAACCCTGTCAGCTTTAGTTCTGAGACAGTCTTTAGGATTATGGGTTTCTGATCTGGCAAATTCCTGAGAGGAAAAAATTTAACACAGGAAGGCTCTCTCTGACAAGTGATAAAGCCCCATTCTTCTTAGGTTACACTAGAGACAGGGCTATGGGAAGAATTAATTGAGGGAGACACAGGGACACTAAAAAAAAAAGTCATGAAAGAAAAAAGAAGGGAATACAGAGTTTATGGGAGAATTACAGAAAAGGAAAGAAGGAGGGGTTGAAGGGAAGCAATCAATTCCCATTTATAAGGTAGGGAGTCTAGCAAACTAATTAGCATTAGAGCCAGATCAATTTTCTTACACAAAGCATTTTATGAGATTGTTACATGACAGTATACTAATTAAAACTGATTGGCCTAATTAGAGCAGCATTAATAACATAGCAGGCACTGGCAGCAGCACCGCTTAGTCCGTGATGTGCTTTAAAGATAAAGATACATGAGAGTCACCACAGACAGCCCTTGTTTTAACATAACGTTTTGTTTTGCAGCAAGTCGACGGTATGTCTGCAATCACACACTGGTGAATAAGCTTGCTTCCTTTTTGCGGTGGAAGAACAATGGCAAATTAGCCAGTATAAAAGAGAGAGACAAATTGAAAACTGAAAACAATGGTGTGTTGGAAAAGCAATTAGTGAGAAACAAATATAAATCATGGGCCTGATTCTCCCATGCTCTGAACCTTGGGAAATAATTTACTGGGAGATCATCCTGGCAATGCTTCACCGAGGCTTTGCTATTGCATAAAAGACTTCATCCAATGCAAGGCAACAGAGACATAAACTGCCAAGCTCAGCAAATTACAGCCATGTGAGTCTACACTAGTCTACAGGCTTACAGGCTTCCCCCAAGGATTTACCGAATAACCAGTATTTCCCAAGGTTGTTTATGAGAAGTTGCCCAGATTAAAGTTGTGATGAGACCTTTCCTTTATAAGAAATTTTTCTGAACATGAAGAAATCAGGAAAACATGCTCTTTAAGGAGAACGTTATATAGTATATGCAATCCTGGTTTGAGAAAATGAGTGAAATTTCATAAAAAAGTATGTTTCTAGTTTGTGTGTGGATAACAAGGAATGTCTGTATGAATGAATGAATAACCTTCTACAGGTGTTTGAATGAAGACAAGTCATCAAATCACTGTAGAAACAAAATGCTATTTACGTATGTGAAAGGAAGCAAAATCACTATTAGACAATTTCAAAGTGAAGACCTATTCAGAATAAAGTGAAATATTCCCCAATGGTATTTTGGAGCACTTGTCTCCTTCTGTTTGCCATTTAGACTTTAATTGCTGTGATTCTGACACAGTAAGTGAGAAATCAACATGGACTGAAAAATCAAGATATTTAGGGTTTAACAATATAGATGCTGCAGATCAAGGTACTGGGAATTTTACATTAAGAATGGACACAAGTATTTTAAGTAGGTAGGTTGTTAGACAGACAATACAAAAAGCTTAGAAAGTAGAAGTTTTTATTTTTTTCTGGAGCAAGGCTTCCAGTCTATAACAATTATAGTGGTAATAAAGTATTGTTGCCAACGCTCTGTTCCTTGTTGCACAATGGTACAAAACAAAACCGAGCACAATGATAATTTCCTGCTCTGCTTCCAAAAGATAATGCCTTGAAACCACCTGTCCTGGTCACTGATGTCTTCCACAGCAACTGGTACACAGTAGGTACTCCATACACATTATCTCCAGAGGAGATACAGCTGAAGTTATTTTGGAAGAGCATCAGAATTCTTCACCCACATGGGTAAATTTTCATAAGTAAAGCAATGTAATTTCAAGATAACAACTGCCTCGTGAGTCAACTACTACAAAATAATGTTGTTAAGGCATCAGAATTCAAGTATGAATTTATTCTGAGAAGTTACTGTGCCATGATGGTCAACTTCTCCAAGTAGAGAGTAGTTACAGAGAATTCACCTCCAGAGGAAAAGAAGGAAAGAGGAAAATGGGAAAGCCCACAAAGAGTCTGCAATAAATGATAATGTTCATGGTTATAATTTTAGTTATTTGCTTATCATGCATGAATATGTACTCATTGCTTTTAAATAAATATGTTTGTATATCATCGTTTCCTAAATCTGAACATATACTTGAAGCAAAGCATAGTAGGACAGAAATAAAACATATACAGTAATTAGCTGATTTTAATATTTTAAGCTTCACAAATTAACTTTAAATGATTAAACTCTGTATTAATTATGTAAATGATATATATAAAAAAAAGTACTTGTGCCATGGACAAGATGAATCTGCCACTAAATTATACTCCAAAACCTACAATGAGTCTCTGAAGAAAACAGGGCAACTAATGGCCCTTTGCTTCCGTGAATTACACGGCTCAGCTTTGTGGTCTTCCACCATGCATAGCATCTGTCAAGTGTGACCTTAAGAGTCTCTATGTATTTTACATAAATATACCTCAGAACTCTGGGGGGATTTTACTGACATTCATTTGACAACACCCAAATAACTCATGACTTGGAGTTACAAATAGGTTATCATTATGTGCAAAACCAATTTTCAAGCCAAACCTCACATAGAAGTGGAACATTCTTGCCATGGTACTCATATCTGAACACTTCCATATAACTTTCTGATGGATTACAGAGCTGAATGCACATTCTGTATCTGAAGCTCATCCCCTGGGTTTGTGTGTCCTTGTCTCCTACAGCACTACCTCCATTTGTCTGGCTCACTTTATGAGCATAAATCTTTATCTTTTGAGGGGTTTGGAAACTGTACCTGAAATCCCATCTGTCAGAAGCTTCAGGACCTCTGCTGAACCCCAGATCAACCCTGTTATTTAAGCATATTCTTTCCTCAAACAAGCAGATCTGCTGACAGTCTGAGTTTACAGTTCTCCTATTTGGAAGCACATAACATTTGACACAAACTGATGCAAAGACTGCAAAGGTTCCAAAAATCTAGTCACTGCTATATACAGTACAAGAAATATATGAATATAGAGGGAATAAATTAAAACCTGCTTTCAGTTCTCTGCCTCCATTTCTTTGTCAGTCCTGACTGTCTTTTGCACTTAGAGTAAATTTATTTTAGTAGGTCAGGTTTCTTTGTTCTGTGCATGGTTTCTTCTTTGATCCATAGTTTTTTCTGCACACAATTCACAGGATCATGGAATCATTCAGGTTGGAAAAGACCCTTGGGACCATCGAGTCCAACCATCAGCCCTACTCTACAAAGTTCTCCCCTACACCATATCCCCTAACATCTCATCCAAACAACCCTTAAACACATCCAGGGATGGTGACTCCACCACCTCCCTGGGCAGCCTATTCCACTGTCTAACCACTCTTTCTGTGAAATTTCTTTCCTAATGTCCAGTCTAAACTTCCCCTGTTGCAGTTTAAAGCCATTGCCCCTTGTTCTGTTACTAATCACCTGTGAGAAGAGACCAGCACCAACATCTCTACAATGTCCTTTCAGGTAGGTGTAGAGAGTGATGAGGTCTCCTCTCAGCCTTCTCCTCCTCAAACTGAACAGCCCCAGCTCCCTCAATCTCTCCTCATAGGATTTGTTCTCCACACCCTTCACCAGCTTCGTTGCCCTCCTCTGCACTCGCTCCAGCATCCTCGGACAACCCTGCAGGTAAATTATCCCTCCAGCTATAAAAGAATTCATTTTCTTATTCTTTAATGTGTCCATTATTTCCATTCATTCTGCTCTCTTTTCACTTTTGCCATTCCTTAAGCTAGCAAACTAGTACCTAGTAGTGTCTTTTTTTCTTTTGCAGATATTTTTCAGTCTTCAAAGCCTCATGCTAGAGACTAGAAGAACAAGTTTTTCATAGGCTGCATCCAGACCATTTTTCCTGATATCCTCCTCTGATGAAAACCAGAGTTTAATGAGACTGACTTGACAGAACAATAACTCGCCCTCCTAGTTATGCATAACAGTTTACGACCAACTCTACATTCACAAAGGCATTAAGTTACTTCACAACACCAATAAAATTCATAAATGGTACAATACATGTAAAAATAATCCGATTTTCAGTCAGCTCTTCCTATTCTGAATGTCAGGTCACGTTTATTTGTGTGCCTGAGTATGGATTTGATAGCTAAATTTATGGACCAGTTTCAGAACTGTAGTTCAACTAGAACTGAAAATTATAGTGCTAACATTCAGTCTGTTTTGTTGATCATGGCAGTGCCAGATGTACATATTCTAGGAAATAGCACATAGTGTTGTTCAACATTTAAGCTGATCTAAAGAGAAAGGGCTATCTAACCTTTGCTGTCAGCCGTTGCTGTGCAGACACATGAACTTTAGTTAGTTTAACAAAGAATAGAAATCATTTGAGTGTTAACAAATATCACAATACTTCTGAGAAACCTGAACCTTTGAGTTATACAACAGGGGTGCCGTTTGCAGTTATATGCAGCATCGTGAAGTCTTGTATCTGTTCAGATTTTTTGAATACTTTGAAAAGGCAGTTGTTGTCTTCTTCAACAGTACCCTGAAGTATATTAAAATACCACAGGAAGGGCATTAATAAAACAGAGATGTATCAAATGCATAAAAATAAGAAAGTGCTGAGGGGTCTGAAATTTTAGAAACTGTAATCATGTTCCTGAGCTTTTATTTAATTTTGTTTAAATATACCACTAATGGATGTTAAATATATTGATCCACATTCTCAGCTGGGGGAAAAAAAAAAATTAAAAAAATCAATAAAGCTTAAAGAGATTTATATCAGTTGTGGTTCTGCCCTTCTATCCTGATATTTACATTTCTGGCAGTTCATTTGTCTTCAGTCTGCTTCTTGAAGACTTTCAGCTTTGTAAGCCATGAGAAAACCAAGATCTTACAGACTACCTCTGGTGCAAGTCTCACTGCTGCAAGCACAAACACCCTTTCATATAATCTCATTTTGACTGGACCTGTTCAAATGTTCTTAGTGTTCAACAGGAAAATTAACAGTCCAGATAGAAAAGTCCACACATTCCATGATAGGCTGTCTCCAGCTGTATAGCTGAATATAACCCACTTCTTAAGCCATAGTCTCGCATTTGCTTTTACTTGGAGCCTCTACAAACTATAAAACAGTGATGCACAACATCTGAGAGATGAAACCACCATGAATTAACTTCCAGCTACAACAGTCTGTGCTTTGCTTGCTTTAAGAGACCTTGCTATTCATTGTCACTTAAAATCCATCACCATATTTCTCAACAGTCACAAACCACCAATTACATTGCACTTCACTATGAACCCTGATACTCTGCAGACCATTAAAGGGTATGCCTTCCCAAAAATCTGAACTGTAAATAGCTTAACTCCAGTGACAGGGTAATGATCCTGTAAGGTAACACTTCAACTCATCATTTACACTTGTAATGCATCCACTTTCATATGACATAAGAGGCTTCTAGGTCCCGTTCCTCTGAAACATTTCTGCATGAACTGTATGACAAATCCTGTCCCTTCTCAGGGTTCCCATGGCAGTTACAGGAAAGCTATAGAGGACCAGCAATGGCTGAGTGAGAGACACTGCCTCACCTGCTCAGCTACACCACTGTGCAAGGACCTGGTCAGGTGGGCAACTTGAGTAAAAACCACAATAGAATTTAAGAGTATTTAAGAGCTCAAGAAAACCCTACCTCAGGACATTTATTCTGTTGGAGAACAGTTTCTTCAAAACCAAACTTTCTATAAGAATAGACTGGTTTTGGTGGAACAGAAATTTTTCATTTTGACACTCTTGGTATAAATGCCTTGTGAAAGGAGAGGGTGTTTGACAATGGTTTGTTTTAAACATGTAGAAATTAAAGAAGGAAAAAAGCATTTCAGTGTTATTAGAATAAACTTTTCAACAGACCTAAATCTCACTCTACTGCCCCATCCAAAAGTGCATTAGAAAGCATCCATGTACTTTATTTAATCCAGTTATAAAATATTTGCAATAGCAATCTGTCCTGCAAATGGGAAAAAAGTCTATTTTGTGCCTGGCTATAGAAAAAAGATAGCAGTTATGGGAAATAATCAATTTTTATAACCGGAGTTAACTCTATAGTGAAGACACAGCATACCATATCTGTTCTAGCATTTCCGAAAACAAGGCTGGTACTGTGTGACCAAGTACCTTGATCAAATCCTATACTGGATGCTGCAATGAACGGCCAACAAATATGTTTCTTCCAGAACATAAAAGGGAAATAAAGAAGCCCCCAGTACTCACATACCAAAGCATTATTGGCTGAGCTGGTGCACCAGAACCTCAAAAATCACTCCTAATTACAGCAGCAGCAAAGCTCCAGACAACTTGCAGGTCAATTTTGCAAGAGAAAATTGTGGGAAAGGACATAAAGGAACCAAGAAGTTGTTCCTCGTTCATGATGACACTACCACAACAGCACCACTGGAGATAGAGCCCTGGTTTTACCCAAACCACTTAATGCAGCATCCAATTAGCATGCTATGCACAATTTCACTCAATATAAGGATAAGAAAGATTTAAAGAGAGGCATCTAAAATAGTGCAATAAAAGTGCAAGAATGCACAAACCACGAATCAGAATAACTTTCAAAATGTGCGACTATACTGTTCACTTGCCTGGAATCATCCCAACATCGGATGGAATAATTTCACAAAGACTATTTTGACTGTGAATGTCTAATGAATTTGGGGGTCACAGGAGCACTTACACTGTTGGTAAGCCTACATATCAAACAACTGCAAACCAGGATCTGAATAATGAGTCTTCATTCTAGACACCATCAATGTCAGGAGTCTGTTAATACTGGGTCTACATTAAGTTCACTTGAATCATTTTCAGACTCCACTGGATTTGCAAAACACAGATTTCTCTTGCCAGATGGTGTAAGACTTACAACTAACTCCTCCATAACAACATCTCACAAGACTGAGCAGGCCCATAAGCAACAAGATCACCTTTAGTGATACTTGGAAATAGCTACAAAGGGTTAAGGAAAGACACATTATGATTTATGCTCCATCGTTCCTTGAACAAAGAGGGAGAAACGTGAGGTGGGTGATGTCCCTGTTTCTTTTTTTAAAGTCCAGGATGGTTTGGGGTGTCAGTTCTCAGCATGCTCTCTGATCATCCCTCAAGAAGAAAAGCAAAGTGTGGCCTGAGGAACTGAACAGGAGTGGCTCTGCATGCTTGGATCTACAGGCAACTGCACAATTGGGTCTGAAATAATGGAGAGGAAATTAAGAAGCAATCAGCCAGAAAATCCCTTCCTTTTGCCATCTGTCTGAGCTGAGAGGCCTTAGGGAGCCCACCACCCTCACATGAACCCACATAGGATGCAACATCATGAGGAATTCGGTGTCTCTGCAGTAAATGGAGGGACTCGGTCTGCTCTCAATATGCCTTGGCCAAGGACCTTGTCCTTACAAACTTTCAACTGTTTTAGGTCTGCAGTGCTATCTGAGGACAGTCAGCCACCTGATTCCCTCACATGGGGGTCAGAGGGGAAGAGCAGTGCACCAGGATTATGGAAGAGTCCAAAAGAAAGTCCCAATTTCTGCACCTCTCCTCACAAGAATGGGACAAATGCTCTACAGGGTCCCATGCATGCCACTGGGATTCACACTGCTGCAGAAAGGGGCTGGGAACTGATTTTGGCCAGGTCAGAAGGTACAGAGGCAGCCCTATGCTGAGGGCACAGGCCCGTGCCAGCTGTAAGGTGGAGGGGCAGTTGAGCCAAGCAGGTCCCAACTCTCCCTTAGGCAGGGATGTTCAGAGATGAGGAGATGGGTTGCATCTTGGTGGAGCTCCATTTAAAGTCACAGATGTGGGGTTTCTCCACTGCACAACAGCACACTCAAGGGTCACAAGAAAGAGCCTGCATCCGCCCTGGGGCATTTGCTGTTCATGAGGGCACACTTCATATCAAGAAATCAGGTCCCTGAAGAGCTCTACTCAGAATGCAAATACAGAAAGCATCCGCTTCTCTGAAAACATTTATATGCCAGTATGTAATGCAACTGTCCCATTTTCCCAGTCCAAGTAGTGCCCTACTTGAGTTTTGTAGGGTGCACATGGCTTTTCTTCACTGCACAGAGTTTGTCAGCCAGCCCTGAGCTCAGCCTCCTGAGCTGGCCCTGTCAGAAGGCTCTGCCTTCTCACACAGCCCCTTGCCTGAGATGTTCCCCTCTCAGGTTTGCTGAGTGACAGTCATGAACAGTTTGAATCGGGACCCTACTTCAGCTTTACAGAACAAGTGAGCAACCCTTTTGTCTCCCATCCCCAAAATTACACTGTATTTGCACTGTAAATCCAGACTCTTTCACACATACACACAAATACACAGGCAGACGCTTCTGAAATCGTTCTTTAAAATATTTAGTTTTTAAAAAATAATTAGATCTAGTGTTGAAACCTCCTGAGAAGAATATTTCTTTTTGACAGTGACACTTTCTCTCCAAACTTTATGAACTAAAATGATTAAAACAGCCTAAGCTCCTTTTTCCTCCTTTTCTATTCTTCTTTTAATTTCCTTTTTGCTGCTCAATTCAAAAGCAAGAATATTTTAAATATTTACGTATCATTTTGTTCTTGGTTTGGGTTTCTTTTTTTTTTTGGCTATTAAATAAAAATAACAAATAGATTTTAAAAGTGGAAAAGTAGTAAGAAACTAAACAAAACAAAGGAAAAAACCTTCAGATACCATTTCTGCAGCATAATAGGAAAATAAAAAGGGAATGAGCACATAGAAGAAACTGTGAAGAGGTTTTGTTGAAAATATGTTACACATAAATTGAAAAAGCTTGCAATCAATATTCAGTGTAAAAAAAATTGTATACCAGGTATAGTCATATTGATGTACCTAGCAACTTGTTTTGGAAAGGACAACTTAGTGACCCTGCTATACATCAACTTCACCACAAATAGCAAGAGAGCGTTCAGAGGATGCTGCCTCCCCCAATGAGTCTGTGAGGAATCTCAGTACAACAGTAATAATTTTACGAGTATTATGTGTCCCATCTGTGTGATATTTATGCATTTGCTTTATGATTCCAAGATGTTAATTCAGGCAGGAAAACAGGCAATAGCTTCATATAGCACCATTTAAGAACCTTTAAAGGACAACACAGGTGGGGTTTTTTGCTAGGAAATTACACCTCAGGCTATTCTGCAGCATCTGGCTTGTAAACACAGACAATGGAGTTCAAGAGAGAAAACATGTTACATTTGGTGGATAAAAGCACAATTTCTAAGGAGTGAGAGAAAAACATGGTAAGGAGTTCCATGCAATTTATTGAATTTCCCACAACTATGAGGAACTGGGGAACTCAGGAAGAAAAAGCTAATAAGCAAGTAATTAGCCTAAAAGGTGCAAACAAGCCTTTTTCTAATGTTTACTTTTTTTTTTTTTTTTTTTTTTTTTGACCTCAGCTTTGTTGCCTTTGCTGAATTAAAATTACATTGTGTTTCTGGTCAATGGTTGAAGTTGCCAAAGAGCAATGGTTACTGAAATCATAAGGATCAATTACAACCTTCAACTACTGGTACACAAACTGTGGACACCACAAGGACATGGGCTAAGGCCAGAACAACCACAGGATTCTGTACTACAATAAATGGGCAGGTTGAGCCATTTAAATCAGTGCCCACAAAACCAAGTTGAAGACAGAAGCCCAACAAGACCTAACTGTGACATTGACCCTAGCTGGAGTTTGGGACTGCAAAGCACAAGCCAAAATTTCCTGACACAAAAGCATCAGTTTAGCTAGCCAGAGCTGCCCAGGGCTAGAAAACAACAAAGAACATTTTGGAGTTACACACTCCCTCTAATTGTGAAGCTTACACAGCACTGGAATAGTGCTCCTTTCAGTTTGGATTACAGAATGACTTCAGCAAGACACATACTTCACACAGCACATGCAGAAAAGGGATAAAAGTCACCTATACTGTAGGTCACTAACACCTAAAGTTCTGTGTCCTTATGTCAGTAGGTGCCCCCCTGTGATTACAGTAAGAAAGCAATAGGGCGAACATCATTTAAAACACACAGACCTGGCCATCCTCCTCTGAATAGCACAGTGTATCCCATAATCAATGCATGGGACTGCTGCTGTTGAACTGTGAGTCTAACACCCCTGATGCAATTTGCACCTATCTGCATCTTCCAGTTTTATGCTTGGCAATGTGCTCCCCATCTCTACCTACTTCTGACTTCTACCTTGATGTTTTGAACATTAGGTGCTCAGTTGTTCCTACCTATAGCAGTCCCCTAAACAAAGCAGCTCCTGCAGCTTCTGTATCACAAATCTTTACCTGCCTTTTTATTTGGAAAGCAGGAGTTGAAAAAATTAAGCAAAAGATCTATTCCAAGCTTCTTATAATACTAAAATTAATTTCAGGCAAGAGGTAAGAAGCAAAACAAGACATATATGTGTGAGTGTGTGCCCATGCAACAGAAGGAAAGAAATTACAAAAGGACCATGTAAACTTCAATAAAGGAAGGACAGGCTCAAACATGGTATTAGAAATCACAACCTCACCCATGCTCCCAAAAGTATACTCTGCTTAAATATAGAACTGTTAGACAAAAGAATTTAAAAATAAGAATTTGAGGCCCATGTAAAGCATCTGCACATATGAACACAGTTCAGTCATACATTTTATTCTGCACTGCTGCAACTTCTGTTATCACGTAACAATGCCATATAGATACACAAGACACTGTTGGGACAAAGACTTTCTGAATCAATGGACAAAAATATTTTTGCAGTTCCTGACACAAAGGAGCTTATAAGGGGTGTGAAAACTTGAATATTTTGGGTTTCCCTCAAGGTGAGAAGTCTCTTACTTTTCCTCTCCAAAGAGAACCTCACAGAACATGACATTATTTTGCTGTGATTATGGACCCGAACAGGGGAGGGAGTAACTCTTCACTTTGCACACTCTCCACAGAAGATAAAACCTCTGATCAAAGTGAATCTCTACAAAGCACATAAATGTGAATGCTTTGCAAAGTGTGGATATTCCTTTTGCTTATAAATGAATCATCCCATGAGGTGATACCCACCAATACCACCATATCTTAAACTCTTAATATCCACTAAAATGATAAAGACCATAAAATCAACAGCTGCACACGACTCAAACACTATTTGAAGAGATGCTATGATCTGCCACCAAATTGTCCAAATCCATTTTTAAACAATTCTGCTAACTCCTTGGTAGGAGTTGGGATTTTTGCATGTTCTTCCATGGTATTGTCATGTGATAGAAACTCATTTATGAGACTACCTTTCTTTATATACATGAATGTGACACCAAAATAAGTTTCTGAGTGCTTCATTCTGGATTTAATAGGCCACCTCTTGAGGAACTGTACCAATTCATTTTGATATCAGTAGAAAATTGTCTTATTAATGTCAATAGCTTTGGCTCAGAAATATGGTGGGGGTGGAACTTGCAATGGTACAATAGTAGTCAAAATATAACTGCAAACACTTACTACACACAGTTAAAGAGCAGCTCAGTTTTCAACAGCTTTCCTCTTACAGAAAACCTACTCAACTCTGAAGTCCTTCCTTCCTTCCTCATTATCCCGCACTGCAAAATCATTCCCTCTTTTTGCATCAGAAGAATGACTGGTGGCGACTACATGCTGGTCCCATGATCTCTCATTACTAGCAGCACTTGTTAGGGAAAAAGAACTTGAAAACTTCACAATAACTTGGAAGCATTTTCACTGTGAATATTTGTGAAAGAATCTTTAAAATAATGAACAGTTCTTGGTCTCTTCCATTCATTTAACAAAGGAAATGTAGAGCAAGCATTTGCTAGGGTAGATTTTTCTATTCACATAACAAAAGTTGTAAATGGCATATTATCTACTTTCTCATCTTATTTGTAAAGTAGGAAAAAATCTATTTTATTGAACTGGATGCTCAGTGCTTTCTCACTAATGCAATATTAAGAGCCCATTTCTATTACTAGAGCAAAGCTTTAAATTAAACACCAAATACATTTTGTCAGATGAAGCATGGCAAACATGGCCACCCTTCAAGAAGGGCTGACAGTTTAGCCGTGTGCACTGTGGGTCTATCATCAAGCATTACTGGTTAATGCATCACTGCCTGGTAGGGCGTAGTTCTTGTCCACTAACAAATTAAAGCTTTCTCCCTTCCTCTTCCTATAAAGGGCTTTATTGATATTAGTTC
Source organism: Strix uralensis (assembly GCF_047716275.1). Lineage (NCBI taxonomy): Eukaryota > Metazoa > Chordata > Aves > Strigiformes > Strigidae > Strix > Strix uralensis. The sequence goes on along the minus strand of NC_133973.1, from coordinate 16,358,032 downwards.
TTCTAATAATGATTCTTTTCTAAATTCAATCAACAGCTGTTTTAGTAAGCCAGAAACAGAAAATAAAATCTTTGAAGACTTGTTTGTTGATTTTTAAATTGTTTACAGAATCTGGGGAAAATATTCTCTCTGATCTGTGAGAAAAAAACAAAACAAAACAGCTCTGGATTGCTGATTTACATAGGTGCAAGGAAATTCAAAATATGGAAAATATTTGCAATCTATCCCCTTTAAATACAGAAAATTGAAGGATATTTGTCTCGATCCAATGTCGGGGGAGGTTTCGATACGATCCCAAGAGCGAGATTAAGACATAAACGAGGTCAAATGCTGTATACCCAAAACAGGTTTTTATTATTAAAGAAATGAAGAGGGGTAGCAATAGAACAGAATGGAAGGAAAAGACAGAAATAAAGCAAGGATGCGGGATAGGGCTGCAAGAATAGTCACCACCATGGATCCAGCAGTGTCCCGTTGGTCCTCAGTCTTCAGTTCTTCGGTGCTGGGTGCACACGGATCTGGCTTCGATGGTGGATGTACAACGAGCAAAATTTTCTGCTGCCTTTTTAATTCATCGTATCTGCTGATTAACATATCTGCTCGCCTTTAGTTTTTTTTTCCTCTGGTCCAACAGGTTTTGTTGCATCTGGCTTCAGGGCAGGAAGTTTTGCCTCATGTCAGTTCATTAGCAATGCAGGTGTGGTGTCTGGCCTACACAATAGGGCCACAAATGGCTACAGGATGGGCCAACCCAGCACACCTCTACCCCTTTGAGGCTTGTCTAAAGAGTCCGGACAATGCAACCACAAGGAAGTAGGGGTGTGCATCCTTCAATACACTCCCGCTTCTCTGGGAGACACTCCCCAGACCAATTCACAGGCCGCAGCAGCTTCTCTTGGAGGTTTGCACAGACACAAGCAAGCTTTGAGACAGTCATAGGACATTTCAGTCTCTCACAACATTGGAGACAGCCTCGGGGCTTAGGGTCTATTTTGTGCTTTGATTTCATCAGTATCAGTTCCCTCACAAAACTTAAGTTGACATGGATCATCTCAACCTCAATTGTTCATGTGCTTATGCAATCTCTCCTAACCTGCTCCTAGATGATGTTGTTTTCCTACAGGCTATGAGCACGTACATAGAACATTGCCACAGCTCAGCTGATCTCTTTGTGACCAAGTTTGTGCAAGTCCTAAGTCTTTACCAAATTATATTCACTATAGGAAAGCAAATATGTCTTATCCTTGGATTTCTCTGGATTTGGTCCAAGTCAGCCTTGAACTGAGATGCTCAAAGGATTCAGGGCCATATTACCCTCCATGCCTTATACAGCCTTGCTGGCAGAAAATAGTCCTCATAGGTCTCTTAGCAATATCACCAGCAATTTCATGGACACACATGAGAAATAATTTCTCCCTTACTGTTTAAAATCAAAGACATGTTTTAGCAGAAAACTTTACAAAATCACTTTTAAAATTAGTTGCATTCTTTAAAAACAAAATCAAAACCCAACAATAAAAACAAGGAATAGAAAGAAAAGTATAAGGCATCCAGAGACCAGTATAAAACTACTTGATGCTTGCACAGCTTACCTCACCTTTATATTGATAAGCCACCAAAAAGAACTATATGTGCTTTTATGTAGGCATTAGTCTGTTCTCACCACAACAGATTTATTTAAAAATCAGTAAATTGCATAGATTTCTTAGACTACTTCTTTTTGGTAAAGATCAGAGTCCAAAGCTGACTTCTAAGGAGGATGAAAAAAAACACCTCAGAATACTCTAGTGTTTGGAATTCAAAATTTTCTTTGAAGTCTTCAGTTTCCTATTTTGAAGCATTTAAAAAGAACTAAGTTTTTAGAAAATACCAGCCTCTATCTTCCAAAAATCAGGAGAATACATAGCATCACAAATACTTTGTATGGAGGTAGAGTTCCCTTAGTTGAAGTTTCAAAGCTAGTTTAGGCTAACTTCACTAATTTATACTAGCTGTATAAAAATATAAAAACATTTAAAAAATATATAAGGAAGCAAATAAGAAGAGACACACTTCAGTATAATGTTTTATAATTTGCATTATGCAAATCATGCAGGGGCAGGGAAGCCCACAACCTTGCAGGGGTTACTGTTTGGTAACTAGCTCAGTTAAGGAATTCACAAGAGCAAAAACAAACCTGCTGTCATCCTTTGGTGACTCGGTGAGGTCTGGCTAATTATCCAGGGCAGTATCTTCTTGGTGAAATAGTCTGAATTCACCATAAGTAAGAAAGAGTAGTAAAAAAAACCATTCAAAATCATCATCAGCAACAGAAAGCATCACCCAGACAACTGCTAGAAGGTGAGTACATAGCCCCAAAACAGTCTTAAAATTCTTCAAATATGTCAGAGTAGCTCTTGTTTCAGGTAGTTACTGCAATAGCACTCTTAAATGACCTGGAAATCAAAGGGAGATGGCAGAAAGAGTTGAATAAGGACATGTTGCTGATGAGGAGAAAAGGACAGTAGAAGGGCATAGACACACAAGAAGGACTCAGGCTTTAAACAAGTCACAACTATCAGGGGACAAAGGCAGTAAGAAAAGGCTCTATAAATACCCTAGACATAAAAGAAAAACAGAAGTACAGGTACATTACTTACCCATGCAAGCTGAGCAAATAATGGATGACACTGAAGGCTGAAATGTTAAATGCCTTTTTTCCTTTAGTTTTTACTAAAAAGTTGAACTTTGAACAAATGCTAGGCACAATTACTATTAACAGTAAGGATCAAGAAATGCAATCCAAAATGGGCAACAAATCAGTTAAAAGAATATTTGGGCAAGTTAAATGCAACTAAGCTGGCAAGTGATCTTTGGACCCTGAGGAGTTACAGAAGAGGGTAAGTACCCAGAGAATTGAAATACAAACATCTACCCTTAAGTAAGACAAAAGGAGGAACTAGTGAAAGACAAAGAAAAATAAAATATAAAAAGAAAAAAGGGAAAAAAAGGAAATAAAAATTAGCTTCTGAACCTATATAGAAACTGAAGCAAGTTTTCTATCTACTTAAGATAGAAAGAATTAAAAAGCCATAGATAAATCCAGAGAAAGAATCACAACATGTCAATCTCATTCCTCTTTTGAACAGGTCGTTTGAATAGTTTAGAGGGCAGAAAGAACTTCAGCAAAGCTTCTGACACAAGCATTGTGTGGTACTCTAACTCATAATTAACTTGGTCCACCGTAGGTAACTGGTATCCTGCAGCCTCCCTGGGAGCATGGGTTAGATTCAGAAAGTTTCTGAAAGTAAAGGAGGAATGTTTGCCCTAAGCTGCAAGTCTACATTTTTTTTCCTGCTTGTTTGCTTGTGTTTTAAGGTATCTAAGAATTACAGTGTTTGTAAATTACTGGTGCAGGTTAAATTGGGTTCTGCAGGCCATTATCCTTGAGGAATTTGAAGAAAATCACCAAGATAAAATTCAACAATATTATTTTAGAACAACATTACAGAAAAAAAAAAAATCTAGGAATTGTAGTTGACTAAGTAAACATGCAGTAACACTGAGATGTTGTCAGTATGCAGCGCAAATTTTATTCCATCTTCTGAATAGGCATGACAGGATGAGACAGGCTGGTTGACCTCACCTGGAGCATTTGTTGTATCCAGCACTGGGAACAGAGCTTCAAGGTAGACAAGGATAAATGTGACTGCGTTTGGTGGAGAACCAAAAGATTGAGAAGTTTGGAAAATGTGACCTCTGCAGGGAGGTTAAAAGAACTGATTTTACTTGTTCTACAAAAGAGGAGATGCAGGAAAGCAGGAAAAAGGCACGACTGGAAAGACTGCTCCAAGTATTTAAGAAGTTGTAATAGGAAAGATGCTCCCCAAATGAATAATAAATAACTAAATCAAGACTCAACTTTTTGGAAAAAAAGCAAACATACTCTACATAACTCCAAGGGGCAACAATATATTGGAATAGGTTATTCAGGGACACTGTGACATTGTATATATATTTGGTGACAAGCTAGAGAAACATCAGTCAGGAATTGCTTGTGACCATCACTTCTGTTTCAGTAAAAGAGCATCATTTCTAATCTAATATTTCCACGAGTAGCAAGCTTATTTCAAGTTTTCAAGGCTATTTAGATTTATTCAAATGCAAGATATTAAGCAAAAATATAAGAACCAAAGCATATTAAACACTAATAGTCAGAAATTTGCTGTACTATTTTGAGTTAAAATAGCAACAAACAATTTGGTTGAAATAAGACCCAGCAAAGAAAAGCTCTAAATGAATACTAGACATAGAATGAGGGACAGAATGAACCATGTACATTATATATTGAGCTCCAAAACAAACAAACAATCAAATTTAAATAAAATACTGATTGGAGGCAAGTGGAGGGAGAAATGTCTCAAAATTCTGATTTCTAACATGACTACATTATCAAAAGTTACTATTCAACCTTTTAGAAACTATGACTTTTGGACTGGAAAAAATATTAAACCAAAATATTTTTAAAGCAAATGAATAGTGTAAACATTAATATTTTCTTTTCTATCTTGACCTGAGATTTCTGGTGAAAGCTAGAGAATAGAGTGATCTTACTGATTTGGGATTTCCCAATCTGTTGATTCTTCCATGGACAAGACAGTAGAAAAGAGAACAAGTACATACGTAAATATTAAAAGCTTTCAAACTTCTGTTGGGTATTAAAGATACATAATTAATACACAGGTTTATCAGTCTATGTTAGAAATTATTTTGTAGGGAAATATGTTAGGGAAAATTAGATTAAAATATCTGAAATGTTATTAAAATGCTTTTCTGAAGACATGAAAGTAGCACAGAACATGATTGTGTGTCAGACAACCACTTACAATCACACTTACTGGCTGGGCTCATCAAAAGAGCTAGATATATTATTGGAAAAAGAATGTTCAAGTTTTGTTTAAAGAAGTAAATTACATAAGTTGGGGAATGCATTTGTTGCCTTTCATGATATCCTTTCTTTTTTCCTCTCTTTGAGGAATAAAAGAGAGAAAAGAAAAGAAAACTTTCAGTTATATAAAAAAGGGTTAATTTAGAACAGATCAAGTATGTGCATTTGGGGATCTTTTTTTGGTATCTATGGAAGCTATTTTTTTGCCCCCCTCTCATATAGATTATTTTCAAGGAAAACCTTCCAGCAACTCTATTCATCAGTGTGATGAAAGGAAACAAGTGTGAATTCATGGCAGCACACTGTATTAACACTCAGCACATATAATACAGCTATACGTGCACGTCATAACTTCAGACACTCAAAAGTACTTCCATTATGACTTATCCAGCTAATGCAGCAAACCACTGTAAATGGTTCCATTTACAAATAATTTTAACACAGAAAATGGTTGCTATACTGCCTTACCAGAATCCTTTATAGAAAATCGGGTTATTCTCTTTTTAGAAGAGGTGGGGAAGCTATGCAAGTTGCATCCTTAGCAACAAAATCCAGGCCTTGTTATCTGAAAACAGCTAAATCAAGCAAGCTGTAATCACTGTGCGTGTGGGATGGAAAACATTAATCTAGAGGAGTAAACTTACAATAGGCTATCTAATTTGAACTATAATTTGTTATTTTTCTGCAGTATACCATTACTGATGAAAAAGGAGAAATGCGATAGATAAGTGCTGCTGTCTTAGAAACACAAGAATTAAGGTGAAAACAAATAAAATACATTAGATCATCCTTTGATTTACAGTCTAATTGAAGAAGTTTCATTTGGATTGTGCAGGATGTTAGAGAAAATTTGGCTTAGTAGGTTACAGAGACTCATAGTTCCCTATGTTATGTACATAATTTGTGTGCGTGCAGATATACACACTTACAGAGATAGATGTTAATAAAATTATTAAAATGTTTGTAGTACAAAACTAAGTGGAGTAACCCCAGTTTAGACAAGAAAGGTAGCTTCTATGAATGATAAAGAAGGTATAATACAGAAAAAAGCCTGCCTATACTGTCATTGTCTAGATAACTACTGAATAATTGCACCAAACCAAGGCAATTAGCATTTCTTTTGGTCTTGTATGTATGATAATAAGAGTCATTCTACTTGTAATAAGACACTTGATTAATATGAGTGTCTGGTAATTTCAGATTATTAATTCCCTTAACCACAAAGAGACACCCATGTACTAGCAAAATTCATGTAAATTGAAGCTGATATGAATTATCTAACACAAATTGAAATTTATAAAAACCATTAAGCACCACAAACGTGAAAATAAATCACACTTAGCAAACCTTTAGACTTATTTCAGATAGCATGAGGGGTAATGGCTTTGAATTGAATGAGGGTAGATTTAGATTAGATATAAGAAAGAAATTCTTTCCTGTGAGGGTGGTGAGACACTGGCACAGGTTGTCCAGAGAAGCTGTGGCTGCCCCCTCCCTGGCAGTGTTCAAGGCCAGGCTGGACAGGGCTTTGAGCAACCTGGTCTAGTGGAAGGTGTCCCTGCCCATGGCAGGGGGGCTGGAACTAGGTGATCTTTAAGGTCCCTTCCAATCCAAACCATTCTATGATTCTATGATTTCCCTCTTCCATAATTCAGATTATTCAGTGAAAATTGTTCAAACTTTTGCCCTTAGAGCAATTAACTCAAAATGAAGACAGTTCTAGTTGTGTGTCCTGGTTTCAGCTGGGATAGAGTTAATTTTCTTCTGGTAGCTGGTACAGTGCTGTGTTTTGGATTTAGCATGGGAATAATGTTGATAGCACACTGATGTTTTAGTTGTTGCTGAGTAGAGTTTATCCTAAATCAAGGATTTTTCAGTTTCCCATGCTCTGCTTGCAAGCAGGTGCACAAGAAGCTGAGAGGGAGCACAGCCAGGCCAGCCGACCCAATCTAGACAAGGATATTCCATACCATCAAGGATATTCCATCAGACATCATGTTCAGTATGTCAACAGGGCAGGAGCTGGCCAGGTCAGTGGGTGGTGAGCAATTGCATTGTACATTGCTTATTTGTTGCACATCCCCATCCGCTCCCCCAGTTTTATTTCTCTCTCTGTTATATCCCTTTTCATTGCTATTATTATTATTTATTATTATTACTATTATAGTTTATCTTCTTTTAGTTATTAAACAGTCCTTATCACAACCCACGAGTTTTACAATTTTTCCTATTCTCCTTCCCATCCCACTAGGTGTGGAGGAGCAAGTGAACAACTGCATTGTACTTAGTTGCTGGCTGGGGTTAAACCACGACTGGGCTTAGCTAATCAGTGCCCAAGAGCAAACTCCCCCATGCAGCACATGCTATGTTTAACTATTCAATATTCCACAGGTTTTGCTGAGAAATATTATATAACACATGACAGCCTTCTCTTACTAATATCATTGTGAGAAAACAAAAACGTTCCATTCAGGAAACAATGTATCATTCTGAATGCTGGCAATAATTAAAAGAGTTCTATTTTGCTATAAATTCAGATTTCAAGAAACCTTTATGCTAGATATAAGAATGACATATTGTTCAGATCATGCAACAAGTGCACTATATGCTAGCTATGTACCTTGAGACATACCGGCATTTATCACAGACTGATTACTATTAACTTGCTATTTGAGGGGAGATATCTCAGGACTCAGAGAGGCTGGGGCAAAAAGAAGTTATTTTATTAGAGGAAAGCAAGGACAAAAATGCTGAAGAGCGATGGAGTTTTGTCAATGAAGAAGAGAGCAGTGAGGTTTTGTCAATGAAGGAGAGAGAAGAACACAAGCTCCTGTCAAACCCTTCCATGTGAGGGGAGAATACCACCTCAAAATAGCACCAGTCTCTCCATCATTATATTACACGGAACAAATCTCTGTAGGGATGAAGAATGTTGAAAGAAGCTTGGGAGAAAACATTTTGAAAGGCTGTAAATGTATGCAAAGTGCTAAGTGCTATTATTGTGTTAATGACAGACCCAGAAGATTTTACATAATACAAAAAACCATGGTCGCACTAATATAAATAAATAGATAACTCCCCCAGACATCAAAAGCCCTTTGACCCCACACAGTACCATGAAGCAGGAGCACTGGAAACCTTGACTCCCTGATGGGACTAGTGACAGCATACAGTAATACTATGGAAGCAGGCTATAAATTCTTGGGCAAGCCAACCGTGGTGTCACCAGTAATCAGTGGATAGCAGCAAGACTGGGCTGGGTTAGTCCTGTCAAAAAGTCCACCCCAACAGCTACAACCACATGGTTAAGCAGTGAGATCGCCTATTTTAAGACAAGGGGAATCTCAAAGAAAGATGAGGAAAATAACCTGAAGATGTGAACTCAATTGCAGCATTAGTTAAAGAGCCTTAAACCTTTAGGTGTTGCTTCCACTTAGAGGTAAATGGCACTTGAATTGTTGTAACTTAATCCCCTTTAGTGGCTTAATTTTAAATTCTCCTGAGTGTCCACCCACTTAGACATAGCCAACATTTAGGAACACCTTGTTAATCTCATAAGAACACATAGCAAATTGCTTTTTATTTATTTAACTATAACATTAATTCTTATTCTACCAGAGTTGTGCATTTGACCTAAAACCTGAAAAAAACTCCTACCAGTAACTATGCATTTCAATTTTCCTCTTACAGGCACCAAACATTAAGATCAGGATCTAAAAAATCACTTTGGACATTATTAATCCTAAATTTTGATTCATTATAGAAGTTCTGAGCAGAATTAGTGTGGCAGAAGTTGGGATTAACAATGCACAACTTTAACAGGACCACAGTTCTCAGTCAGTGATTTCTCCATATGCTTTACAAAGACCAGGATCACCAATACAGCAATAACAGTCTCAGCTTCAGATGGCTTGCCTACCTGATAACTCCAGCTGCTGCAGCCAAAATGACTGTGCAATATACTTGTCTAAACAAGTTTCTTGATCTCAGGATTGCTGTAAAACTTGAAAAGGAGTTACCTTGCTAACAAAGTAGAAAAAGTTCTTTGCGTTTTTTAAATTTGCTTTAAGTCTTATGATTTGGGGTAACTTGGCTCATTTTTTAAGAGCATCTGACAACAGTAACAGCAAAATAAATATGAAGATGTGAGAAGAACCTTAATCTGATAATGAAAGAAAGATGCATCTAATCCTAAGTAGACACCTGCTGCTGTCTATTTTTAAAGTACATTTTCATTGCTGAATAACAACCATCAGGTATAACAGACTAGAAAATACATTTATGTTTATGAAACTATTTTGTATCTACACATAGGTTTATTATCTGCAACTCCCTTATTTCCAAAGAAAGCATGTTTCAGACATGAGGGGTTTTTTTGGGGGTTTTTTGTGTTTTTTTTTTTTTTAAAACCCCAGTCCAGGTGGGGACAATTTTTAGCTCCTCATAACTTTTCCAGATTTTCTGCTTAGAGCCTGGAAGGTCACCAAGCACATCATGCACTGTGAGGCACACGGCAAAGCTCCAGGGGAGCAAGCGATTTATTGCTCTGGTGTGCTTTGCTAGGAGGGGCTACTCCTGACTATCCTCTTCTCAAGAGAAATTCTGCTGATAAGTACATTTGACTAAGAAGTTACTACATCTTCTACTGCATTTGTTTGGGGAGTTTGGTGCCTTTTTGATCACATAGTGCCAATATGCTGTTAATTTGCAGCAGAAGCTGTAATAGTGCCTCATTCACAGAAGCTCTTCTGAGACTGAAAAGGCCCATTTAGTCCTGCTGCTTAGAATTCTGCTTGCAGCAACATTTCAGACAGAGGTGTCCTGGTCCAAGGAAAATAAAGTGAAACAGCTTGCAAATTATTCTTACTTGCTGTCAGAAGCAAGTTTAAAAATCATGTTTAAAAGTATTTGAATAGAAGGGACTGGGAGAAAATGTAGGAATGTATAGTTAAAAACTGGCATATTTATACACAAAATAGAGCCATAAACTGCCTGGACTGCACTCAGAGATGCATCTCAGCTTTCATCAAGTGTTGAATAGAGCTCATGGAGGGAAACACAGGTGTTATGTATGCTAACCAAATTTTAGCAATTTCTGGTTACTGATAGGCTGGGAGAAAGCTATTATTTTAACGAGGGGGGGGAAAAAAAAAAAAAAAAAAAAAAAAAGAAATTATCTTGATCACTGTGTGCATTCTACCTGAGGATGACACAATAGACTCTGTATGTGGCTTCCTTCCTGCTCACGCACCTACACACCTTTCCATTTAGTACCTACATTTCACCAAGGCAAATGACAAGAAAACTGGTGGGAGAAAGGAAAAGTAAAAAACACTTCTGCCAGCATGATGAGACACAGGTCTCGTTGAGCAGTTTTCCAGAGAGAAACTGTTAATTTTCAACACAGCACAAAATCGTTACTTCAAGATACAAACTTGTTTCTGTTGCTTCTTTCAGAGCATGTGATGCTTTTCTAGCAAGGCAGCATTTATTGACTAATATTGCCAAGTGAAAGTGTAATCAATCAAATATAATCAAATGGAAATTTCAGACTGTATCTATTTTTTGGTGAAACGCTTTCCATGTGCAACAGATAAGATAGGCTTGTCAGAAAGGATTAGTTCCCGTGTCCTAGATCCCTGTACTTGTCCCATGAAATTCAAAGTACTAAACCTGTGTTGTCCAACTTCAGACAGGGCAAACTACATAAACTTTTACAGACATCCTTGAAAGCTTCATACCTCAAGTCCTCTCCTCTGCCATGTACCTAGGTATGTACCCACCAGGCTATCAAAATGCAGAACTCCCCATGACAGAACAGGCACATCCTGTCACAATTCAGTCTCTGATCTCAGGTTCAGTGAACATGCACACACTTATGCCATGTGTGGGAAAGAGCCATGATGCCTTTTTTTGGCCAGAGGCAAGAGGAAAAGCTACAGGTGACATGGGTTGTGGTTACAGACTGGACTACAGATTTGCAGGTTGATCTCCCCAGGGTTAACAGGGAATTTTGAATTACTAGAGCTGAAAGGCTGAATCAGCCAGGTCTTTCAGTAACAGCAATATAAAATCTGGGGAACAACCTCTGCCTCTTTGTGAGAGACTGAAATGTCAAATGATTGTCTCAAAGCTTGCTTGTGTGTGTGCTTTGAGTCACTGGGTGGTGTCAGTAATGCCTCAACATTCATCGAGGACGAGCTGTGGCCTTTGTAATTTGTCTAAGGAATGTCACCAAGGAAGCAGGAGTGTATCAAAGGATGCACCCCCCACTCCCTTGCAGTTGTATTGACAAACTCCTTAGATAAGCCTCAAAGAGGTGGACTGAGTGAAACCGGGTGTTTCTCATCAAGCACAAGGACCGCTGATCACCGATCATTGTATAAACCCCTTGTTTATACAATTGTTGTTGTGACTCTATTGCATATGCCAGATGCCATGCATACTTTGCCACTGACTTTGTGACTTCACCAGTGAGGAGGTGGTAAGAACTGATAAGAGGTGATCATTTTTGCCCCAGAAGACGGATGATTGCTCAAGAAACTTGAAGTCAGCAGATCTGTGGGAACTGAGGCAAAAACAAAGGTGGGCAGGGCGAGCACAACCACTGACTCAATTGCTCATGGAAATGAGTTCGTGGAATACCTGCCTCTCTTTGTCTAGTATACAAATCAGCTGATAAGACGAGCTTAAAAGGCAACAGAACTTTGCTGTGTGTACACCCACCACCAAAGAACTGAAGACTGAGGACCTACGGGACACTGCTGGATCCATGGTGGTGACTGTTCTTGTGACTCTATCCCACATGCTTGCTTGATTTCTGCTTTTTCCTTCCATTCTGTCCTATCACTACCACTCTTTTAATAATAAAAACTGTTCTGGGTGTATGGTGACCTCGTTTGTGTCTTAATCTCGCTCTTGGGATCATATTGAAACCTTCCCTGACATTGGATCTGGACACTCTTGCAACTCCACTGACATCAGGGAAGTGCTACGAGGGATTAATCGGGCCAGAATCCTCTTTCAAACCAGGGTTAGCAGTGGAACTGGCAAAATGTTTCTAAATGTGAACATGAACTGGCATAATTTCATCTGGTTTGCTTAAAATAATTTTCCACATGTTCTAAGAAATAAATATTAATTGACAAATATTAATTCAACAATAAATTTAACACAAATATTAAAAATATTGATAGAACGTACATTTAATGACAGAGGTAAATGTTTTACATCATGTGGTGGTGCAATTCTTACCCCTCTCCGCCCCTGCTTGTTGGGCTGCTTGGTGCTAGGTGTGATTCCACCCACCTCCCCTGAGCTATACACCAATCTGTGGAGATAAGGACTGCTAACCTTAAAAGATCCTGGCTCCTGCCCCTCCCGATTGGTCAGAAATGTTATAATAGCCCATCATCTCTTAATGGCCTGGCACACCTGTGCCTGGGATGTGGTGAAATGGGAACAATAACAGAGTTGCACATTCATCAAGTTCTTGTGCAACTGCTGGAAGGCACCAGAATACTTCATTGTTAGAGCTAAAGGTATCTGACAAAAGTCAATTATCTTGGACCCTATAAATTGCGACCACAAGGGAGACCCTTTGAGCTCTCCTGGATCGCAGCGGGCCTGTGACCAGCATCTCCCCTGAGCTGGGACACCTCTCAGGTATTAAAACCCTTAAAGTGTCGTCTGCTGCCAGAGCTGACAGAAGGCTGGGGCGAAGTCAACCCGCTTGAGTCTCAATTATTGCCCGTTGAGGAATGCCAAGGCATTGTGAGTATTTACTCTAAAGTCAAGAAGAGGGAATTTTTTCTTTGAGCTAGCTTCTCTTTCACCCGCTATTTCTCTGCTTACTGGTGTGTGTGGATACATACTTCATTCTACTGGATCCGAATACTTTCATCTCTGTGCGTTTGCATGTTTTGTGTTCATTCTACTGGATCCAAATACTTTTGTTTTTGTATGTGTGTTTGTATGTTTTGTGCTTGTATATGTGCATGTACATATGTATAAATTAAGATACCATGAAGTAAGTGAATCTTGTCATCCTAGAATCTGTAAATAAGTTGCTATTTTTATAACATCTTCTAAATTATTTTGTAAATGATCAATTGCTGTTATTTATTAATAAATCTAAAATTCCTGTCAAATCATTACCGTGTTAATACTTTCATCTGTGACACATCAAAATCAGGTTTAAGGTATTTTATTACTTAACAAGGTAATAGCTCACAGAATTAACCAGCACATATTGAATTTTAGCACTCCTAAACTGATCAAAAAAGGACACAAGAACATTGATAAGGGGCTCTATAGTTGTTTAACAGAATTAGTCCCTGAAAGTATTCTATAGAAAGAGATTAAAATAGAGTTCTTGACAGTTTATGATTTCTTCTACTTGCCGAAGAAAACCCAATTCTTTTCTCAGTTCGGGTATGCTGAAAATCATTCTATAGAATGAATCAGCACAGTAACTGGTGTGTGAGTAATCTCAGCAGAAAGAGGCTATGCATGCACAGTTATTTCCATCACGTAACTTGCTCCATTCCACAAACTAAAGAATTATCGTACCATTATTTTACTGGTTTCCATCCTCAAATCTGCTTATTTAGATAGAGGCTAGTGTTTGAGAATCTATTAATATCATTACACTTCTATTTGAAAAGGTTAACAGTGAAATCAGAACTCAGAAGATACAAAGATGTCTGGAATAAAACAATAATAGGGTTTCCAACAGAATTTACCACTTTTTGCCCAGTTTTAGATATTTTTTTTTCCTACACAGAGAAGGGGGTAGTCTGCAAGATATTAGCATGCCATTATGCTGGTACTCTAAGAAGGTAGAAAGCTGTATGTTGCTTTAAATTATTCCAGAAAAGCCCTAAAACAGTCATGTTAATTAAAACTCTATACAGAAGGAAGGTGAAGACAGCAACACAATATGAAATGCTGAATGGTTTTGCTGAAAGCACAATCAGAAGTTGAACTTCACTAGAATTAGAGCAGCAGAGATAAGGGTAGGCAAACAATGATTTGGAAGAGAAGATTATTAGAAAGATGACTAGCTCTTAAAGTAACAGTTTTAGTCATAGTGGTATGTGCAGAACTCAAGACCTGTGGAAAACATATGGACTGGAAAAGAAAACATCAATTTTAATTCCCTATCTTGCCTTTCACTCATTTTTTGACGTATGCTTCAAACACTGGAAAATGATTTTGTAGATCTCTTCCTTTCTAAGATACACAAGGAGTGATATTTAGAAACTTTAAAGACAATATCTTAATGATGGAGATTACATTCTTCTGTGTCCCAGTGTGGGATATTTCTGTGTGAGGACCATTTATAAAATGCTGACTTGCATACAATATTCTATTTTTAAAAAATCAAAAATTACTTAACTTTTAAATGTATACCTCAAAAACACTCAGAAATTGCGAATGTATACACACACACATATATATATAAACTAACTTTAAAAGCAGCATTTCCTATTTGGCCATAAATCAAACTGATATTTTATGGTTTTTCCCAGTATTTTTAGCTGATCTTCCAAGTTGCTCACCCCAACCCATGTCATTCAGTGGAGGATCTCGTGTAAGCCCAACTCCTGTGGCTGGGATGGTAATGGAGCAAATCCACCTCAAAGCCCTTCCCAAGCACATGAAGGACTAGAAGGCGATTTGGAACAGCCAGCACAGATTTACCAGACCAGGTGCAGTCTCACAAGTGCCAAATAGAGGGGAAAAACACAAACACAGCCCAGCATCCCGTTAGCTGTCATTGCTGTAAGGGCACACTGCTGCTGACTTGCATTCAACTTGCTGTCCCCAGGGACTCTGGGTCCTTTTCTCCAAAGCTGTTTTCTCTGCCATGGGCTCAAATGATGCTGCTACACAGAGTGATCCCAGACCAGGGACCAGAACTGACACTTGCTTGTGCTGATGTACTGGAGCTGTCAGCCAGCCCATTTATTTCTCCAGGCTGTCCATGTCCCTCAGAACAGCAGCCCTACCCTCCAGCACTTAAGATGCATCCCCCAGTTTAGCAGCTACTATGAATTTTCTGTGAGTGTAACTCATCATTCAGGCTGTTAATAAAGACATCATATAGCATTGGCATCAGTATCTACCCCTGAGAGAATCCACAAGCAATTGGCCATCAGTTTGTGTCACTGTTCACAACCTTTTAAGTGTAACAGTCCAGCCAGTTTCCATCCACCTTCTCATCCACTTATCAAGTCCATATCTCACCAATTTGGCTACAGGAGTAACGTGGAAAATCATGCCAAAGGCCTTGCTGAAGGCGAGGTAAACAACATACATTGTTCTCCCTTTGTCAACACCACCATTCATCTCATTATAGAAGGAAATGAGGTTGGTCAGGCATGCTATGCCCTTGATAAATCCAAGCTGGCTTGTCCCAAATACCTTTTCCTTCATGTTCCTGGAAATGGTTATCCACTGCTTCTTCACTATTAAAAAAATAACACAGATTATGCTTCTTTGATTTTTAGCTTTTCGTTTTCTAGCAAGACAGATACCTTTTCGTTGTAAGTTCTATATAATGCCTAGGCCTATAGGTAAGCACCGCCACTGCATCCATAACTGACAATAAATACTAACTCAGTCCCATCCATTCACTGACAGAGGATTATGTGTTTTTCCTCTATGAAAAAGTACAATATTGATGGGGCCTCAAATACATTACATAGCTCAAACTACTTTTTTTAGCAAAGTTTTTGTTTCAGCCATATAAAAGCATGTGATTACACCTTCTGCTTTTAAATTGCTCTAGTAAGTAGTACTGCAAAGAAACACCCTTTGAACAGCTTCAGAAAATCTCTGTGCAGATTTATATTAAGCTCAAAATTCAGCAGGAGTCTGTTCAACATGGTTGAGAGAAGAATTGAGTTATGGAGCTTATGGCTTGAGGCTATCAACTGAAACTGAGCTTTAATTAAAATGGATTTGATAATGCACAGTAGAGTTTGGGATGGCTTCAAAAACCATTTCAGAAAGCTGATGTGGTTTGCCAACTTTAAAGTGAAGTAACTGTACTATATGGATATTAGAGTTTTTAAATTACACTTAAAAGACAGATGAATTCTGGGTTAACCAAGAGGGGAGTGTCTTCTAAACAAAAGCCTGTTAACAGCATATCTGCAGTACCTAGAAATTTGTTTGTACCTGTTGTGGGGCTGTTCGGTAACACCACCAAGCTTCAAGAGGTTGGAGGGTGGTGGTTCTCCTACATGAACATCTGACATTGCTGTCCTCCTATTAGGACTCCACTCACGGCTTGCAGGTATGGTGCTTGCAATGTCCCAGTTCATGTGTTGCAAGCAACAATGATTAATATAAAATGTTTGTATTTTACTTGAAGAGGAAAGTCTTACTTCTAAGTTTTAGGGTTTATTTTTGCTGTTTGGAATCTTTTGATAATTTGGTCTAATTACACCTAAGGGTCACACAATCACAGACAGCCTTTTAAGCTAAAGAGAGATGCAGGAAATTAATAGGAAATGTTATAGAAAGAAACAGACAAAGTATCCTGCTCAGTTCAGAGCTGAGAAAGTATCTTTCTCAATTTCTGAATTCTAAACTCAGAATATAGGATATATTGGCTGTGGAATGTTGATTTTTTTGTTTCATTCCCCCTTTAAGACAAGAGAAAAATCTAAAGATTGCACACATACAAAGATTTGCTTACTATTGCCTTTTCTTAAGCTTTCAGCAAGTATCAGTTTTCTAGCTCTAGCCAGTATGTGTTTAGAGGAACAGCTCAATTAAGACAAACTGGAAGATCTCCAAGTTGCCTTTGGTACTTGGGTGGAAAAAAAAAAAAAAAAAAGAAAAAGATAACATCAGTGTGTCATCTGTTGCAGGAACCTGACTCACATATTCAGTCCCAAAGAGAGACCCTGCTAGAAGTTTCAGGAAAGCAAAAAGAAAGAAATAAAAAGTTTGGAAGTGTGGTTAACACATAAAAAAAGGTGACCCTCCCTGTGTAGGTTAATAGGTGTGGTGATATTACAAGATACTTAAAACTAAAGTTCAGAGAGACACCAACCACAGAGTCTCACACAAATTTTGTGCCTTTAATCTGTAACTTCACTCTCAGCCAGGTTTTCAAGTCACTCTAGAAGCACAAGTGTGCCTCCTGCTCATTCATCTAGTTAGTCACAAATTATGCACACAAATTGAGGATGTATACTCACTGTCAAAAGCCAAAGACATTGGCTATCAAAAAGTACCATCTAGTTATTCCCCAATCAAAATAATGTTCAACACACAAGGCCTTGACTCATTGATAAGTCTGTTACTAGATGAAGCACGGCCTTTTCCATACCCATTTATGTCAGCATCCCTTGTTCTGAATGGGCACAACTTTTTGAATGTAAATTCCTGATAACTGGACAAGGATCCTTACTTCACTGAGCTGACTTAACTGGACCCAGTCAAACTGAAAAAAAAAAAAAAAAAGAAGTGATTTTTTTCAGAAGAGCTGCAACTGGTTTTATTTCAAGCACAAATTATGATATTTTTCAAGTGTAGCTATGCAAAAATTCCTGGGGTGGGAAATTTTTCAGGCCAACATTTCTTTCTACCTGTAGGCTTTGTTTCATGCTGAGCTTCCCTCCTAATGTGCTAAAATCTGTTTTTTCTGCCTTGTTCAATTTGGCCAGTACTAGATTTCTTCATTCCTCTAATCACTGGTAACTGGTCTTCCTTCCTTGTGACTCACACAGCCCTGCAACTGGTTTCACAGCTATTTGGATAACCAGAAATCTGCAGGAACAAGTATGAAGAACAGGAACAGGCCATCTCCTTCACCCCTCATCGACCACAGCAAACAGTCCTGCAGCAGCGCAGTCCATCATAAAATGGTAGCCAATGACCATCTGGCAAATACAAAGCTAATGCTCAGAGCCCAGAAGGACCCTGTATGTGGGGGTGCATCACACCCTCTGCTTCAATACTCTGAAAGCAAACTGGATCTGGGCTCTAGGAAGACTCAAACCCTTCTTGTTGTTTGACAGAGACCTGAGGAACAGAAGCCTTTAGGAGAGGTATGTCTGAAATTTAACCCCCATTACTGCCTCAACACACATATGAGCACCTTGTGGAGCTCTGCTTTGTTTGCCTAGGAACTTGGAAATAGCAGCTTCGAGTCCATGCCCTTTTTCAGCAAAAAGGCACTTTTCAGACAGCAAGGAGTCTTTCCACATGAGAGCCATTCCTAGCCAATTAAGAGTTCATGCTTACTGAAAAAGTCTGAAGTTGAAAACATTGTGTGAGACATAAGGCTGATGGTGGGGGACAAAGCATTTTTCTCTCATGCTTACAACTACAAAAATAACCACATATTCAAACAGCCATGTTTTGAAATGCAGGGTGTATCTGAGGTTTTCTTACTCTTACAGCTGCCATTCAGTGAATTACTATAATCTCTGTATTCAGCTTTCATGATATGAATAGGAAGGGGGAAATCATAGAACATTCTTCACTTATACATAATAGTCCAAATGCAAGCCTGCAAGAAACTGCATCTAAATAAAGGAAAGATGACTAACTGCAAGCAGAGGTCTTGGTTATTCTGCAGAAGGATAAAGCTAACAGCCATATCTGATTTCTGAATTAACTGATCCAACTGTCCCAGATCAAAGTGCAGCACTGCTTTCAGCAATATTCCAGTGAATATATGATTGCATTGTCTGGAACCACATCCATCAACAATTATCTACTTTTACCTTGGCAAAAAACCCGCCTCTACAAAAGGTTGTTTATTTCACAACTAAGGCAGTGATATCCTCTAACATTTCCAGTTATCCATTCTAAATACATACATCCCTGACCTTACCCTTGTAATACCCAATTACATCCAAACTTTACCATCCAACAGAATGCTGCAGTAAAACATACTGTCAGGGTAGTCACAAGCCTTTTGATCATACTGCAGACAGTCTCCATCACCTGGCAGTTCTGGTCACCTCAAAGCACAGCTTCTACCCAGCTGAGTCTTTGTTCCACTTACATTCTCATTCATGCAATGCGGATATACCTCATACAATCAATTTAACTGAAAACTAAATTCACCTGGAGAATGGGGCTGGAGACTTGGCAGGTAATTGAATTTTGCTGAAGATGAAGTTCTGGAAGGACTGGAAGAAGAAAGTCACAACCTTCATTCTATGTTAATGAAGGTTTTTGTCATTGAAGAGAAAAGAGATCACTCTGCCTTAGAGAGACTAAGTGTTTTATAACTTTCATTAAACTTTGTGGATGAAGTTCTGGCTCCTTCACAGTCCATGGAAGACTTCCAATAATGCTTAATCAATGCTAAGTTGTACAGCAATCCCTCAAGGTACTGTAGGGTTAAACACATGCTATGGAAGTGCATGAGCAGACCATCAGAGAAGACTATTTTTCCTCAGACTCCACAGTGGTTAGGCTACACCTTCAAAACATATAACAATCACCCTTGAGAAAACATCACAAAAAGTACTCGAATAATCTACATTTTTATTTTCCTTGTCAAATTTATCAAGTAACTTTGGCATCCATAAATAAATTACCATCCATTGTTAATTGCAGATATACCAGTCACAAAACTGAAAATCCCCTGGGTTTTTAGATGTATCTGCTTTGAATGGTCTCAATTACGAAAGTTGTTGTTTTCTTCTATTAAAACAATAGAGTTGCAGCATTTTTGTGGCCTGTTTGTCTTAGTGGAAAAAAAAGTATTCATAGGGACTAAAGAGACAGCATTTTGTGAACTATCAGCAGCAGTAGGTCCTTCGTATTAGGTACCAATACTAGCCAAACATTACCTAAATAATGAAATAAGCAGTTCAGTCCAATCTGATATCATCATTCACATACTAAATGAAGGCTACAGTTCTCGTAACTCATCATTTATTGTTCATAGGATTTGAAGAACTTGAGTAAAATAATTTTTTTTTTAAATCCTATCCTCCACAAAGAATATGATTAAATTAGCTAAATATTTAAATAACAATGATTTTGATCATTCTGAAAATCACAGAGATGCTTTCTAATAGCAGAAAAAATTACTCTCTCTGCAGGATTAGTTAGAATATTTAGTGGAAATTAATATCTCCTGGAGATTGTTCTCAAAGACATTGCTGTTATCAATTTACAAGCTGATCACGCAAATAACGGATTTGTTATAAAAAACAGCAGGAAGAAAAACAATGTATGTGTGTGAGAGGGGAGATTACACAGCCAATTTTTGCTGGTAACTAAAAGCCTTTATGAAATAAAACATTACAAGAAAGGATTCACACAGGGAGGGGAAAATTGTTTTAAGACCAGTATAGGGCAAGAGTAATACATCAGCTATTCTCTGGCAGCATTTGTATAGTAACAGAAAACTGAGGATTGTGTGGAACTCCCGATGCAGAGCACGCAGAGGGCTGGCAGGATCAAGACAGCTGTCCATGTAGGCAGCCATAAAAACTGGCCCTGTTTATATCTGTAGTTTTTTTCCACAGAAATACATGTGAACAGATAAGATTTGACTCCCACTGTTTCCTCCCTCATGTAGAGCTACTGTTTATGAAATGTTTTCCCACCTTCTGCTTCCAAATTCAAATGACCAAATGTTATCCTAAATCATATTCTTCCCAGGCTCTGTGTCCACAGAATACACTATTCAATCACTTTCTGCCTAGATTTACATGGATCAATATACATGCACAAATTAGATTCAGGACATGAACTTTTTGGAACAGAAACCACATTTTAAGGTTGTATTCCTACCAAGGATTCTGGGACTAGTGTTTGGTTGGATGATAGGTGTAATCAAAAGAAGTGAAGACTATACTGGCATACATTTAAATCCCAGACTTGTGAAGAAAATTTGAGCAAGTACATGAATGAGACCAATAATTTAACCAGTAGAGATGTATGGCATATCAGAGCAAACTACTGTGTGAATCTTTTCCCCAGACTTAATACAAGCCATGAGCAAGAAGGTCCAAACACTGACCTGTAAGAATCGTATTGGCACTCGATTACAATCGCCTCTTTAATGCAGCCATAAAGTAGATTTATCTAGAAGACTGAATTTAACCTGAAGGTGAATAAGGAATATAAACTTGCTAGTTTTATTTAAAGAAAAGAGTTGTCACACTGAAAGCATTATCTTCTAAGCAGAACTGTCTGGTCTGATTCTGATCTCACAATATAAATGAGAAATGCCCCCACAAAAGGCAACAGAGCTATAAAATCACTTAAAAACTCAGTCCTTAGAAACTCCCACCACTGGAAGTTAGAGAAAGACAGTTTCCTTTTCCAGGTCATCCTTCCCGACAGTGCTACTTTTAAAACCTATAAAATATCTTCTAGTAAATCCTCACTTTGAAATGTAATTCCTTTATTGTCAATAACATGGCTGCAAGTCAACAAGGTTAAACAATCAACATAACCCTGAATAAATAGCAGATCTCTCCCAAAGATTTCTGTTACAGTCAAGATATAGAAATGGAAAATATTTCTTATCGTTCCATTGATCCCAACCTGGTTACTTACCTTTACCCAAAGTACAAATTTGTATGATTAAGGAAACAAAAATCTGCTACAGCATAATCAATGTGCTGGTAAATACACATGAAATTGTTTGAATCTACCATATCAGGCTTTGCGTTTCACATTTTGCTAGGGCAGGAACTGTAAGAACCATGTTGACCTAAGCTTTTGCTCGCACTGCCTAATACCCTTTGCTGATCACCTCTATTCTTTTAGGAATGCAGCTGCATATGTCTTTGCTCCTCAGCCTGGCTGTTCCAGCACAGCCTGGGAAATTACGGTCCTCATGCAAATCTTCCTAAAGCTTTGTTTCTTCTCAAACTCATGCCTGAGCATTAGCAACAGTAATATTATATTAAAAACACAAAAGGTAAAATGACTTCTTCCCTTAAACATATTTCTTCATCTCTTGAGCTTTCTACATATCCCACCTATTCAGTGCAAGACAGGGATTGTCTGTTATGCTTTGTCTCAAAATGTGCTCAGCAAAAATTTTTTTAGTGCTTAACCAAAACTAATCTTTTGGATAAGTGAGAATTAAGTGTACAGTCATAGATCACTACAGTACCCTTGTACTCTAAGGGAAAGATTTTAATTTCAGCACATTTCTGTATAATAAGAAACTCTGTCTAGAGCTTGCTTATCAGTCTGAGGTTTGACCAGATGTCTAATAATTGAATCCAAAAGGTCAATTACCTTTCTGAGATCACTCTTCATGAAGACAAAACAAGATTCATTTGGCCCACCTTTCTGCTACCCAAGGAAGCAGGAAGTAGAGCATTTGATTTATTTTATTGCACTTCAAAGCTGACTGCTGTGGGTCACTTGTAGGGAAATTATTATAAATACCAGTTGTTTTGCCTTGTCAGGTAAAACAGTAAACTGCTGGGGTAGCTACACTGAGCTGTGCAATGGCACTTCTGCGATGAATAGGCTTACAACCTTATCAACAGATTTAGAGTTTGGATGCAGCCTAAGAAATCGAAGATCTCCCTAAAAAACATAAGGTCATTGGCTGATCTGGGCTTCACTCATTCCAGAAGGGAAAGTTTCCTATCTCACAGTCTCCTCTAAGGTGAGGTGTATAAATGAAGATCAGGCATCAAACGGAGTCAGATCAGATCAGCCACCAAAAGTTTGGATGCTTATACAAAATACTGAAGGTCTTGAATCAGCAGTGTTGATGATATTTTATCTTCATCAGCACTATTTAAAATTTTGAAATCTACACAGGAACCAAACAGAAAATACACTTTCCTTTTTTTTTTAAAAAAAAAAAACCAAACAAACAAAAAAACCAACACAAAAAACTTAGCCATAAATAATTAGATAAAAAATCTAATTTCATCTGTGAACCAAGATCAGAAGTGCTAGATGACCAGAATGTTCTTTTTTTTTTTTTCATTCATCATTTTTTAGCAGAAATTAAGTTAAAAAACTCCACAAAATGCTTAAAGTTACAGATACTCATAAAAAAAAAAAAACTTCTGCTTCATCAACTGAAAGTACCTGTGAAGATCTGCTCAATTTAAGCTAAAGTCTGGTCACACTGCAGATATGTTAGCCTATGCAGTTTCATAGGGAGACAGGAACAGGAAGCACTACATAAAGCTTCCTTTATGTACTTGTAGAGAAGGTAGGGTATGTATTGCTGCCTGGTCTGCTCTGGGGATGAATGTGATCCCTAGAAGCTGTATTTGACTCTGAGTAAAGCCAGTAAGTTAAAAAAACTGTGCACAAGATTCAGTGTTTATGGTTCATCAACAGAGGGGCATGATCTAGTTTTTTGGCTAAGAAACGTACAAACGCTTTGAGCACAGGCAGTACTGGATTTTGGCTACAAACCCCCAAAGCAAGATGTTTTCAAATGCTTCTGGAGTTCAATGTTAAGGTGAGAAGTGTGTACATCATCACTATGAAAGACATTAAAATGACAAAAGGCAAAAAAGACATCTATATGAAAGCACTGTACTTGTAAAATACAATGAATCAGTGATAGGAGTGAGGACAGACCAAAAAATCCTGGATTCCTTAACCTTGCTGTAACTATTCAACTACAAGACGACCATTCCTGCCAGTTCAGTCATGATGTTTCACTCTCCCTTGCTTGAAAAACATTTCTCAGGTAAATATTGTCTTTTACGGCATATTGCATTCTCCTTAGATCAATAAATCATAATTATACCTGTAATGTCTTTGCCCAGATTGTTTAACACCTGAAAGCGTACTGTACTGTTTTAAGATTTGGGGCTGGGTGGGAGAAGAGCGAGGAGACCAAATGCTTGCTTGGTTTTGGTTTTTTGGGTTTATGTGTTTTGTTTTGTTTGGTTGGTTTTTTCTTTAATTTAGTTAGTCACAGAAAGTCCTGTGATTGATTGGGGATTAATAATCATGACATCAAGTTGACTGTAATACACTTCTTTTCCAGAAATGTCATGTTTATTGCCTCGAGCGAGCTGCATCAAATTGAAAGTCTAAAAAAATTATGTGCCAAACGTTCCTGTGGGCGCAATTCGTCACCAGCCCTTTTCCAAGCCACTGACATGCAATTAAAATAGCATCATATAAATAGATGGGGAAAGTTTGAGAATATTTTAATTCCTCAGAGAAGAACAACTTGGACAATACAGTAAATTACTTTTTATTACCCTTCTGGTTTGTGCTACCATCTTTGGGTAGGAAGGAGACTATATGGAAGAAAAACACAAAAACTATCTCACTTTGCTTTTTGACATCTGAACAAAAAAAGGACTAGATTTTTCAGAAACTCAAATTTATGTTGTTCTATTGAATGCAATGAATAAAACTATATCCTTTGATGCCAAAATCTAGATTTAGAACATAACATCAGGCTTGATTTTTAGTTTACCTCTACTTTGCTTGAGTAATTATAAGAGAAGTCTAAAATAAACCTTGTGCAAAGCTCCACACTTCTCAAAGAAGGTTGAAGCAGAAAAGATTTTCCAAAATGTGTAAAATTTTTGAAATTATAAATATAAGAATATGAAGATACTTATTTATCTTTAAATTAAAAAATACCTACTTTCTAATTTTTTTGCATTGCAAAGTAGAGCAAGAGGGTAAGAGATACTGTTATCTATTTCAGATTAGCAAAAACTAGGAAGAGAATCTGAAATTGTGAGAAAATACTTTGCTGAGAATTTTCAGGTTATTTTAAATTCACTTTGATTCTTTTAATACAACAAATCTCCTGTGAATAAACTTGCTAGAAAAATGCTCATTTTCTTCTCACCTGCAAGTATGGCTTGCAATAGATACCAGGAAGTCAGGACCCCAGAAGTCACACAGTTCAAAACTTTCCTTAGCCACCACTTTGTTTCTAGTGACCCCCAGCTTTAATTTGTTACGTGATAAGATCTGTGGATGATGCTGGGTGTAGTAACATTTTAACACCTGTTCATCAAGGTCTGTGCAGTAACTTGTCTCACACAATGGGAATTTAGCAGTCACCAGATAGGTGAAGTTTTGTGACATCTGCTTAAACCAGTCAGGGGCATTAGATCACTATACACTCTTACTGGGCCATGCACTTGCCTCTTACTCAGAGTCGACTTTTGCAAGATCATCCTGAAAAAAAAAAAAAAATTTATTCCATATGCAGTGTTCACTGTAACATTTTTGCTTCTGATGGTGGTTGTTTAGCTAGTAACTACATCAGAAAATTTTTAATACCAATTTTTGGATAAAATTTGCAACATGAGTATTGTGCATGCCTTCTGTTAAGTTAAAGCAGATTCTGCTATTCTCTGCAGGCAAGTTATGGTATGCACTTCCCAGGAAAGAAAAGTAAGGTTAAAGTAATGTTATTAAGTCAGTTTTTATAAGAAGTAAATTGCAGGTTCTGATATAAACCCTCCAACTGTTCATACTAAAGGTAAACGCTAAAGCTTAATGGCTGTTTTCAAAGACCTTATTTAAAATATATATATAAAATTACATCTCCTTAAGTATACAGGCACCAATATAGCAAATAATTGAGATAAACCAATGCATTATTTATGTGATAAAGCTTTACAGCACTGCAGCAAACTCAAAAAACCCACAGTATTTAGCTGCCTAGCCAGAGGGTGTAGGTTACACCATAGTGATTGCCAGGGAGGTAAGGAGGGTGAAGAACTAAAGGAGAGTGGAATAGTAGGCAAGCACATAGCAAAACCAAACTGTGCCAAGCAGTGACTACTCTCAAGACAAGTAGACTGATGTAAATACCTGCCTGAGCAGACTCCCCTGCATAGGATTGCAAAGGATTGTACTGAGAGGTTGTCTTGTACTGACAGGGCAAATAGCTGATGTTCAGGATGAGAAGAACTCACACCAGTCTGCACAACCAGACAACCCAAGAGGCAGGCATCATCCCCCATCTCCTTCAAGGCTGTTCTCTTATGGGATGACTTGCTGCTCCACGGACAATTGGGAAAAAAAAAAAAAAAGTTTGCTCAAGAGCATCAGGCATACAAGCAGGCACAAGTGAGCAAAACCACACCGCATTTTGTCTCCCTTCAATCTGGTTATAATCTTTCAGATGAGATTCCTGTAACTTAGCAAAACGCCCGCAGGCTTCAGCAGAGGCCTATTTTAAAGTTTACCAGAGCTAAAAGCAGATGCCTCACCCAAAGGAGATTGATGCTTATGGCCAGACTCAGGGTAGAGAGGGAACAAAGTGCCCACGCTACAAAGCCTTACAGTTACAAAGACAGAAAGAGGGCAGGGGAAGGGTGGCGCTGAAAGGGACTAAATGTCCCTGCATAGAAATGCATAGAAATACTGTGGTTTAGCTGAGAATATGCTGTGTTAAAAGTCCAATTTTACTATCACTGAGCTGCTACTTAAACATTACATACTGACTGCCTTAGTGGTAGGAATGTTTCTGTTCAGCAAACTGTGTTCCTAGGGGAAGTGCACAATCTTTTTTATTTGCTTCTATATTTAGATTTCTGGATAATGCTTGTCATAAAGCCTTTAAAAGCAAAAGACCTGGCTAAACATGTCATGCATAGGTCATGACAAACTCACAGACAGCTGAGAAAATTTTAGTATCCATGCCTAATTCATTCTGCTTTTCCTGCAAGGGCCAACATGGAATAGGTGGCTCAGGAGGTGTGAACTGTGGAAATTTACACACTTTTTTTTTCTTTTTCGTGGACAAAACCCCACAAAACAGTGTAGCTCACCCCACTTAAAAAAAAAAAAAAAAAAAAAAAAAAAGAATCCCAAATCCTTTTTAGACTTTTTCCATTTTACCACTGAAAGAAAAGAATATTACAAGCACTATCTTGTTTTTACTATTATGCTGGGGAAACCTGATAGATACAAGTAAAATATGTCTTTAATTTATAGGCATTTGGAGACAAGTGAAAATGGTCATTTTTTGAACTGACCATCATGCCAGCTACAAGGAATAAATTAAAACATGATTATTATGGAATAAAAACACACAAACAAACAAACCCAGTATAGGCATGATTAAAGAGTGGAACCCTACTTTCCTCTCCCTCCCTCCCTCCCAAAGTAAAGTTTCTCGTTACAAGACTACATTATTTTTAATATAGCCTACAAAACAAGCAGGCTGAAATCTTGATAGATTACAAGAGCAGCACTAGTGTGTCAGACAAAGACTAATTTATCCCAATAGCATGCCTTTGATAGTAACCAAAAGTGGATGCTTAAAAGACATAAGGAAAGGGCAAGGTACATATCAGTATTTCCTTAAAATACTCCTCTACCAATTTGTGTTTAGGCATTTCTCATAGACCTTAAATTTGTGTTAACTTTTAACAGCGACAACATCCTGGGGCAAGAAGTTTCACAGACTAAATAAATACTGTTAGTGATTAATTTTTATTCTGAACCTGGCACTTGTTAGCTGCTTTGGATGAATCACTTTCTCTGCACGAGAAAAGGACAGGCAAGACCCAATGGTTGCTAACTGGTTGAATTAATAGTCATCAAACCTTATATATAAAAAAGATCCTCTACATGAAGCCTTATTTTGCTCATGCTTTCAATGTGGGCAAGGGGAAGAGAACATAGACACTTTCTCAAAAATATGTCAAAATAACAAGAGACAAGAAATAAAGCTGTAGTTGACAAACCTGACAGCTCTGGCTCTCCTGTCATCTGTTCTGGTTTCAGGATTCCCAGGACACTCTCCACATTGATCACATCTATACAGACAGTACTTTAATGAATCAGCCTATATCAGGCAGTCATAACTTAAAGTCTATAAAGCATTACATATCAAAGTCAACCTATTACATCTAAAAATTAAAGTCTATATGTTGTAAATACAAGAACTGTTCTCATATTGATACTTATCAGCAAAGCGAGAACAACCATTGCTGTTAATAATCATTTCACTATTTTCACTAAGTCATCATAATAAATCTCAACAACAACTTTCCACTTACTTTGTGACAGCATTTGAGCAACTATGCTTTTCTGACCAAGACTAGAAGTAGTTTCAACATGAATCACAAAGCCATGAGAGTCCTTGTATCTGAGACATTAATGGGAGGAATCAGCTCCTTTGGCCCCTGTGATAAATCTGTCTGCTGGAACAAATCTGTGAAAGTTCATTTCAAAGTCTCATGAGTCAGTATTTGTGTCAGAAGTACTTGAGCAGTCACCTGATCAAGGAACTGACAAAATCTCTCACATGACTTGTTCAACCCATCACAGCTAATCAACAAACCTCAAAGCAGCAACTATCAATCATAAATTGCTGTGAATAATCACTCCAAGAGACAGCCCCAAATGCGTAATTAAACTATACACCTGAAATAATTCTGTTTGACAAAAACTATTCTGTATTCAGATATTGACTTGCCATGATTTGATGCAACTTACTGATGTAGTTCTGTCACCATATAAGTGGGTGACAGAAAGAGAGAGTGAATGTTTCATTGCACAAGGCACTAAACTTGAAAGGAGTAAAGTTTTGCTGGCAAAATTCATCAAGAAAAAAGTTCAAAATACTTATTTGAAATCAGAACAATTTTTAATAAGCAGACCATTTTTGGGAAATTTTTTGAAGTTTCAATGTAGAGTTTTTAATCAAAATATTGTCAGAAGTAGCCATGACCTGTGGGGAAGCCAAACATGAAAATGAGTTCAGGGTAGGTTCCTGAGCTAGTCCAACAGTCTGTCTCCCTCTCTTCCCCCAAATGTCAAAGTCTCTAAATAATAAAATGACAAAGTGTCTAAAGTAAAAAATGTCAAGTTTTTCTTGATGTCCTAATTAAAGTCAGTTATCCTTTGGTTTATGAGATCAGGGTCTCTATCTCAAACTCTGTGCTACATATCACTTGCTTTCAACACCTTTTTTCTCAACAAGCATGGATGTTTGTTGACATCCACAGCAAGGTGGATGTAAGGTAACTAGAAAAGAAAAAGGGGGAGAGGGTGAGAACCTGTACTTGAATAATCAACCACTTCTAAGGGTGACTGAAATTTCCAACTGGTATATCCATGATAATGTATGCTAGAGATCAAATATATGAGTCACTAATGATTAATTCATATTGCAAATGAAAGTCACAGATATAAGTGGTATGCCACTCAAAGAGCTGCCAGTCCTCATAGAGAGTAACAAATAAAAGCACGAAAACTACAGGAAAAATATAGTCACACAGTAAACTCTCTGCTTATCAGGAATGAATTTCAAACTCAGTTTATCCCAAAGCATAAGATCTGATTTTATCTCACCTAACAAGAAACAGCATCAGTGATCATAATATGATCAGCCCTCTTTAAAAATGGAGGAGCTTGTCTCTCTGTGACCTCTTGTAGAAGTGAATGCTGCAGGCTAAAACATGTTTTGAAGATATGACAACTTCCTTGTTTGGATGTTAATTTGAGCTAATATTAACATCTATGACCAACACAACGTGCACTTACAAGTAACAACCTTACCATAAATATAAAATAATATAATTTTTTCCATCTCATTTCATTATCTCACTTTTTTCTACCTCACTGACTGGATGGCAGCACTCAAAGAGTTGCAGTCGACAGCTCGATGTCCAAGTGGAGAGCAGTGACAAGTGGCATTCCTCAGGGGTCAATGTAGGGACCGGCGCTGTTTAACATCTTTGTTGACAACATGGACAGTGGGACTGAGTGAACCCTCAGCAGTTTGCTGATGACACCAAGCTGTGTGGTGCAGTTGACACACTGGAGGGAAGGGATGTCATCCAGAGGGACCTGGACAGGCTGGAGAGGTGGGCCCGTGCAAACCTCATGAAGTTCAACAAGGCCAAGTGCAAGGTCCCGCACATGGGTCTGGGCAATCCCAAGCACAAATACAGGCTGGGCAATGAGTGGATTGAGAGCAGCCCTGCAGAGAAGGACTTGGGGGTATTAGTGGATGGAACTAGATGGCCTTTAAGGTCCCTTCCAACCCAAACCATTCTATGACTCTGTGATTAGTTGAGAAACAGCACACACTCTAATAAAATAAATAGGGCTCAGTAAACTGTTTTTACTCCACAGACAAGCTGGTCACAGAACTCATGACTGCTTTGAACTTGCACGCTCAGGGACTTCTCAGGACATAGACAATTTCTGCTGCCATATATGAACACATGCAGCATTTTTATAAGTACAAGCTGAAATCTTTTTTAAAGTATGAACAGATCTTTTCTTCAAAACCATTTGTAATTTTTCTTTGTACTTTATACCTTAACTAACAGGTAAAAGATACATTTATATGTCATCTCTGAACTTAGGCTTGTCAGACAGGTTAAGAGATGCACAACAGAGTGACAGACATGGTTTTGCACATCCTTCCTGAACAAGATATTTATTTTGTTTTGACTTTTTTGAGAAGAGCAGAGCATTGATCACCCAGGGGACTTCCTGGAGCATTGAGAGCGTCTGAGTTTCTTACCCTAAAGACTGGCTGAAATGTAAAACTGTCCAAAGGCTGGGTTTATATTTGCAAGAAGTTCTCTTTCTGCTCCACCACTTTCATCTGAATAACTTTTGGGCAAGTAAGATAACCTTCTTGTACTCCAGCTCTTAGTTCTATAAATTAAGGGCATCATAATTTGACCACCTTTGTTGTCCTTATGAAGGACAGAGTAAACTTACAGGAGCACAAGGTTATTTACCTCCATAGAAGTCCTAGTAATTAGAAAGCTACTGACTGACTTTCTATGCCCCTGACCTTATGGGTGTACTTGTTCTGCTACTACAACTAATAAGTTTCACCCATGAAGGCATATGATCACAAGTATTCAAATTAGCTACGTGGTTCAAAGCTAAAGTCTTTACATAGTGAATTTGAAAGGACAAGGTAATATCCAATGACACTATACACTGATCTAGATGGTCAGACAAAAAAGGAAATACTGTGCTTTTCATTTTGTACCATATACAACAGAGACAACTTATATTGATTTCCTGATTCATGACTTCCAAACTTCTACTTTTTTTTTCCCCCCAGTTATTTACCTTGCTCCTCTTGTTGTTAAATTAACATACATCTTCCACAAGTATAGAATAAACACCTTTCCAAATATTCAGTCTAAGGCAGCAAAGTGAAAAAAAAAAAAAAAAGGACTGAACTTTCCCCACCCTAGGGAGATACCCCCAAGATTCATCCATAAATCCAGTGTTTCTTGGGGTTGTTTTTTTGACTTACTAACTTTCTAATAAGACAATCCACACATTATCTTTACTGCAAGTTTTGCAAAGTATCTGAAAATAACCTGTTACTTCAGTTATTCTGAATATAGGTCAGTCTGTGTCTATTCAGGTTTTAAAATACTGCCAGAATTTTATTTCTATACTCTGTCTATTCAAACATGAGATGAGAGCAATCTCACCTCACTTACAGATGCTTACACTGTAGCTAACTCATCTCAGCTAGTCTTTTTAGGCCCCATTGTTAGCCATCTGAGAGGAATAAGCACTTATGGAATGAATGATGGAGCAACTAGTCCTGGAAACCACAAACACCGAAAGGACAAGAAGTTGATTTGGAGTAGTTAGCATACATATGAATACCAACTTGATAGCCTTCTACAATGAGGTGACTAACTTGGTGGATGAGGTGGGAGCAGTGGATGTCATTTTCTCAGACTTTAGTAAAGCTTTTGACACTGCCTCCAATAACACCATCATAGACAAGCTGACAAAGTAAGTGTTAGATTAAGAGCACAGTGACATGGTTTGAGAAATGGCTGAATGGGCCCAGCACTGCTGTTATGATCAGTGGCACCAGCTGCAGGCCAGTCATTAGTGGCCTAGCCCAGGGGTCCATACTGGGGCCAATAACATCTTCATTAACAACCTGACACTGGGATAGACTGCACCCTCAGCCAGCTCAGAGATGACAGACAACTCAGTGGAGTTGCTGATACACCAGAGGGTTGTGCTGCCATTCAGAGGGACCTCACCAGGCTGGAGAATTCAGCTGAGAGGAGTCTCATGAAGTTCAAAGCAAAATGAGAATCTAGTGCCTGGGGAGTAGTAACACCCCAGGCACCAGTACATGCTATGAGCTGACCAGCTGGAAATGCAGCTCTGCAGAAGAGGACTTGGGGTCCTGGTGGGCACCAGGTTGACCAGAAACCAGAAATGTGGCCTCACAGCAAGGGCAGCCAACAGTCTCCTGGGCTGTATGAGGCAGAACACTGCCAGCAAGTTGAGGTATCTAATCCTTCCCCTCTGCTCAGCAGTGGTGAGGCCACAGCTGGAGCACTGGACTCCCCAGCACAAGAAAGCTGTGGGCTTACCAAAGCAAGTCCAGTGCAGGGCCTCAAAAATGACTAGGAGTCTGAAGCATCTCTCATATGATGAAAGGTTGAGAGAACTGAGATATTCACCCTAGAGAAGAAAAGGCTGAGGGGATACCTTATAAATA
The DNA here is from genome assembly GCF_047716275.1 of Strix uralensis. Taxonomy (NCBI): domain Eukaryota; kingdom Metazoa; phylum Chordata; class Aves; order Strigiformes; family Strigidae; genus Strix; species Strix uralensis. The sequence continues at coordinate 16,325,666 of NC_133973.1, read as the reverse complement.
AATACTTTATGGGAGGTAATGAAGAGAAGGAAACCAGACTGTCTCAGTGGTGCCCAGTGACAGAACGAGAGTCAATGGTACAAACCAAAAACCATGACATTTCATCAGAATATAAGAACACATTTATTGTGAGGGTTTTTAAGCACTGGAACAGGTTGCCCAAAGAGGTTGTGAAGTGTCCATCTGTGGAGATATTCAAAGCCTGACTGGACATGGTCCTGGACAACTTTATCTGATCCTGCTTGAGCAAAGGGGTTAGATTATATTATCTCCAGATGTCCTTTCCAACGAAAACTATACTGTGAATTGAGCCTCAGGGTGTGGGGAAATTAAGTACAAGAATTATTAATAAAGAAGCAAATTAGGATTGGCAAAACCTTGAAGTGTTACTATTAGACATTGTAAGTTTGAATAGAACTTGGAAGTAGCTGAAATGACAAGGTTAATGTAATTATCCACAGTGAACATGTTTTAATTCTGAGTAATTAGATATAATCAGCAAAAGTACTTTTTAGAAGTGTGTGTTGTACCCACATTTGGCTTTCCATTTATTATAATTTCTCAGACAAAATTAAAAATATTTTGCTGGGCTTTTAAGTATTGTTGTGATCAAAGTCTACCATGGGATCAAAAAGTCAACTACTTTGAAATTATTTTTTCAAATTAGTTTCTTTCCTGTCAGAGAATCTGGGGACATGAATTGTATTATAACACAAGTATGACTTAGGACAGGTCAGACAGAAGTGAGAGAACATTCATACAGCATTTTCCCATTTGGCTCCCCTGTTCTCTGCAAAGCGATTGCAGAGACCCAAACTATGTATTATTTTTGAAAAGAAAAAAAAAAAAAAAAGAGGTGAGGAAAAACAGTCATTTCAAAGTTAAAGCCAGGTATCCATCTCTGGGAAGGATGGACTCCATAAGTAGCTGTCACACTTTGAAGAAGTAATCAAACAGTAAGGTGATAATACGGAGAGATGGCTCTTGGTGGAGCCTACAGGAGTGGCACATCCAGTATTACCTTAGTGCAGAAGTGGGAAGTTGGAAACAATCACAGACTGTTAGGTTTTAGTCAAAAGGAATCTTCCTTTGGTTAGGATAAGCTTCTTAACCAGACCTTTCAAATCTCAAATATTAACAATTTTACCACCACAACCCCAATGAACCAATAGAATAATACAGAAGAGAGAAAAGTGGTAGAGCATATGCAGTATAATAGAAATGCACAAGCTACGACTGATTCTTCTTTATGTGTCCCTAGGAAATAAGTCCTCAGTTGTTTCATTTGTTTTAAAAGACAGCTGTGCAGATGGATGCTTCTAAATAGAAATAAGACTAGAAAGAAAATAGGGTTGGAGGAAGCATGTAGTGTTTATGGTACAAGTGACAAAAACCAGCTTGCTCTTTACAAGACAGGAGCAATTTAACCCTCTTCCAAAGGGCCACTTGCAGGTGGATGATAGAGATTAGTTATTTGCTGCTCAAGGAAGAAATTAATTGAAAGCAAACAAGACAAGATGCTCAGAGATAAAGGAAACTGTACCTTTGCTAGGCTAAAATGCCATGTTCTAGTTTGGCATTCTGCCAGAAATCTATCTCCATACTTTCCAACAAAATGTGGATTTGATTTGCTTTTGTGAAGTTTCAAGAGCTCAATACACTAATCCCTTCCCTTCCTCACATCTAACAAAGGATCAGACCAAGAAATCTAAAGTAGATCATTTTGGAAGGAAAAAAAGTTCTATCATCTAAAATATCTTTTTTTTTCTGTTGTTCCAGAAAAACTTGTTTGATCACAGAGGCATGTAAAATTTAAATATTCAAATGAATTTAAATACTTCTTTATTCAGTACTGTGTATCTTGTTATGATCTATACCAAGTATCAAGCAATGCTACTTCCACATATCTTCTATTATCCAAAATGTCCATTTAAGATTAATCCATCTTTGGACTACTGGCAGAAAAGGACTTTACCTAGACCTTCGTTTTCAGTTTGGTGAAGAATAAGCAAGACAAATTGTGCTTGGACATAGTGAAACAAAAAGGCTCTTGTTAGTTCTGTTTGGGCAGAAACCAGTCTGCCTATTTTGCTTTTTCTTTATGTACTAGCATACTGTATTACAGGAATGTGCATCTGCAGGTTTTCCAATCTCGCTCTACAATGATAGCAGTAAAATGGCAAATGAAGACACTGTTTGAAGGGCTCACCATCCTTTCACTTGTGGCCTGCCCAAACATCAGAAACACTACAACAATGATGGATTTACCTCCAAAAGAGGACAAACCAATTACAATGTTGTCACACTTTATCCAAAGACAATTAGAAACAACTGCAAACTTTGATTACAGGCATGTAGTGATCTCCTACTTCTAAAGGGCAGAATAAAGAAGTCTTCAATATATCTGGGCAGGTAACTGAAGCTGAGTAACCAACATAAAATATAACAAAAACTACCTTTTCCCAGGATTGTTTTGTAGTATAAAAGTATATAATCATGACATCTTTTGGTATTCATACCTTTCTCTTGAAAGACTTTGGAAGTCCTTGTGCATTTTCAACTAAACTTGGTAGAGACATTGCAAAGATCTCAAAGATATTTTAAAAAGGATTTGTAAAAACAGACTGCAAGTGGAGGCAAGACTAAAATAGGTGGTCATGGAGAAGAAAGCTACAGCAGTAAGCTCAATTTCATTACTAGGCACTACAGAATACATGCAGGGGAGAGCCACAGCAAACCAAGCTCCATAAATTCTGTGGTTCAAAGAGTTTAGTAGTTTAGTCTTTGTGTGATTGTATGAAAATTAAGAAAGAGTGGTGAAAGTAGGTGGTCACCTGCTGGGAGCTAAAAGGCAACATTGTGCTCTTGTGCATCATTTTTGAATCAATAAAGTACTTAAATAACTCCACTTTATAATCTTGATAATGAAGACAAATATAGTTACTCAATAATTAAAGAAATGAGAAGGAAACTCCCCTAGAGAATCTGTCAGATATCTGTCACAGAGCAACTTCCGTATGAACAACAAAGAAAAGCCCAACCTTACTTATTACAATGGTATGCAAGATTACCCCATTACACAAAAAGAAGCCTCCAAGCGATTTTGTGGGAAAAACAAAATGAAGAACATTAACATCTATAACATCTTAGCCACTAGTAGTAGTTCTAACATTTCCCCCAGGCCTAGAGAGGTGAACCACACAGCAGGGGCTTGGTTTGTACTAGAAAATACACCCTGTCAGAGCAGAGTGAAAACATAAATCTCTGCTCACGTCCACATAAAGGTACTCTACAAGCACCCAAAATGATGATCAGTTGGCAGCTGCTACAGATACCCTTGCTTACAGGATTCTCTTTTCTTGAGTTTAAAAAAAAAAAAAAATTTCAATGAACCTTATAAGCCTCACCTATAGGTGATTTGCACTATGTTACATTTGGCCCAATACACAGACAAAATCTTCTTCCTCATGACAAATACAAATTATTTGGTGTCTCATTAGCAAGAAAAGCAAACAATTTTTTGGAGAAAAGATTAGTAAAATTCACCCCTTATAGGAGTACTTCAATGAATTTATTTATAATATGCATCACGGAGAAATATCATCTGTATACAGCTAAATGAGGTTATTCAACAACATTTCCAGAAGAAATGGGTCACCAAAATATTGAAGTAGAAATCTATCTTGGTAAAAGATCATCAAACGAAGCAAAGGAAGTGATAAAGTGCCTGTTGCTAATGCTATTTTATATTTCTAAGGAAAGTAAATCAGCAGCACTTAGTAATGAGATCAAACTATCCAGTGCACTTAAAGCTGTTAGAGGGGGGAAAAATGCTCATGAGAAACATTTTCTCACTGAAATAGAAAGAAAACACCTTCTATAATGTATGTGTTCAACTACTCAAAAGCATTTTAGAGTCCCATTGTCAAGGAAGGGAAAGAAACTATATACAGAGGCAGAAAGGTCAATCTTGCAAATTCCATGTAGGTTTTGAACTCAAATATGGAGCCTGTTCTTCACTGTGCTATATAGTTTTCCACTGATTTTGAACATAGTTTTTTGGTGTTTTTTTTTTTCCCCACTAACGACATGTGCAGGTTAATCATCTAAATATATATAATCTAAATAATCAATTAGAGTCATCTAAATAATTAACTTTTTCAGAATTTGAAGATGCTTAAAAATTATAAGAATTAAAACTTTGAATTCCTCTCCCACTCTTCTGGTTACTTAGCTTCTTCATATCTAAAAAAAAATATTTTTTACGTAGTGTTAATGCTTCACATGATTTTGTAAACTTCATACAGATATTAACCCACAGAACTAAAATGTTTCATTGAACAAGTGATAATAGTAAACTTTAAAATTTGACATTAAAGCAGAAGCGCATATTTTGAAAATTAACCTTCTTAACGTAAGCACACTAATAGAAACTACAGTTCTATTGTCTCACACACTACGCATTTCTTTAACTTTTTAACATACCCTTTTTAATCACTAAGCTAGCCTATATTGTGTGACAGGAAGGAGCAGTTCTGTCCAGCACATAGCTATGTGTTAAAGCATAATCTTAAAAGTGTCTATGATTATACCACAGAAGGGTAAAAAAACCAAACTTCCAATATAGTGTAAAAAAGTAAAATATTTAAAATGCTAAGAGCAATAGAATACAATCTGATATTAATATAGCAAGAAATACCAAACCCAACCTCCAGGTGAAACCAGTCTTCTGAATGCTTCTGTAGCAGTTGAACTGGTGAAGCAGGCAACTGGAACACCACAAGATGGAACAGAAAATGAAATTGCATGTGAAGCTAAAGTGCCCAAACTATTAAATAAATATTTCCTAACTATTAACTTAGAGCAGGTTCATCCAAATCAATTTGTAAACTGCTCACTTTTTCAGATTTAAGAAGCCTTCAAATTAAAAGTTGATGGCAAATGCATCCTTGAAGACAGATTCCCATTTAGCATTCTGTAGCTATTCAGATGGAGTGATAAGATTACATTTAGCTGGAGGTGGATTCACTGAAAGATGAGGTTTACAATTGTGGCTTGGTATTAATCCAGTTATTTATTATGTCCCCAAAAGCAACAGGGTAATATATATATATATTATGATATATATATATATAAAATGTACACAGTATATTACTACAACAAATTAAAAATTTCATTTTAATTTATTTTAGAAGAATTCAAAATTAGGAAAAATGTCATTAAGATTCTCTTCCTCCAACAAGACATCTACAGAGTATTTCTTCCATGCTTGCAGTTTTCCTCTGTTTTCTCTAAACAAGAAAAATTAGAAGCTGTAACAGTGAATAATATTTTGCTGCCACTCAAAGGTCACAGGATCCTTATTGATCCTTATAGGTTTCAGAAATGGTCTGGACTTTTCTTGGCCTGGGGTGTCTTTAGCCCATTTAGCTGTGATAACAATTGCATACCAATCAGGTAACTTGCTCAACTTTAGCTCAGTTTTGATTTGGTTCACAGTGATAACAGACAGTTATTCTGTGCAGACTCCAGAAGAAAATGAAATGTGGAAAAATATACCTGCTCTGCATCAACATTTTTGATGCTTATGACTAGTTTCTACAGTTACTGATTTAAAAAGAAAAAAGTTTTCTTCAGCGTTGAAAAGTTTCCCAATACTTTTGTTCTGTTAACATTTTGACAGAAATAATTTGCTTTACACATTCCTTTGACTGCTATGATGATGAAACGGAAGATGTTTTTTCAGGTTGATGCATTTTCATCAGCTACTATCAAACAAGTATTTGATGTCAGTATATTTTTATTTGGAAAGGCAAATAGGTGACGATTCAAACTAAATCCTTTGATAACACAGAACACGCATGACAGCACTGGGAAATTTGGCTACAACTTCACTTCTGAAGCACAGGGCCAAACATGATGTCCATCACTGCTTGCTTTTGGTTACCTTCTCTCTCTCCTCCTACTCTCACTGACAATACAACACAGCTAGGAAACCTTCAGCATTCTGAAGCATTTGCTCCATTAGTCAATTTTTCACAGCAGTATTTGCACTTTTAACACCTGAACATCCTCGCTGGGATCATTTTTCTTTATATGTTTGTATCTATTATTTTAAGCTACCTTTCTGAGCACCACTGAATTACATTCCTTCTATTCTGATGCTGCGACATGCGCTGCTTAATACCTTAGTTTGGCAAGCTACCCAAGATAAGATACAGGCAAAACCACATATTTTAAAAAAACTACAAGCAGAAGTACATGGTTTCATACCTGTAGGAGTCTGGGCCGCGCTGGGAGAAAGTTAGTGCAGACAGAAGAATGCAAGGACGAAGACAAGGCCAGCAAAATAAGGCTGGCAAAAACACACAAGATAGCAGATAAGTGAGAAACACCTGTGGTCAGCAAAAGCACACAAGTCTGAGCAAAACAGGGTATGAGATAAGGGAGTTTTGGCAAGTTTTGGGCTTTACGTGCTAATTGCAATTAACCAATGCAAATGCTTGTAGAGGCGCGTGAACAGCGCGTGTAGATGACCTGTAGCCTATTAGAAGATAGATGAGTGCGTGTACGGAACTTAGTAGAGTATAAATGTAACCAGAAAAGGAATAGAAAAAAACTAGAACAATAACTATAATAAAAGATGGACGACCTGATCATCACATTGGTGTTGCATCGTTTCTGTTCCCGCACGGAGAAATAAGGACCCCGGCTAATGGTGACTCCGACACATACCCAAACATAATTTTTTAAACTCATTTTTTTTTACAAGAGTAAAATATGTGAAAAAATTAAACAAATACCAGACCAATTACAAACAATCTGAAGTCAAAAGGTTTATCTTGTAGAAAGACATTAGTTTTACTGGTGTGACCAACGCAGTTTTGGCTTCATTACTGTGGAACCTGCCTGCTGCCAGGGGTGACTCTGCAGCGTTTGCGTGCTGGACATTCCTCAAGCGGTGTTTGGGGCATGTTAGGCAGTGCAAAAGTAAGTCGGCACGTGTGCAGCCAGTCCAGCAAGTCCCAGACTTTCCAGCTTCACTTCTCACACAGTGGAAATCTGTGTTTGTGCAGTTGACTTGCTTCTCTTAACACCAGGTAAAAAGACAACGTACACAGGAGTATAGCTCTACTATGTGGCAGATGCACAGGAGTACTGCTTTTGAACAACCAAATATTGGCAGCAATCCTTGCCTGTCTCCTCAGGAAAGCAAAACTTAGCAGTCTTTGAAGAGTTACACAAAAAAAAAAGAAAAAAATCCAGCTACCTAACTCCAATGCCTCCCATCTCATGACTTTTATGATTTTACATAACTACAAAATGAAAAAAAATCACCTGTAAACTAAAGTTTTCTTCCCTGTTATGGAGCAAACCAAGAAATTGAGCCTACCTTGCAATTCAAAGAAAAGCCAGAAATTGAGCTTTTTCCAAAGAGTTCTCATGGAGAGAGAGTCTGGTAACCATGCCTTAGATTTCCCCCAGCCGTAAAATAGTTTTGTTACTGTCACAGGAGTTTGGTACATACCAAAAAATGAGTATCAGAGCAAAAACCACATTAATTTAAAAAAATTAAAATCGGTTTTATAAGTGCTAGGTGAGGTACATCACATATCAGAAGTTTTAGTCTATATGCTGATAGATTAATAATAGAGCAAGGTTAAAACATTGAGGAGCATACAGTATGGCAAAAGATCTCAACACTTAGAATTGGGGGAGAAAAAGCACAGAGATAATAAAGATCTTGATTCTGGGAAATTTATGCTGGCAGGCAGTTGTTTCACGGTCATAAATGTTTTGAATGGGCTGACAGCACAAGTCACATCACTTAAATAGCCTAGGTGTGCATTTCATCTAGTGCGGGGTTACTGAGAAGCGGTGGCCTACACACTTCATCTAGGAATTCTTCTACTAAAAGGTCTAACAGTTAACTAAAATGTCTGCTTAGCAGATCTGCAGTATGATAAGACAAAGGATGTTATTACCAGAAAGACTTCTGTTAATATTTTAAATAGAAATAGGTGAGTGTCCTGGTTTTGGCCAGGATAGAGTTAACTTTCCTTGGGCTGAGAGGGAGCACAGTTAGAGGGCCGGGCCTGGATTGGTCATTAGAGTATTCCCTATCATGTGATGTCATGCTCAATATATAAGGGGACTGGACCGTGCTCTCTGTTTGGGTTTCAGTTTTCCGGTATTTTTTGTGCGGTTGCTGCATACCAGTCGCCGGTCGGTGAGCAACTGCTTTGTATATTACCTGTTCGAACTTACTATTGTTACTGTTGTTTTGCTACTATTACTAAGGTTTTTTAATTCAACCTATGAACTTCTTTTTTTTTTGTCCCTCCCCTATTTCACCAGGGTGGGGGGTTTGAAAGTAAACGACTGGCCACGTGGTGATTGGTTACCAGCCGACTTCAAACCACGACAGTGAGTCTGCTCACCACCTGAAAACATATGTTTTTAGTCATTATACAAATTAACAGGTAAGGAAGAATTAATGGATTCATACTATGGTGGAAAAAATTAGAGTGAACTTCATCCCCAGTTGGGCAGCACTGCTTAAAACAAGTTGTTTTTCATAACAAATCCCTGTACAAGAGCACACCACCACCCCAGCAGGGTAGGCATGGTTTGCTTGGAGTAGAGGTGGCCCCAGCCCATAGATTTGCAGCCTGGAAACAGAGCTCTCAGCAATTCATCTATGGTCCGTTCAGAGCAGCAGCAACAGATATGCGCCACAGTATCTCACTTATGTAGAGAAAGTCATTCATGCATGTCATCCTCACTTTCTGCATATTAATCCATCCTCACACTGCTTCTTTAATTCCAAGGAACAGTTACAGAAAAGAACCCAAACAAAACAACAAAAAAACCCAACACAAGCTTAAAGTCTACTTTAATGAATTCTCAGATCTGAAAACAGACTGCAAGGTTTGCAAAACCTCAAACTCCATGAGATTTTAGCCATTGCTAAAATCAATTAGCTTAATTTATAATGCACTGTGTAGCCAGCATCCTAATTAAACAGCAACTTCCTATAATCCCAGTAAAGAACAAAGCACAGCAGGTGATACTAGGTCACCACCCCATACTTAAATATGTGCCTTCCCAGCTTTTTTAGTTATGCTGATTTTTCAGAATTCAGTTGAGAGTTGGGTAAAATGGATATAGATTGAAAAATAGATTTTTTTTATCATGTTCACTGCCCAGAAAGCTTTAGACAGATACTGAAATAATATCTAAAGAATTAAAATAATTTTAGAGGAAGAAGAAAAATTCACTGTCCCCAAGCTTTTGTTTTCAACTCTATGGCTTTGGAGGGCCTAAAACAAGGCAAATAGGTTAAACAACTGTAACTTCTTAAAATAAAAATCTTCTTTAATAATTCCTAACATATCTCTTATCAAGAGGATGATTTTACAACTGAAGAGGCAATTGTGTAATTGCAAAACAGTATTTCGCTTGATGGCAGAGCTAATGAAGCATTCTTAAAGATTCTAAAGTGAAATTTTACACAAAGTTAACCCCTTTCACCTTCTCAGTTGGTCTCTGGATTGATCTTAACCTTGAAAAACTGCCTTCATGTTGCAGAGAATTAGATTTAGACTATTGAACTAAAAATTGCTGCAATTGATTCAATTCTAAATTTATAGCCAGAAAATTCTAGTCATAACACTATATAAAAATTGAAGCAGACTTTTCTTTGCCCTACCTACCTTTCTTCATCAAGTTAATACTTTTTAGAGAACAAAGCAAATCCAGAGTTACTAATCACATGACATCACTAATGTCATGTAGTGATTACCTTACTTAGAAAACTCTACCAGCAGCAGATAATACTGCCATCTCCTTTTCACCCACTCTTGTATTTTTGACAGATATTCAGACAGTTGTTCAAGTCCAGGCCTACAAAGGTTTAGTAATCTCTAGATTGACTGGATCCTCTTCATCTGAACTGCCAATAACCCAGTATTCACCTGAAGACAGAGTATCATTCCTCAAAACCCTCTCACACTCCACTTTTTTTAAAAAAACCCTACATCTCTCCCAGTTATTTGAATAATTGGTATGAGAAAGACTGGTCTGTCAGTCCTTGCTCAGTGGCACCACCTCAAACAGGCTGACAAGAAAAGTTTACATACAAGTGATTACAGATATTGTTTTTCACTCATCATTATTTACAACCTGTAGGACAACATTTGACATTGGCCTTTACATTTTGTCTGAAAACATTTTCACATCAATCTGAACATAGGTAAAAGATTTTGATGCTTTGTAATATGTCAGATAGAAACATTACTGATAAGATAACCCAAGAGCATTACAATTCATGTTTGTTTTACCAATACAGCACCAGTTTAAACGGAGAATTCTTCTCTTGTTTCATTTCATCATTTTTATGGAGTTGGAGAATTGAAAAGGTTCCAAAGCAGTGGTATTTATGACTGCAAAAGAAAACATTGTTTGCTGTAGCAGAACCCACTGTTTCAACTTTGACATTAGACTTGAAAAGGTATGGCTTGAGTTGAAGTATGTCTACTTTATATTCTGCTTCTTGAATTAATACCTCGTCATTTTCTTTGCTAGAGCTGAGAAAAGTAAATTCTTCCTCAGACCAGATTCAGAATAAAATATCATGGCTCAGCTGCATCCAAAATAAATGATATCACATATAGGACTTTGGAAAATAAAAAGAAGACTCACTCACCTGTAGCACTTTTGGTGGATAAAAAACCCCAGGTTTCTCTAAAAAAACCCAAACACAACAGGCAAGCAACTGGCACAGGTAGCCTATTACATAATCATCAGTGGTAAAAATAGTAGGGACTAAAATACAGAAAGTTTCTTTGAAACTCCTAGAAAACTCCTGAGGAGCAGCAACAGCGCAACTCTCACAAAATAAACTATAAGACACAGCACAATCATTATACAAACCAGCACTACAGCGCTCTCCCACAGTTTTAGCAGGACCGCTTGGACCTCAGAAATAGAATTTCTGCTAAAGCTGAGTTTTGTTTCCCTTATATCTGAGGTATATAAGGGAAAAAGCACTACTTTTCACAAGGCCTCTTTGCCTTCTGGAGAGTATGGGGTGGACAGAGGTCAGTGTTCTTGAAATCATTATAGCTTTGTCAAGTGCTTTACCTCATACCTAATAGTTTAAGCATCACATTTCAATAGGATGAACTTGCCCACAGAAGTTGTACAGAGAATGTAAAATCTGTTGCTATAAATTGCTGTATGAAGCAGGGATAGAGCAAAGTGTCAAAGGAAAGCTAAGAAATGGCCAGTGTAAAAAAACTGCAAACAAACAAAAAACCAAACCAACCAAAAAAAGGGTTCTATATTCAGATCAGTTAAAAGACTCTTTCAGAAAGCAAAAAAACCTTACAAACTAACCACATTTTCAGATAACATACAAGATACCATAGAATTTACACCATTTACTCTCTTCCATAGTCAAAATCATCCTTTTCACCTTTGCCCCATTTTAACATTTTGCCTCTCTTCCCTTTTTCTTATTTTATTTATTTGTATAAGGGCAGAAGAAATAGTGAAAGCAAAGGTGTACACTGGATTCTCTCACAGTCCAAAGCAGCAGTGTACTTTTGTGCAGGAAACTTTCTTCTTTTGAAACAGGATGCAATACTTCATTTTCTTCTGTTTTCCTTCGCCCAGCTCTGATATAATGCCTGTTCTTTTGCCCAGCTCTGCTGTGATGTGAATACATGTACATGGAGTACAATAAAAATACATGTATATATGTATGTATAGAGTGATGCACATGCAGACAGTGTATATACATATGTATTTTCATGAAAGAGTGGAGTAGACAGGCAAGAGCAACATGACTATTTAGAAAGGAGAAGAGAAACAAGAAACAAAGTTGAAGATGCTTTCCAGTTTTCCATTTCAGATGTCAATACTGACAATTTCAGCTGTTAGAAGCCCAATTTCCCCATTAGCTGTTCATAGTTATTCTTGGTTCGCATTTCTAAATTAACACTTCTCTGTGTTGAAACAGGTCCTGAAGGCCCAGGGATTCCTCTTCAAAATGAGGGTGAAGGAGGCTTGTAAATCACAAACCTCCTAGGAGTGAGATGTGGGGGGAAAAAAAAGGAAGAGAAGGAAAAACATAAGATTGGTGAGATGAAGATAAGGGATGGAAGAGGTGTGAACGTGTAAAGGAAAGAAGAGTAAGGATCTAATCTGCTAAAACTCAAAATGAACAGGAATAATTCCTGACTACCAGGTTCAGACCAAGGAGTCTAAGAAACAACCCAGTGAGAAGAACTGCTGAACTCCTACACAGCAAGTGTCTGCTCTGATATAAATACATTCAGCGACTAAAACAGGAAGAGGAAAGGGTCAAAGTTTGATATTAAAACAGCACATCTAAAGAAGAATATTTTGCAGCATTTCCTGCAAATTTAATAAATACTTTCAAACAGCTGCCATTGTACTTCGGTGGCATTTCAGGCATATGCAGGAATATGCTTTCCATTTAATGTGATTGTATGTACTGGGTATTTTAAAATTATGCAGTTCAAACATAGCTAAAACTGAGCCTACTAAAACTTTATATATTTTAATGCAAAGGTTCTCCTGAAAGCCTCCAGAGGTTTACTAGAGTCTCAACTACCTTTGCGTGGCCATACATTCACACTGAAACCCTCAGCAGGACCAACACACTGAGAAAACTGACAAGAGAAACAAAGAAGGCAATGAGAAGGCAATACTAGCGATACCATTACTGCAACAGAAAGCCAGACCACTGAGGTTGTGTCAGTAAGGCAGCAACCTGAAGCTTTCACAAGACCTGTACTGTGGACAAACTTGAGAAATTCCAAGTTAACCTTTCTACAAATTAATCTGCCACCAATCATGGCAATTGTAATTCGAGGCAATGTTTTGTTTTTAAAAAAGGAAGAACATCAAGCTAAAAGAAAGGGGAAAAGACACTCCATCCTACATTATCAGAAAAGTAAATGCAATACGTCTTCCAAGTTTACCTTTTTACTGCACTTGGTCTCAAGAGATACTTGGCACTTGCAACATTCATTTACTTCCAAGGATTCAGAGAGAATCAAAGACTCCCTCCTCTCAGGAAAGACTGTTTGCATTTATAAATATTCAACAATAAGTATATCAGATTCTATCAATTTAAAATGTCTTTTCTTCATACTTAACCCCAGAATCTTTAATACCACATAATGAAGTCATAACCTACTGTCAGATCAAAGAAAGCATCACAGAAAGAGGAAGGTTCTCAAAAGTACACTAAGTTGCCTGGGCTTATTTATGCTACAGTTGCAATGTGATGTTTTCAGATGCCTCAAGTTTGTTGTGATAGCATTTATAATTAGGAAATAGTTCAGCATCTTAATAAGAAACATTCTGAACTGTAGCTTAGAAATTAAAATCCAAAAGCATGACCCATACATACTACCTGTTACCGTTCCACTGCACATCATCTGCTGCTGAAGCGACCTATGGCTACCAGACACCAGTCGTTACAAGCCTAACTCTGAAGCAGAAGGCTCCTGCGCACACATCTGTAAGTGCCTCCTTTAAATAACAGATGAGGAAACACACAAGCAGCAAGATGATTCCTTGCAAGGACAGAGTATTTGAAGGCAATAGCCAAAGTTTACATTTTAAAGAGTGCATCCAGAGCACTTAGACATCGAGACATTGTGCTGGCTCATAGCACAATATAAATGAAAATAATAGCGGGTGAAGGAAAGTAAAAAAGGAAGAAGGGCCAATACTTATACAGACCCAGTGTTGAATTGCCTGTGGCTTCCAGAACTTTGATGGACTTCAACAAAAAGGAAAAGCAGTTTCTTTGTTAGCTGCGATATGCATATTTATGACAGCAGTTTTAATGTACCCTTGCGATCCACAAAGTCTGCCTTGATCTATTGCTTTATTGCAAATGCAAAATTACCTCATATTATCAAGGGACACCAAAAGAATATGCAGCTCACAGCTTTCCATGGTTTGTGTATGACACAGGAAGAAGAATGGAGTTGACACCTGAACCACAATATTAGATCTAACTAGGGTATGTACTGCAGAGAACAGGGCGAAGGGAGTGAGAAATCCAAATTGTGCAAATTCTTTTGTTCAGTGTGGTAGGTCAACATCCTACCCTTCCAGTGGCTGCAGGCCGAAGGAATTCAGTGAGATGCATACATTTAAAAATTCTCCAGATCTCCTACTGAGTGGACTGAAGTGATAAAACTGTTAAAACTAAAAGCCAGTATAAAATAAGCTTACATGTGCTTCCCCCTCCTCCAAAATTTGTCATGAACTGAACACACGTAATTATTTCAATTTCTTATTAGCAAGTATCTCAGGGTAGGGGAGAGGAAGCTCACAGATTTCAGACTAGCTTCTGCATCGTGCAAAGCTTCTGCTTAGGTCATAGACACAGTGTAAGGAACTAGGTGTTGAACAAGCTTCGATTTCTTTTTGGATCCTTCATGTAGATAAAAGGCAGGTTTTATCTCAAAAAAGTATCAGTCTAGATCTCAGAATTCAGAGTTCAGTAAGCTGAAAGAAAACCCTGAACACTTAGGCATATCTTGCACATAAGAATACAGATGGACAATTTTTGCTAGCTCCAAGGGGACCCTGCTTATGTGCAGGCATAGGATACGGTCCTGAGAAATTCCATTCTTTAATGGAAAGATTCTGAGCCCTCTCCGGAGAGGAAATATTGAGTAGCATACATCTTTCATCTTACACCGCCAGTGTATTTTAAGTGAAATTTATGCAGTTCTCATAAGGTTAGTGAGGAATACATTTATACTCTGTACTGAATCTGAATTAATACCTATACACACACAATCTAATCCTTTAAACTATCATCTCTCTTATCTATTTTATTAGTACTTCAAAGTATTTCTTGCAAGCAGCATTCCTTACCAGTAGCCCAAGCACATCTGAAATAAAATTACTCTTACTGGCTCTACAGCAAAAACAAATGCATTTGTGTACAAACTGCACTTTCAGCTATTCCAAAGGGAATTAAAAAGCACTTCATAATGCAAGAGGAACATTAATGTTAACATGTGTTTAAGTATTAATTTGCTTTCAAATTGTATGTGTCATACCTCTGGGTGTGACACACTTCACTAAGAAAAAAAAATAATCCACAGATGAGCTACAGAAAGTTGTATATGACTGGTGCTTTAGAGCATAATTACCTGGAAGATTGAAACAATCACTGTAAATCTTGCTCAGTGGATCAGTCTCAGAAGGATGAGTGATGGATGGGGATAGTTGCACTATTTCCCTTTATTATATTAGCAAATTCACCAGCTGAGCTTCCCCTCATACTTAATGGATACAGTAAATACAGCAGTGTCAGCAATCAAAGAGGGCAAACTACGTACTTTAATGAAAAAAGACCAGCTCTAGATTCCTGGAAAAACTAATACTCTTCTATGTGGAAGTGCTATTGTATGATCATATTTTGCTGTCCCAGCAGTCCGTTTCAAACTCACAAACTATATTGAAAAATAAAACCAGAAAATCTACTTATTACTTATGCCCAGGTATCATGCCCCAGGGCACAATAGAGGCTTCACAGGTAGGAGCTGGCTGCATTACCCATCTCACTCCTGGTCTGGTTGACTATGTCAACGAAATGAACTTACTGAAGCAATGGAGGATGCAGTAGTTGAAAGGCACATGTAAAATAATCTCATAGAGAGTTCATTTCAGATCAAAGTGACTTAGCTTGATTGTTATATAATCATACGGTTATGCCATGTACTGATTCAGCAAGAAAAATCCTAAAGCTTTTAATCCCTCAATGGCAACTAGCACACTAGGTTCTTCAATCCATTTTACAACTCCTAGGTGTATTTTAATTTTATTTTTTTTTTTAAAGAGCAAGATGTTTCTGGTTTGAGACATGGCATTTCACTTCACATTACTTTCTGCAACTCTTCCTCATTTCTCCAAGGGAGGGTTTCCCCAGTCCACTACTACAAATGAACGTAGAGAAGCAGGGAGAGGAGTGAAAGGAAATGTGGAGAGATAGGCCTTCCCTACCATTATTCCCTTATTATGTACAAAAATTATGTATGTCTAAAGTAAATATTCATAAAATATGACTCAACAGTTTAAAGTTTATGAATTATGTATCGGAGATAGCTGGTAAACACACAAGTTACACACACAAACTTGGAATAGATGATGTACTGGTCACTATGGAGATGGAAAGCTAGTTAGCCTCTGGATTTGTCTATCTAACAAGAAATACCTGGAGGTGGAGCAGAAGCAGCAAGTAAACATCATATAGAGAAATATTTTTGACCAAGACTGGACAGAGATCAACTAACTGTGCTCTGAGATGCTCCGGGTTTAATTAACCTCCTCTACATAACTGAGTTTCATTCTCCTATATGAAAAAAAGACACTCGTCTGTTTTTAAATAAAAATTTTCCCTCACTTCTCTGACATTGGATTGCACTTTGAAGATTACAACACACTGGAGATGAGGTCAGATGGAGCCATCAGCACTGAAAATTCAATTAAGGACTAAAACTATCATATAAACAGTGATGAAATCTAAGATAGTTTCAGGAAATAGGGGCAAACCCCTTTCTATACCTAAGGTTAAAATAGAACATGCAATTAAGAGCTGAAAAGGATATTCTGCAAAGGCTTCAGAAATCTCATCTATTAGTCTGACGCATATTAAACAGAAGATCCTGAGCCATGGACTGGAGCCAAGGTTCAACTGTGAGACATCAGAGAAACAGCTCCAATCATTTGTGTTTGCCACAGGTAATTACTGACAGCCCTACCATATCCCAAAGTGCTAATGAAGTACCATAATTTGAGAGCCTATTACTTATTCTATATGTGTCCTTGATCTGCAGAATTTATTTCAACACACACACCTGAGTTGTTTATCAGTAACACAAACATTTGATTCTCTTCACCATGACAGGAGATGAACATTGCATACACAATCTGAACCTGAACTGTTCAGATTAAAAGAACTTGGATACGTGAAGAACACGATGTATAGCTTGCAGTGTTTCCGCTGCTAAAAGCTCCAATTGAAATATATGCTTCTGAAGCTCTACATAGAAAAAACAATACTGAAAATTTACAACCAACTTCCACACCACCATATAATCTTTGATAAAGTGCCTGACAGCTTATGAAGTGCATTACATAGCAGCAGATACTATGAAATATGATGGATATCAATTCCCTGCTTTCTTAAAGCTCACTGAGCATTTGAATATTACCTGCACCCTTTTCTCCAATACAATGGCAAAAGAGAGTCAGCAACTTTGTCTTAGGTCTTGGGGACCACACGGAATAGTGGTCCTGGTTAAGCCTATACCACAGATGCAAATTTGCCCCAGAACAATACAGAGCTCAGAAAATGCCGAACAGAAATACCAGACTAGAAAGACAGATGTAGAGGTAGTATTTTTTTAATATTTCCACTAGCACGTGGCCTGAGAACCAAACCAAAAAACATTTTCTGAGATGAAGCTGTAAATTAGGATCAACAGAGGATGGGGAGAAAATAGCATGCAACAGACAGGATGATCACAAGGACTGGAACAGAATTTATTATCCTACATCAAAACGTGTGACTGCAAAATTCAGCAAAACCTCAGGCACTCATCACATAGAACAAACTCAGGTTGAGGATCCCCCAAAACACCATTTCATAGATTTTTCCAGTAGCATTCAATATGTTGCAGTGATGATAGAGACAAATGAGATCTTGTCAACTATCTCATAGTTATCTCAGAGATAGGAAGAGAAGTGACCTCCTGCATGATACACTGGTGAACCTCACTTGGAGCAGTGCCTGAAGTTCCAGTCATCCAACCACCCATGTTCACAGAAGAAGCCAGAAAGGAGTCAAGAAACGGAAAGGAGATTTAATCTCTCATTTATTTAATCTCACAACAGTAATGTTAAAGGGGCAGTTTGTAGCTGCTCTGTTCATACAGGCAGTTACGTAAATATCACTGGACAAGCAGACAGAAAGTAAAATAGGAAATAAATGTTTAGCTTCATAGATTAGGTTGAGGTATTTCTAACAATAGAATAAACCATCAGATTTACAGTAGTACTTGAAGACATCTTCTAGTTCCTCAAGCAATTATATTCTGGTATTCTAATTGAAGCAGAAATGGCAAAAACTAAATTACTTTAATGTGAAAATTCATTCAATGGCAAAGGTGATTGTACTGATGTGGTACCTAGAGGGCAAGGTGTAGCGATGAGCAACCAAGAAAGTTGCATGAATTGTATAAGATGTAGCATATTACTTCCAAAACCAACCAAACAAAAGAAGATCAACATACAGAACACTTCAAAAGCATTCAGGAGCACTAAGCTTTTAGCTTGCTGTTGACCATTGACAGGGGCTTCAACAGCAGCTACCTATTAGGAAATGCCAGTGCCGTGCCACACTCTGACAGAAACAGGTTGCTGTCAGAGTGCAGCAAGAGCAGAACTCCTGAGAAATACGTTGTTTTTTCTTGTTTAGAACAGAACTCATCTCAAGAGCTCTGCTTTGCTTCAATACTGTACAACAAAAGGCAGACAAAAGAGGTATTAAGTGCATAAAGGCAGGTATGCTGCAGCTTTTAGGTCTCCAAGAAACAATATTTTTCAGAGATGCAAAGAAGATTGTTCTTAATGGGTTTCTGGAAATCTATGGTTTATCTATGAGCAGAATGATGATGGCTTCAATTAAGTAATCAGTTTCCATGGTTTAGGACCTTTTTAAAGGGGAGAATAAGCTTCACTCCATCCCTCCATGAGGGTCTCCAACAGTGACTCAAGGAGGAACTGTCCTCAAC
The DNA here is from genome assembly GCF_047716275.1 of Strix uralensis. Taxonomy (NCBI): domain Eukaryota; kingdom Metazoa; phylum Chordata; class Aves; order Strigiformes; family Strigidae; genus Strix; species Strix uralensis. The sequence continues at coordinate 16,306,806 of NC_133973.1, read as the reverse complement.
TCCCTGATGAAGTTTTCCTTTCTCCCCAGTAATATATATATAGGCTTTTTTTCTTATTCTTTAGGTCCTTACAGACACCCCACTGACTAACAGGAACATAGACTCTTTCTAGCAGGCAAGGAAGGAAAGGTTATTCATGGCATTGCACTCATCACTGCACTGCCAAAGCTTAAATAAGATGCTCAAGATAGTGAGTAAATACTAAGGAAGTTTAAGGGATCTTCTCTATGCCATTCGAAGGCACACCACCACCCTGCCATGTGGCCCTACAGCACTGCGCGTGAGCTATTACAAAGTCATTTTCAATTTTCTCCCACTCTAGTTCAATCCCATTAATTCACATTCATGACTATTTTGAAGCCAAATGTGTATTACTTTTCACTTGTAGACATACAAATTCACTTACTCTCTTTGAGACCACTTAAATTGCAGATCTAAATCAGTTTTGAATTCTACCTGCTGTTCAGCAGTGACCTCAATTTTGATTTTGTAGCATCAGCAAATTCAATTAGTTTATTTCCCACATCTAGGTCACTGATGCTGGCTGGAAACAGAAGAGGTCAGAGTGCTGACATCCATGGAACTCTCACTGCCAGCCAAACGTGCCTTCTCTGTTTTCTGTTGTATAATTGGTTTTTACTCATTTTTATGAATTATATCTAATGTCTGAACTTTGCATGTCTTGAAAAGCAACCTGCCAGCTAAAGCTGTCTTTTTTGAGCTGCCAAGAACATAATTTCATGAAAATCAAAATCATCACTGTTCATATTTGCTAGACTCTGAAAGGAGGAAAAAAGGAAAAACCGAACAAAGCAAACTTCATGGAAGATTTGTTTATATTTGGTATATGGCAAGGTGTCAGTACCAGAAAAGCACCCATCTATTTAAGTAAGATCTGACTGCTAGAGCAAGTTACATTCAAGAATGCCACTTTGATTTTAAAGGACTTTTTCTACCATCTCTACTATAACTTATGAGGTCTTACTCTGACGCTCAGCTGTCAGGAAGTCACAAATTAGCTCAGTTGGAAGGGTTCTCTGGAGGTCACCTAGCCCCATGTCCCAGCTCAAAGTAAGTCTATTTACAGGTTGTTCAGAGCTTTGTTCAGTCAAGTTTTGAATATCTCCAATGATTGATGTTTCAAACCAATTTGGTACCTGCTATGGTGTCTGACCTCCCCCATGGTGACAAATATTTTTTTTATATTAAGCTGGAATTTCTCACGTTCCAAGTTGTGTCTTCTGCCATGTGTCCTTCCACTGCACACCTCCAGGAAAAGTCTGGTGCCAGCTTTGCTAATACCACTTACACTCTTGCCAGCTCACTGACCCATTGTCAGGTCTACACATTAAATTTACAGGCCAGTAGAGAAGTACACAATTGAAAGTCAGAACGAAAAGACAGAGCTGTCTGTAAGAGAGTTTACCATAACTATGCTTAAAAGCTATGTGAATGCCTCCTGCAAGACCCACCCACCCCCCTCCAGAGTGAGCATGGCATCTGCAAGACGGGTTTCTTTTAGAGCCAGGGTCCTAAAAGCTGATGGCCTCCTGCACCAACAGTCAAAAGACATATGTTCTCATCACGACTGGCACATTAGACACATGTTATTTTTTGGCATCACACAGTTTTCACATTTTCTTTCCCCCCCGGCCCCCCAATCAGCTGAGTTTCTGCAGATACAAAGCTTAAGAGCAGTCTCATGATTTCCACTTCTATTGAGTACATTACCTTTTATTTAAAATCATGGCTAAAGGAACACTAAGTTATAGATTTATTTGGGCTTGATTCTTAATAGAACCTTTGTTAAATCATTGAACACTTAAACAATTTTTAAGTTGGTCAATTCAGAGACAAGTCCTTTTCATTCTGAAATTCCAAAGTAAAACAGAGACATTACACAGACTATGGTTAGAGGTCCCAACATGCCACTAATGAAAGCCTAACTGAAGATGGATTTGGAAAAAAATCTCATCCACTAAATTGTCCAACTAAAATTTTTCCTTTAAGAAAAAACTAGTAGGTGTCATCTCCTATGAGTCTGTGGAGCAAACCCAGACAAACTTAGCAATAAGATGACCATTGATCAGCCACCAGCTGATGACTTATATACTCCAACACTGCAAATTCACTTTATATCCATTATAAAAAAGCATTGCAAGTTGGGGCTTTTTCTACCATCTGTTTATCAACATAAAAAGAGGAAAAAAAATAAAGCTTAATAGATCCTTTGCAAAACAATAACCATTCAGCCACTGACAGTTTCCAGCAAACTGACCTTGCAAACAGAGTACCTGCACTAGGTAAATGTAACTCTGGGAGACACTAATTTTTGAACAAGCCTAAGAGTTGGATATAATATTGGAAATTCTATTTCTGGTTTATGAAATTGTAATTTAAAAAAAAAGAGGCATAGACACAAATAAGCAACACTTTATATTGATGTAGTCACAGAAAAGACATTTTTGAAGCTATTATGCAAAAGTCACATCCCAGTCATCCTAGTTCCAATTGAAAAGTGAAACAAAATGAAACAAACTGACAAACAAACAAGAAGAAAAAAAAAAAAAATCAATAAAACCCAGCTAACACTTAGCTGGAATGAATTATATTCTCATCACTTTCTGGGTATCTCTAGATGACCAGAGCAGTTGAAGAAGATGAAAAAAAAGATCTGGAACTCACTGACTACAAAGAAATTCGTTTTGACCTAAACAGCACAGTACACCCTACCAAATACATGACTTTCTAAAACTGCAGTTGCCATGAGTCAAGTATTTATTATTTCACCAAAACACAATTTCCCCACCTAAAAAAAGTAGATAAGGCTATCAATACTTTGGACCAGGCTAAGTTTTCTAACTCCTGCATTTACAATGATAACCTACATTCTGTCTCAAGAAAGATCACCTGAATTTTCCAAGGACATTTTCTGAAACATTGCTAAATAGCTAGGGCTGCAATTTTAAGAGAACTTAGAAATTCTTCTAATTCCTTCATGTGTAATGCAAGAAGCTTTCTGAATTGTGAGCTGTAGTCAGTCATTTTGCTTAGTTAATCTAAACAAAAGAGCAAAACAGGGCATCTGCATGCTAAGACCCTGGTCACTGCTCAAAGAATTTCATTTATTCCTAGCACTAGAGCCAAGGCTGGTCACTCCCCAGTGAAAACAGCTACTTCACAAAATCTTCATAGCAGTACATATTATTGGTACTGTTGTTAAAAGTGCGGTCTTGAGACTATTCCCTCTGTTTTCACAAGGCTTTCCATATACATTTCTTTGCAGCTAGTTCATTTGGCAGCATGTACATGTCTGCAGTCTGCAGTAATGTGCAAGAAAAGTAAAGGGTTGAGACAAATAATAAAAATACTTTAAGCAGAATGTACGGGGGAGGGAAGAGTAATTGTACAAAGATATCAGAAGGCAGGGATATGGGGGAACTGTCAAACTGCCAGTGGAAAACTCTCACCCTGTTAACCATGACTATAACACCCCCATACTAAAAGCTCCACAACCAAAAGCAAGTAGCAGCTTAGCTCAGGAATTAAAACAGGCCCTGTAGGCTTAGGCAGCACTCCTCCTTAGACCATGCAGGAAGGCTTTAAGTGTAGAAGGCAGCATGGTATGGTCACGTACACCAGCTTGAACGTGCATCACCAGCAAACTGCCTAAACAACCAAAGTACGTGATGTGTGATCAAAGGACACGTCTTGTGGATCTTATCTTTATATTTTTTCCTAGTCACCTACTATCAGCCACTTACATTTCTGAACTTTATTTGAAAGGTTTTCAGCTCCTTTATTTGTTTACAGATGAAAAAAATGCAGCATAGGGTTATCTGATGACAACCCACAAGCAATAGAAAGCCAATTGAACCTAGTCTTTGTCTTTCCATGAATGGGATGTTTCTAAATATTACATGTAGATCAAAGAACACATTCTTTCTTTCACTAATAAAAGTCCTAAATAAGGCAATGAAGGAATTTGGTCCAGTTTAAGTTACCTTAACACAGATGCCTTTTGCTGTTTTAGTCTCTGAACACTTTTTGAATAGGACATCTTATAAATAGTTTTCTACGCAAACATAAAAGCTTTCTGATTTACAATTGCAAAGTTCACTGCATCCCAGAAGGCTTTTTATGTATCAAGAAATTGTTTAGCTATACAAGCCACAGCAGAAGGCACTGGCATTTGAAAACTATGACATAAGGACTTTTCCTTCATTGTCATGCAGAACCATTGGCCAACGATTTAATTAACCCAAGCATCAAGAAATGTTATTTTATTCTCTCTCCAAAAAATAGATGAAGGTTACAGAAGAGTTTTAAAGAAACACTCCAAGATATAGAAATACAAATATTGCCAGGAAATGGATGAATGTGGAGGAAATTAAGGGCACAAAATCTTATCTAATGCAAATTTAGTTGAAATGCAAGAATAAAGTTACTGTAGTCTTCACCTAGACAGGTAGGGGATGCCAACATTTCTCAAAATAGCACCTATAGAATTGGATCTTCTATCACCTATCAAAAGTTGTGCTTCATTCTTTATGTAGTTCTTAAGAGTTTCAAACAGAAACAACAAAGGAAAGTTCAGCTGAATCCAAGCAGTGGCAGCAGAATCCAGCACGTATGAGCCAGTTTTATTGAGAAAGTAGTAAACTTCCAAGACAGTCTACATTAATGCCTGTTAGCAAGTACTGGTGTTTTTTGTGCTGCAGAGTGCTGCTTCATCTCCTACATGTGTATAATCATGCAGGTTGCATCTTCTCACATGATTAGACAACAGAGGTACTGAACAAAGCATCTCATAGTAGTAAAACATTTCCCTCCCTTACTTAGACTGAATTATGACTGACTAATGCAGAACAGAAAATAATTCCCTTAATGTATTACTCCTGCCATCACTGATGATGTGCCATAACTGACACAGATTTGTGTACGATCACACCAGGATGGACTGCATGCTAGGGTTTCTCCAGGGACATTTTATGAAAGCTCGTACGAAATATTCTCACTCCAAAGCTGTGGCCTGTATGGCAGTTTTACCCTTCCTATGACAAGTGATAATTCTTTGTGCATTCAGAGCAGATCTCTTGGATTCCACTCTCAGAAGGGAAATTAATCCCTTTTGATGTATTTGAATCTCAGAAGTCCTGCTTACCATGCTTGCTGGAATTAAAAAAAAACAACCACCACCACAACAAAAAACCTTTTCAAACTTCAAAAAAGGCTCAGCACACCCATGTGTTCCAGCTAAATTCTGCACAAGAATGAGAAAGAAGTCCACATAAGGGGTTTGATCTCTCACGTCTTCAAGTTATTGGGAATTTTCTCAGTGACTTGAATGGGAGGAAGATCAAGCCCAGGGAGCACAGCAGGGCAGCCGTTTGGCCATGAGGTATTGATTGTGAGCCCTATGGCCTTTCTGAAATAGTATGTTCGACCCTCAGACTAAATAGGCTGGCACAGATGATCTACACTGAATAGAATGCTACCAACTCAGGTATTCACTGAAAGACTCACAAAATTTGGCACTTTTCTTCCTCCTCATGTGCAGAATCACATAGCTATGTAGGAATCTCTGTTTCAGTATGAAAATGTTTTTAGCCCTGAGTTATAGAAAGGTTGAAAAGTCAAAGCCCTACAGGCTCAAAAATCAGAAGGCATGCCAATAACAAATCTGATGCTCACTATTTTTTTTGCAGACCAGAGTTGTGATTTTCAAGTCTTTAAGACAACCACTGTTAAAAATTCAATAAATCTTCTAATCTTTAATTTCATCTACTAAAAATAGGAAAACATAAAAGTAGAACTATGTATTATGCTAAATGGGTGATAGTTACGCAAGCCCCTTAACTAAGATATGAAAAAGTTAGAAAAGTTATTTTGATTAATAGGAAGTTACAGCATGCATTACTTTGAAATATGAGTATTTTGCAAGTGTTATAACTACCGCAAATGCCTAAACACACCACTCCAAATGTTAGGTTAATTCTGATATGCTGAAGAACTGCTTTGAATACAAGTATAGAAAAGCATATTCCTATGAAAACACAGCTCATGGAAGATAAACACCCCTTCTGTAACACAGCAAAGACTTTGTAATATAAAGTCAAGTCTAAAACAAAATTAAAGCCATTAACTGAATAGGGCCATAATTTTAGTTTACATCAACAGTTTCAGATTGTAGCAAAAGTCTGGTTACTTTGGAAGCTATAAAAACCACATTGCACTAATCAATAGAAACAATGCCACACAAAAATTAGAGTGGAAGAATTAAAAATAGCTTGGAAAAACCTCACCTTAGGACAACAACAGTAAATGCAACTTTCCATTTGCTGGGGGCAGGGGTTGTATTTTCATGAAGTTTATTCATTCTAAAATGCTTTTAAATATAAGAAAATAGGTCAATTCTTTTTCCTCCTCACTCCAAGGGAAAAAAAAAAAAGAGAAAAAAAATATATCAGACAGAAAAATTGAAACACTGCTGTCATAGATGGTATACAATATATACATTTTAATTTACTCTGTGTCATACCCCTTTAGGAAAGATGCAGCTGGTCACTACAGAAAAAGGCCTCCTCTTTACTTGCACATTGGGTTAGGTAGAGGGATGGGTTAAATTAACCCAGAGCAGAGACAATACAGGCAGAAAAAAAGAAAGTCAGAGAGACCCATTCAATTGGGCCTTGCAGCATCAATTTAGACTGGGAGAGTCCTGTGAAGAGCAGGAAGAAAATTCAGTCCCTTTGTGTCCTCACATTGTAACATTTGCAGCACTCAAGAGCCACTACCAGGTAATCAGATTGAGAGAAAAACTTGCAGAAAGATCCCCTCCCAGGACCAAACTGAGAGTAAAGTGGATTTGTTTGCAGATACCTACCGTTTCTATTCTGTGCAAGTGCTCCTGCCATTAAAAGATCAATAGTCTAGTTCATCTTCCAAAATTTAACATCCTCTTACTGTTTCAGGGATGCTTACTGAAGAAAACTGTGCAAACAAAACCACCAAAAAGCACTAAGCAATTTGGAGTCCCATCACTCTGTAAAAAAGTAGTGATGAAGATGAAAGTGACTGTTTCAGGAAAAAACTGCTCAGCTCGCTTGACTTAAATCAAATCAGGATCAAAGGGGCTTATTGATTTATTAACAACATGTAATTAACTGGGAAGCAGAGAACTATATATTCAGAATCAATATCAACTATACAACAGATAAACCACAACACTAGACACAAAATGTTAATGAACACCTATGTCTAAACACCATTCTGTAACCAGTCCTAAAACCTGTAATCACCTGTACCCATGCACACCTCCCCTTCCCAGGCCACATGGGTTCCCTCCTGGCACATCCTCCCATGGGCAACGTGGGTGCTGCAGCAGCACAGCACCCCAGCTGCTGCCCATCCCTTGGCTGGGTGCAGGCTGGGCACAGCGTCCTGCAGGAAGGCCATGCTATCTGGCCTAGGCAGAGTCTAATTACCAAGACAAGGCCACGTGGACTTCCCCATAAGAGATCAAAATCAAACCCCTGAACCCTGTAGGCTAGAAAACCAAGTGCCTTCTGTCTGCTGTCTTCAGCAGGTCTGTGACCAAGATGATCATTGGGTAATTCAGTTTGTAAGGGACCTCCAAAGGTATCTAGTCCAACCTCCTGTTCAGGATGAGACTGGGTTGCTCAGGGCTTGACTCAGTCAGGTCTAAATGCTCCAAGGCTGGAGACTGCACAAACACTCTGGGTAATGGCCCCACCTCACTATCCTCAAGGGGGGAAGAGTTTTTCCTTATATCCAGTCTGAACTGCTCTTTTAAATTTTTAAAATTCTTCCCATTTCTCATCCTCCTTGCCACACACTGCTGCGAAGAGCCTGGCTCCATCTGCATGATAACCTTCCCATTGGTATGGGCAGGCTGCTCTTGGGTCCTCCTGAGGCCATGTCTTCTCCAAAAAGCCCAGATGTCAACCCTGATTTGACATCACAGACACAGTCCACCCATACCTGAGCACTTTAGACACTAGGATACATTTTCTGTAAGTTTCTTTCACAATTCTTCTGAAAAATAGTTCTTCTAAGATATGGACAGTAACACACAACGCCAGTGGTGCAAGAAGCACACTGTCAGGATGTTCTGCTTTACTGAAGACTGCAGTTCACTATGGGATAGAGAAGCAGCCACAAATACCCAGGTTATCTAGAGGTAAACGTATTATGCAAGACAAACTGGAAAAAGCCTCTCTCAGAAACAAAGAATATAGATGTTCCAGTGGATTAGATAAAAAATTAAAATGGCAGCAACAAGATCATAAAATAGAGGACTTCCACTGTCAGCAAACAAAGAACACCTACTAATAGTAGGGTCAAGTCCCACTGAACAATCAAAAATAAAAGTTGGTTGACTCAAGAGCATTAGGCCATAAGTTACCGCCAGCTCTGATCTGTAGTTGCCCTCTCAACAGATGACACTTCCAATAGAATTCCACATTTAAAAACCAAGATATATTTAGATACTCTTGAAGACTGACACTCTCCCAAAGCCTACTGAGAAGGTATGGGGAATCTGCCTGGCCCCCTGGAGAGAGCTACAGAGAAAGAAAGTAGTAGGAATGGTCTGCATGGTGTTACAGAAAAGCTGTCTTACTCTAGTCATTTTTGGAAAGTCTGATCAGACCTTGGGGATAACATGGTTGAGCAAGTCCTCTATGGACAACAAGTACTAGTGGAGCTTTCCATAGAAAGACATAGAAGAAAATAATAGTGACCTCTAGAAGCTACTTTATTTTTCAATGAGTTCTTGGTGCTGTTCAGAAGTGAAAGACTCCTAGGTCTCATCAAGCCTGGGTATCATTGGCAAGCAAACCACTCAGTCATGGACATGAGTTCTCTTTTATCCCACCCTCGGCACACCACACTCTTACAGAGGCACTCATCTTCCATGTCCCATGCCTTGACAAGACTGTAAATTCCACCTACTTAAAAAGCAGGGATTATGCCATTAATTCTCCGCAACAGAAGAGTCAGAAATCCCTCTGGCTCTGACCTGCCATAACACAGGCCACATACCGAACACCTGTGGTTCAAAGGCAAGCTCTATAAAGCATGCTTAGCATCCCAGTGAAATCCCAGGGTGGGTGGCAGCACATTTTAAATAGTCTCCTCTCCTCTGAATGACCCGGACAGAAAATGTACTGTCAAGTGAATTTTTAAGGCTTTACAGGGATACAGTTAACTCAACTCACCTGGGAAGGCTTTATAGACCAAAGATCTTAACCTCTGTCTGTAAACATAAAACAAAGCAAGTGCCCAAGAGTCAGAAATCATTCCAAGTTGGTTTAAAGTTCATACATGCAAGGCAAAAGTACGTCTTAAAGCTAACAGGCGATAAAATTTGATGTATTTTGTTAATTTCAAATAATTTCAGTGATTATGTAAAAAAAACCCTATCTCAAGCAAAAAAGCAAATGTTTGAAACAGGCCTGTTTTCTGACTGACTATTCCCTTTGCTAATCAATACACAGAAAGGATGTTCTGCTTCTGGCACTCTTCCAATCTAAGCAGCACGCATGTCCTTCCATCACACAGCACTACAGGGATCACAATGGTGTCAGCATACCATGTCTTTCCCCAGCATGTTTTCCAGCACAGATAATCAGCACTACAACACAAATGACTGCTATAAGATGACAAATGTACAAGGCTAAGTATTAAAATTAGCAACTACTGGGGAAGGGGGCGGGGGTGGGTAGGTAGGGGTGTTAAATAAAAAAAAAAGAAAAAAGGATGCTGAACAAAAGGTGTCCACCACACTCTAAATGAAGAATGAAAAATAATCTCACTCAAAACTCAACAGTCTGCTAAAAAGCTAAAAATGACATGCCAGTGGGGGTCAGCAGAACCTGTAAAACTCAGAAAAGTTCACAATCCGAAGTAGAAAGAACAAGATGCACTTACCAAAGTCCTACTTTCTAATATGAGTGTTCATTCTTAGCACTCTTGGAGACATTATTAATGTTTTCATACAACCAAGAAGACAGATACATGTACATTTCCCACCTGCAAATACCACACCCACCACTAATTTTATATGGTTTGAATTTACTTCAGTTTATTTAGAGAAATTTTATATTTTTGTACCATTGTATTAACGTTGGGCCCTCAAAAAGGGAAACCATCATTTACAGAGACACAAATTCATCCTAAGGATGCAGAAGTGTCCACATACACATCTTAGAAAGCATCCACAGAGAAAAAAAAGAAAAAAAGGAAAAGCTAGATTCTCAAAGTCATCAGACAAGCTTCAAAAGTAGAGACAGCTGTTGATTTAGTCCTGAGAAAATGAGCATCATATTAAAATCTCTCAGCCCACTCTTGTCTCCGCAGCTGATTCCCATTCCTACAGATGACCTGCTGCTCTGAAAGCTTTTCTGCAGCACCCTCTGCCAAAAATTGTGCCTAGAATGTCAGCAAGTGAAAAGACAAAAAGATACCACAAATTACATTCATATTTTTGCATATATAAGTGTCACAGTGTGAAGCCTACCCAAAAGAACCACCCAAATAAATGAGATCTTGCCTGATCTGCCTGGCTCTGATAATACAGTATATGTTGGAAAACAAGGAAGCAATAGATTAACATATCTACCTGTTGCAAAATACACCCATTTTGTAACATATTTGGTAACAGCAGAGACAGTCCTCAGTGGGAGAATGCCTAACCCAGGCATCTGACACCATGTAAAATGATGTACCTTGTGAAGGTGTAGGGGCCAGGTTGGCAGCTGGGACCCTGCACGTCGGCTGGGTAAACAGAGCAAGTGTCTCATTTTAGGGGCCCCTGGCCGCCACCTAAACTGGACAGGATGACAGGAGCTTACCTCAGTTTGAGTGTGTGATGTGTGTCATAAAATACAAATTGCCATCCACCCAGTATATCTGCCTTTATTAGCAAATAAATTTTAGGTTATATGTCGCTGGGTGCTGACACATTGTTCTTGTGGCCAACTCAAGCACCCCATTACATATGAGATAATCACTTCCTATTTTATTTAATGGTGTTAGGCACTCCAGTACTCCAGAAAAGCAAAGGAGTTTTTTTTCTTATCTCTGATGTCATCAAGTCAGAGTTTACACAGCTTCTACAGAAGGCACAACAAAGGGGATGTGTGAGGTTAGGCATACCACCGAAATGCACACTGAGAAGATCCACCAGACAGCTGAAATCACCTGCAGACCACTGAAATAAGCTATATTCTCATGTGCAAACAGTAGCCACAATACTGAAATGGATTTTGAGAACAGAAATTAGCTTGCAAGTTATAACTAAAATGCTGCAACTTCAGCTACTTCAAAGCAACCACAGATTTACAGCAGTGCATATAGCTCCTGATCCACCCCACCTCTCCTTTTCCTAACTTTTTTAGCAGGATAATTACTTTACAAAATTAAACTGATCTCTCTCCCCCTTTCCTTACAAGATTGATTCCATGAAAACTTTTAATGAGATTCAACTATTATGTCAAGCATAATTGACTGACCTGAGGTTTGAACACATCAGCTATTATTAATGAAATGTTTTAAAACACTTTTTGCTGACGTGACCACAGCTGGAATTTATAACAGAGCTTTACATGCTCACAGAGCAGCATAGCAATCTTTTGCTGGATTGCTACAGAAGCATTACATATAATCTATCCTTTGAAGTGGGGATAGGGTGGAAGATGGGGCTAAAGTACAGAAATTACACATGAAAAATATTTGTAAAATGTAATGTCAAAGGCAGCAGATGCTTGAAAGATTGGGTTCTTGCAGAAATTTAAGCAGCAGACACAGACACTGCTTTTTCTCCTACTGAACAGGGATTTTCGTATAAGCTAAAGCTGACTAGCTCTAGAAGGTACACATCCATACAGAAAAGGGAAAGGTTTAAGTTTTTTGTTCTTGAATCTCTATAGAATGAGCATGTTTCTACAATCCATGACAAAATTCTGGCCCTATTTACATTATGAAGCTTGACTCTGACTTCTGCGTGGAGGGAGGCAGCCAGCAGGAAAAGGAAATTGTGGATATGAAACTTCACTTCTTTCAAATGCAAGTAATCTACTGGGTGCTTAGATGTATAAACGTCAGTATATCTGGTTCTTACCTGTGGCAGGAAGCTTATAGCTTTTCTAGAAGCCTGCAGAAAGAGCCAATACTAAATGACACTGGACCGGAGATAGCATAGCTCCAATGCAGTGTCTTCCATTTCCGAGTTGTGTCTTCAAGTTGCCTTGGTTGAATTTACTCATCCCACAAAGAGAACAAAAGGTTGAATTTTATTCATATATATGTATCTCTATATATATTCTGATGCACATGCACATGACCTGATTCTTTGGTTGCGTACTCAAGTCTCAAAAACATGACACTTCATCAGAACCACTTGCTGTTTGCAGCAGTAGAAAGCAGAGACCGAATCAAATCTGAAAGTTTTGGCTTCTTGCCATTACAAATACTAAGATCAGCACTGAAGAACCACTAAGTAGATAAGACACCACGTGCCTCTCTCATGGCAATTTCAATATTCAGACATCAAAACAGCAGAAAAAAAATCACTGACAGGCAATCAGCAAAACCCAAAGCAGTGATGAAGTCATTTTCCACTTTCGTACCATACCGTTTAGTAATTAACATCTGTTTCAAAGTTTTATAGGTGCTGGGAATGTTAAAGACATTGCTGATACCCATCCAGTGGTGCCCATTACATTCCTCTGCCCTGGAAGATGAAGACAGCTATCCCTGATCCCAAATCCTCAGAGAATCTTCAAAATGAAAATGCGAGCTTGCAAAAGAAGCTCCAATTTCAGAACACCAAGAGAGTGCAACAAACTTATGCAGGCCCTCCATTTGCAGAATGAGGACCGCAAATACACTGCAGTTATGCTTAGGTGGGCCAATTCATAGGAAAAGTAAAATCTAGGTATATCTGTCAGAGTAATACCACGTCCCATGAACAGCAGGACCTCTCTCCAGACATGCAGAATCCCACTGTATTCTACAGTAGGATACAACTGTCACCAGGGAAACACCATGACACAACACAGCAGTTCACAGTCGTAAAAGCTGTTCTGCCTCTAATACTCAAACATGGCTTGGGTTTTTTTAAGAGATATGAAGTTAAATGGCAGACATCTAGAACGTTATCACTCCTAACTCAAGAATATCTAGGAAAATGGGCAGTGGGGCCAGATGTGCTTTTCAGAGTCTGTACTTTAAATCTGGGTTGTGTTTGTTAAAACCAGGTTTCCCAAACCCTTCTTCACAGAAGCAGAGTGCAGGATGCAGACGCAGCCCCCTCTCTTTAAAGCTTTGAATTGAAGGCGTTTAGAAAAAGATAGTTCCTTCTTCAGTAGTGCAATTCAGCTGTGGTTGGTTTTATAACCATGGCTGTGCACATCATAGCACAACAGCTTGTCTCTGGATGATACTACCATCAATGAGAACTGGGGGCACAGAGAGGAATTTAGCATCTTGTGTGCTTGGGCTTCTACAGATTATCTGCTTGATCCCAGTCATGTCTGCTACTTGTGAGGGTAGGTTAGAGGTAGTAATTCTGATCTCATCTGTCCTAATGGGAGACATCAGCGAGGCTTAAGCAAAGTTGTCCTAGTCTGAAATCAGTGAAAGCACAACTCTCTGATAGTTACCATTAGCAGAGGTGTGCTGCTGCGTCCATCATGTATGTTGTCTTCACGCAAAGAAATTTCCCCAGATGTTCTCAGAGAAACAATATTTAGAAGCAGCAGAAATCAATGTTGTTGCTGGTCTAGGGAGAGGTTCACCATCAAGAATCATTTCAAACACTGTGACAATGAAATCCCCTTCAGAAGAATTCTAACTGGGTGGTAAAAACAATATATCAAACAGTTCCTTGGTAACCAATGAGCAGCAAGAACTATTCCGAAACAATCCAGGGAGTAAAATCAGCCAGAGGACTACAATAAAAAACAAACACACATTTCTACTGCAAAAGGAGAGACAGATTGTAATCTTGCTGATATTAGTGTCGGCTTTGGTCCTGCCATTTATCATTTGTTATGTGGGAGCACTTAAAAACCTCAGGCCTGAATGAGGTTGCCATTAAACAGAGATAATAAAAGTATGCTGCTCCCTCCTGTTGAGCACAACAACGGCTGTTAAATTCTTTAGAAAACATTGCTCTGGATACATTTCTTCCAACAGTCTTTTTAGATACATTCAGGTTGAAAGGCAACAAATATTCTATTAAAAGTGCTCATAAAAGTTAAATATGTCTTGATATACTGCATTAAACGCATCTACCGGATGATCTGGTTTTGGTATTTCCTCTCTCTCCTGCATGTATCTCTTTTGTTTTAATTGAATCTATCACTTCATGTTATTAAAGAGGTAAACCAAAAGCATATTCTATATCAGTAATCCAAATCAGAATTTGTATAAAAATACAAATATCTGTCCTCCCAAGGATGAAGACAGTGGCCAGTCTTTAAACCATGTGCCTAGGTACATTTGAGCCAAGCGATTATTTAATGGAAAATAATACACAGCTTTCTATAACACAAGAGTTTCTTCCTTATTTTATTTTGAACATTGGATACACTTTTGCACACAGCATTTTTTCCCTTTGAAGTGCTAAGAGTCATTAGTAACCTTTACTGGCAGAAGATCCATTAGATTTTCTAAGTAGTAAATGCTCTCTATTGATTTATCATTAAAATTAAGTTACAGCATTTTAATATTGAGGTCAATAGCACTGTTCTACTATAGCTTAGCTAGTTAAGCAGGGGAAGGCTGGGTTTCAAAGAAAAGCATACACTTAACTTCGTAACCATTTCCTATTCTGAAAAAGTTTTATCACAAGCTCCATGCATAACTGAATCCTTATCTAAAGCATCTGTTATTCAGCTAGAATTCCTCTTCTCATCTCCACTATAGGAGGTGGTATGAGGATTACATGAGATTAACATATTTCTCCTCTGAATTTGATTAATATCATTTTAACTGAGTCTTGTTAGCAATTAAAAAGAAAAAAAATCTTTGAGGAGCAAGGTCCTCAAAGGTGAAAGTCTATCAAACTGTTGTGCTATCTACTGTTGTACTGTATCCTTGTTACCCTTCTATAACCCTTCATAACTTGCACATGGCAGAGAAGCGATTGTTGCTAGACTGCATTAAATTCAAATAAGTGTGTACCGTCCTTCACGTGTCAAAGGCACAGAGCAAGGTGCATGAGGTGAAAACAGAAGCACGGGTAGAAAGGCCATAAGCGATGCAGAACATCTGCAGGGACTACAAACCAAGAAAGACTTTCCTTTGTCTTTGAGGCAGACACTTCCCACAAAAGTTTGTTCTATTTCACCACCATCATAACTGCTTGTTGCAACTGTGAACTGTCCAAACAGCGTCAGAAAAAGCAATGTAAATAATAGAGCTTTATCTCCTATTTAACATCCATCAGCTAATTTCTGATTTCATTCTTCTAATAAAGGCTGACAGCCAAAAACTGCTTCTGTTTTCTGTTAGTAGAAAGTGATTCATAGGATGATTCAGATTGGAGATCCCTAGTCCAACCTCCTGCTGAGACCAGGGTCAGCCACAGGATCAGACCAGGTGACTTAGGGCTTGATTCATTTTGATCTTTAAACCCTCCAATGCTGGAGATTGCACAACTGCTCTGGGCAACTGCTCCAACATAGTGCTGTCCTCATGTGGAAAAAGTTTCTCCTTATATCCAGTCTGAACCTCTTGGTTTCAAGTTGTGTCCACTGCCTCTCATCCTCCCAGCATGCACTGCTGTGAAGTCTGGCTCCATCTCCTCTATAGCCTCCACATAAGTAGGGGAAGTCTGCCACTATACACACCCCAAAGTCATCTCTCCACCATGCTCAACAAGCTCAACTCCCTCAGCCTTTCCTACAGAAGAATTGCCCCAGCCATTCTGGTGACTGTCTGCTGAACTCATTCCAGTAGCTGAGTTATACTGAGTTACACTGCTGCACAAAGTTGTGAATAAAATACTTCAAGTCAAGAGACACATTTGAGTTTAGATAGACTGAGAGCCCTTCAGAGATTTAACAGACAAAACAAAAAATAAAATCGAAGTACAATGAAAATTTCAATTCCCTACACTTGTTCTATGCAAGTGGTTCAAGACATTTAATGATCAGATCTCAAAGATGACATATGGTAATGTATTTCTCATTGTTAGTCCTATAGCTACTTGATGCGAGTGAAGGGATACTAGGAGGGAGGGAACACACAGAGGGAAAGGAGAGAGCAGGCACTATCAGTAACTTACACTGTGGCTAAGGGACAAATCTGATCTTGATTCATGACTGGACTATGGAACAGTATTATTGTATTCAGTGACCTAACACAATGCACTTGGGGGCTCTGAATGTTATGCTCCATATTTCTTCTATTATCTGAAAGAAGGCTCTTATCTGTTAATGTTTCTAAGAAAGACCTGTAGCTTCTCAGCAACTCCAGGAAAAATCTGCAGAATTGTGCTGCCTCCTGTTGCACAGAGAACTGGATTTGTCAAGTCACTGGTCTCAGAACCACACACAGCAGGAAGTAGGTGGTAAACTTTTTTCCCAAAAATTTTGTTAGAAAAGTCCTGATGATGGGTGTCTTTAACAGAAGATGGACCCACCTTCCATAAACATGGGGAGGTGGGGAGACAGGGAAAGGAGGCCTCTGTTTCAGGTCCCAGGAGTCAAAACAAGAGTACTATTTCTACTTTGGCCAGTGAAACATCAGCCTTATAGTAAAGCCTTGAGTATCACTACATTTCTGCAAATAAATAAAAGCCATTTAATAAGTAGTCTGTTTGAATGTAACTGGGTATAACTAGAATTGAAACTCATTCTAAATCCTGAAAAATTAGGTAGTTGGTTCAATACAAGAGTTTTGCCTAACTACACAAGCTCAGACTTTGATCTGAAGAGTACTGGAAATGGTGAAACAAAGGGGAAATAAGATAATGATTTTAGCCCCTAATCACTTATCAGATACCCTCTTGGAACAGAAGTAAACTTTTGCTCATATATCCATTCCATAGCCTTTTCATCAATGCTGGATGAGTCAGTCACAACAGCTATCTATAGATAAAGTATGCCCTAAATACTAGCATGAATATAGTAGTCTCACATAAGCATATTAGGCATTAAATGTAAACTTTAACAAGCAATAAGTAGAAGTTAAAAACTGATTGTTGCAACAGTTGAAACATCACAACACGATTTCACTTCCTCCCTAGCACAATAGTCATGGCTACTGGGAAGGGTGAGGGCAGGAATAAGTAGAAAAAAAAAAAAAATGAAGGAACATCATCTTTAAACTGCTCTTTTTAAAGAAAAATAGTAAGGGATTTAAAAAAAAAATCACTATAGGCACTAATTACAGATCACAATGGGATGTTCTTTCTTAACTCTCTCTAATACAGCAAGTCTGAATACAGACAGTTTCCATTCCTGAATACAGTTTCTGTTCAGGAAGAATTAATGCAAAAGGGAAGATTATCATCACTTGTTCTAAAAGGCAAACTTGTTAGTACAATATGTAGGACAAAACATAAATATATACCTGCACACAAAACAGCAAGACAGATTTGCTGAAAGGCAACTGAAAATTTCACAGAGCTATCTATTAATTTAAGCTTGAGTAGAGAGAACAAACAGGGCTGTTTTTTATAATAAAATTAGGATGCTCCTTTTTTAATCCAACTTTAAAGTAGCTAGTTATTAAAAAAAGCTTCTTCATGGAATGACTGTGCGTATATATGCAGAAAAGCTATTACAATAACTACAATGAGTTCTACTGCACATGCTACAACTCCTGCCCCCCTACACTTTTCAAAGACAAGCCCACACCTCTGCAGCTACTGCAGATCTGTCTGTAAAGCAAAGCCACACAGATGAGAAAACATTCAGATTTCAAAGATTCATATTCTGAAGTTAGGAAGAACCAGAAAATTAAGGGTACCTTTAAACTCTAGAGCCTGCCCCCTCCCTCCTAAACCCCTTTCTAGTTTTCTTGTTTCTTGTCAGATTGTTCTTCTGACAAGGATGTCTCCTTGAAGTTTCCATCTATTTCCCCTTTTTCGCTTTCACCTTTCCACCCTAGCTTCTCACTCTTGCTTCCAAGCCAGGTGCCATTGGAAATGGTGTTACATAAGTTGCAAGGCAGCATGCTTGCTATGAGACATCCCCACCTGCGCAGTGGGGAGAACCACAGCCAGAATTCAGGCAACTAGGTCATGAGTCTCTGCAAACAAAGCATTTTGCCAGACCACATAGCTTTCTGTTGCTGAAGAACTGAACAGAATTTCTTTTTCCACAGAATTCCAGTATCCTGCTTCAGCACACAGCAGTCTTCATAGTCATGCCACTGAAACAGTTGTATGAATTCTAAAAAATAGGAGGGAAATCCTTTCATCTCTCATTCCAAAATGTTTTAATCATTTTAACCCAAACTTTCCAAATACCACTAGCTGTGGCAGACAGCATCACCAATGACAGAAAACTGCTTGGGGGAAAGGAAGAACTGCACTTTCCACAGCTGAAGTCTTAATTTCTGTGCTTCTACATCACACTCATAACGTGCATCTCATGAAACTCGGAAAGCCAGACTATTTTGAAAGAAGTTTTCCCTGTTTTCTGGTATGCATAAACTATTCATTTCTATGCTCTGCATGGAACAAACAATAAAGTAAGGGTATATTGTTCAGTACAGTACTTGTGGTCTCTCCTACAAGAGATGCTAACATGCAGCTGCAGTAACCTTAGATACTTTTAGTAAGCCCAGTTACCATCTCCAAGTTAACTGCTCACTAGATCACAAGTGGGTGTTCCTCTTCCAAGCACCTTAACAAATTTCACTTGCCTTCACAGGGCATAAAAGATTTTCTGTGGTTTCAGTGATCCACCATTTAGTAAGTACAGCTCCAATGAGACATAACCTCTTGTTTTAGTGATGATTTATTATGTGATTTTCCCACTACCTCTCAGTAATTTTTTTTAGACCACGACTGTGCAGTCAAGAGAAGTATATTTCCTAACACCTCTGTGATGTTTAACCCATTACAGAGGAAGACAGTTACCAGGCAGATTTAAGAAGTGTGTGGAGAAGAGAGTGGAGTGAAGGTACACGCAGTCCAGCTATACTGAAAACTTTCTGTGAAGAGAAATCAGAGATGCTGAAATTTACTCACAGATGCTGCATGTGAATAATGAATAACTGGGCAGTCGTCATGTGAGGAGTGGGGTGAGCTGTATAGGAGCTATAACAAAAACGTTAATAAAAGCATCATCATTCCCCAGCCTGCAGAGATTTAAGACATGTCCACAACTAATTTTCAGACAACATATTAGATGAGCAGTTATCTGTGATTGTTCTTCTGACAAACAGCAGGAAGATATTAGAACTATTTGAACTGTGGCTCATCATCCTTCCTGTTCACCCAAGCATTCCCTACCAGAGGATGGCTCTAAGCATGTTCCTATAACATAAAAGGAGTTTGGAAAGGATTGAGACAATGATTCCTTTGTTTGATCTCTGCATGACTGTAAAAGAACAACAGAAAAATTACTGACAGGTCACATTTTTTCCCCTTCCCTCCTTTTTTTAGCACATCGGATAGGCTATGTAATGTCAGCAAATATGCTCTCTTCTACACATAAAAGTTAAACCATTTTTTGAATCAGATAATATATCACTGGATCTATAACAAGGAAACATTCTAGCTGAACAGTTTGCAATATGTCTGCAACATTTGCAGGAGTGAATGAAGTGAGTAAAAAATTGTTTGACAATTCATAGGAGTTGTTCTTTCATACCTGGACTTGGACATATTCTAAAGATGCAAACCTACCACTCTTCTTTACCATAGAAAATTAAGAAATGGCTACCAACACACATTAGTCTCAATGAAAGAGAATGAAATTATTTGGGGACTTTCTACATATTAAATTTCTTATTTCTGTCTGATTTTACACAGCTACTACATAAGGAGTAACTCACTGCATATGCCACCTTCCACTTGTAATCAAAAACACAAGTGGGGGAAGAAAGGAGAGAGGATGGAACATGTGACCCTTTATTTTATATTTATTACCCTTGCACAAAGAAAACCAACTCACTGATGTGTGCATCCTAAAATACTGCTCTGAACACCTTAAAGAGAAACAGAGGGCTATACCTGCAGACACTATTTCCCTGCTGTGTCTCAGGAAGCTATTAATGCTATCTTACCCAACATCACCTACCCTAAGAAGGTTACTGAGGTCTATAAATTACTTCTTTATAGGAATTACTGGTAATATGTATCTTTGCCCTTTGAAGCCCATAAGAAGCAGAACTTTTACTAAATTGCGCCTTTACTGTTCATTTCCTATTTGGTGCAGGAAGCCTCATAGGCTTTCATTAGTCACAAACTTCTGTTCAACTCATTTCAGATTAGGAAACTCTCTGCTTTTGGTTCAAATCTAGATTTTACACATAACAAGTTTTCAAGTTTATAATTTAGGTTCTACTCTCTGTAATACTAACAAAAATATAGCTGCTGTGTAGTCCTTTTATCACATACATGGTAACTTTGTTGATAGTAACTCTAATACTAAAATTAATTTAGAACATGAATTAACTACAAATGGGACAGCATTAGGGTGATGTATCAATATCTTTGCTTTTATCTCTAAAAACCAATTTTTATGGTTCAGTAACAGATTTACTTAGATACAGAGCATGCACAATACCCTCCATACACAAACTACAAGGCTACTTAGAAAACAACTATAAGAGATTTGGCTTAATTGTACTTTAAGTCAGAAACCTTTAAAATGCTCAGAACTACCTATAAATTTTATTAATTTATATTTAATAATCTGATTCTAATAAAAACGATATAGTAAACATAATTCTGTTAGTGAAACAGGTAAATAGGTTTCTTTGATTTCTAAATTCTCCCATCTGAATTCCTGTAAGATATACAGAGAATAATAAAACAACTGTTATCTTAACATAAGCACAGAGCAAAAGGTGGCAAATAAACTATGTATGCTATCTTGTGTATCAACAGCAGGATTCTAGTTGCTAGTTTTGTTAAAGTGAATGTATAAATAGTACAAACTATTTTCTTATATATTGACCATTTAGAAAGTAAGTACATACAGACAACTTCAATTATGGATTGAAGAATGCATCCAATATTTAGAGTTTATCAGGTTTCAAACCAGCTTTCCAGAGCTTCTACAGATTTTCTTAAATTGCACAGGGCTCAATCCCAGACTGATGGTGTTAAAAGGAGCTTTTTCAATAACCCTAATGTACTGGTAGTATCTGCAAAGGCCCATGGTAATTAAGCAACACAGATATGAGTTTCCTAATTACACACAGCTTCCAGCAGAGCCAAACCTTAAAACTCTCAACAGCAGAATACAGAATATTCCTCTGAGCCTCCAGCTGGCTTTGCTCTCTAGCAGCTTCCGAGACAGCAAAATGTGCTAAAAACATCCTCTACCACTCCATGTTTTCCCTTCCATGTGCCTTCCTTTCAGGAACTGACTACTGAGTGTGCCAAGTAGCCATTTATTGCTGTCATTGGAGATCTTTAAACAAAACAAGAATAACTAAAGTGCATTCAACTCCTTTAAAATTAGTACAGAATTCAAATATTTGGAATTTTTCAGGCTTCAGTTTAAATGAAGGGTTTTTTTTTTTTAAGGGATAGCAGAAAACAAAAAGGACAACTTAGTCAAAACAATGATGAAAATGCAGACACTTCAGAGCAATACAAGCTAGTGAACTGCATAAACCACAACATCATTCTCAAGAAACTACTACAGATGAGCAAATAGAAACCATCATTCAGGTCACCTGGTAAGAACAGGGCTTTAGACAGTACAATTTAGCATTAAACCAAAACACATAACTCACCCTTGAGACATCTTTTTAGCCAAATGACAGATCACATCTGGAGTACTCTACAACCACTTGCTTTTCTTGGGTTCCTCTAACTTCTTCGCTTAACCCGCCTGTAACCCTACTTCACTCCAACACTTACCCTTAAGACTCAACTACCATATCCTTTCTGCACCAGCAGCTCTTTACATAGCCAAATACAGATTCCCTCAGCACTAGTATCAGCCAGGCATGGAACAGCTTCCCTGTGCTAGATGTAAGCAGCAAAACCCCAGGCAGAAGACACAGCTGTCCCTCTGTCAGCTACATCTTCACTCTCACCTTGGGCCTGGCACTGCTCTGTCTCTATCCAGTTCTGGAAGCCAAGTCCCTGCCCGCATCTCTCTGCTTCTCTCACAGCTCTCTTCCCAAGCATTTCCCTTCCTGATCACAGCTCAATAACTTAGGTGAGCCTTTCTTTGCTATCTATAGAGGGTGGGGCAGCACCTGCCACTACTCAGCTGTGGTTTAGGCACATCTGGTCCATCACCCTGTGGTAGGATACTCCACTTTGTGTTGCATAAATCTGAAACCATGCAGGGAAGAGAATTAGTACGTGTTTGCAATGTTTCACCTGACTTTAAAAAAAACCAAAAAAAAACCCAAAAAAAACCCCGACACAACAAAAGAACACCACAAACAAAACAGCTAATGTCACCTAGAGCAAGACAGAAATTAAGTACTTTGGTAAGTCTTGGATGCTATTTTTGTATTGACACAAAAAAAAAAAAAGGAGCAACAGAAGACACTAGAGATCCCTAGATAGCACAAATGAAATCAAAACCTTTTCTTTGTAAATCCTATACACCTCAGATTAACAAAACAGCTAATTCAAGTTGGCATGAACCAGGGATAGATTTGTCTCTGTCCTTTAAAATACAATTCTACAATTAGTCTGGAGAAAAGAAAAGGAGTCTGTCTCTGTTGGCTTTCAACTATTTTGCCGCTAGGAAAAAAAGAGAGTCAGGCTCCCCTGTGACACTCCATAACTCCAACTCCTAACACTGCTAAAGGCTGAAAGATTTAGGAAGATGCATAAGGGAACATAAACAAAACAAAACGCAGAAGTTAAACAGTGAAAGACAGAACATCTTAAAGATGTATAATTGCTGAAGACTCTGTAATACTTTGTACATATCCTACCACTTTCTCTATGTCTTTTTGACAACAGAAAAGCAGAGTGGCAACCTAATGACGGGGTTACGTTAGTCTTAGTATTGATAAACCTCTTTGCAACAAAGAAAGCACCTGTCTGTGGGTTTTCAGCTGTATAAGCCCTGAGGGGACACAGACTTCATAATGTTTGGCTGAATTTTCTTAGGTGACTTTCCCCTTAGTAAAGACATAACTTGCAGACTAATTCAGTAGAGGGAAATAAGAGGAAGAGGGGAGAGGTTCCTGCTTTGTTAGGTACAAACAAAACAAGGGGAGAGGGGGGCAGGGAAATTCTTTCTTCTGCCTTTTTCACCTGCATCAATTTTTGTTCTCACCTAGGGATGCTTGTGCCTGCTTGTGAGAGGCTGCATGGAAAGCCAGGTCAGCTTCAGAGTGTGAGAAATGGGATGCTAAACACACATAAATCTCCAACGAGGATCTCTTAACAACACTGAAGAGAAGGAAGTTGCCTATAGATTTCTTAAGTGTTTGAAGAAACTTGCTGAATATGTGTTATATTAGGAGTGATAATGGGGAAAGATGACCACATTTTCATTATTAAGTTTCTTGTCTGGCGCATGCAGGATATAAGTGCTCCAGGAGCACACCATGAACTTCTGTACAGTCATGGCTTGCCACCAAAGTGCCTAAACACACTGTATTTGTAGAAGACTCCCCAGTTAGCTCAAGAGGAGATAATAGATGATCAGTCCAGGTGGAATTAAAGAAGGCTAATAGGAAGGTGGAGACTTGAATATAGCACCACACAGCAGCTAGAAAGAAGTCAGCAGCACAGGAATGAAGAGGCTAAGGCAGAGCTGCCTGACATGTCCTCATGTAACAATGTTCAGTAACAACAGTCACACTGACAGGCTGCATTTTTAGGAATTTTATTGAAGTTAAAAGCAATGCATCTTAGGAAAACTGACAGAAAAGGAGAGTCAACCACATCTTTTAACTTCCATTTTTCTACTAATTTAAAATAGAGAAATGGAGAAAAAAATGCCTTTGCCTTCGCAGAACAGTATCTCTGAGCAAGACAGACACAAAGCAGTCAGTTGCCTGCCTGACTGCTGTCATCCTGGGGATTGATTTGCTACAGATGACACCCTATCTGGCTGATAGTTGCAGAGAACTGGGGCTTCAGCCACTGCCAGACACCTATGAAATACACACTGTTCTTGAAGGTGTTTTAAGTGCACTGCTGTCATACTTCCCATGCTTGTTAACAAAGTCATGGGTGGCAGAGCGTCTAACTTGAGGGTACAGTGGATCTGTGAGATGGCATATTATGCTTAAAAAGAGCTGATCTCTCATAAGGAACCATAAGACTGTGGACCTTTACAACCTTTAGCTTGAAGACTCCAAGTAAGTTTCAGGCCAGAAGCCAGGTATCACAGTCCCTCTGAGGGTTGTAGATGTTGGATTTATGGTTGCCTTACATCACCACAACAGCCACTAACAGTTGTAAGGTACCGGTGAATTTGGTCTTGATGCGTTATTTAAGGCTGTTATCTCCTAAATCATAGTAAAATGGATCAGGGTAATGGAAATCTTGGAAGTCCCCCTAGCCCCTACCACGCTATCCCCAATTATTTTATATATGTACAAAGAAGTAAATGCCAAAAAAACAGAAGTCACAGAGCAAATTTTCTCCTCCTTTACTACCACCTCATAGTAACTATATCCTGGATAGCCATGTGATTTTTCAGTGTTTGTATGCAACTATAAGTCAGGTTGCATCTACTACTGGGAATGAGGCAGGAAGAGAAGTGAGCATTCAGATATGGAAGAAGCCATCCATTTTAATATTAAAGGCAATTACAGCAAATTTTCTAAGAACAACAATATACAGGACCTTCTGTTCAGGTAGTCTATTGACTTACATCCTGCTTAATAGGTACCACAAATACTTTGCTTAGTGGAGTATGCCCCAGCAGCATCTGATATTTCTGCATTCATCTTATTCACATTTCATTAAGATGATTGCCTAATCTGCCTCTTGCAATAATGGCAGCACATCACACATGACATGGAAGACCAGTCTTTGAAACATAAACAAGGCTGGGGCTTATTTGTTAGTTTCAACTTACCCTTCCTGCATGTAGAGACAATTTAAGGTTAGTTCAATGTAGGCAGGAACTTCTGAGATGTCTGATAATTTTTGGAACTTCCAAGGTTTCTAGCAATAAATGATAAATTATGTTTAATTTATCATTTTAATTTGCCTACAGCAAATGAAACCTTTTAAATATTCTTAAATAACATTTTGTTTCAAGGGTAAGTATCTTGTTATTAATAAAGACATAGAGAAAAACATAACACTGGACAAAAGCTTTATATTTATTCTCAGTAAAGCAGGACTTTGAGGATGGTATAATCTTCCACTTAAATTGCTTCAGCGTCTTTGACAGAAACACATTCATGATTACGTCAACATCAGCACACTTTAATATCAGGACTGAGCCAATCCCATGAGATACAACTCATGGGATTACTCAGATTGCATGCATTTCTCGCACCTGCTTCAAAGTCCACTGTGATTTCATTGGGTTTGGGATCAGACTTTAAATCTTTCATCTCAATTAAGACAACATGTGCAGGAAGCAAACCAAACTGATGTACTTACTTCAATGGCACGCACCACACTCCAACAGATACTGGGCTGAATTTACCAACTCAGTTCCACTCCATGTCCTGTACAACCAACAGAGAGTTAAGACTGTTGATCTTTATCAGCTTGGGCCTGATTTAAAATGATGGCCTAGAGCTGACAGACTCTGCAGAGAAATTGTTACATACACATGTGAGAGTAAATTACTTTAATTTGATGAAGCCACCCTCTTACCTCCTGTTGATGTTGATTTCTTCAATTATGCAGAAGGAATTCTGTTGCCTGCTGATGAAAGATAATATATAGAGCAACAGAAAAAAAAATATCCCATTGGCACAGATTCTCAACTTACTGCATGGTGCTTTACGGTCACAAATCCTATTAGCATTAATCAAAGTAAGATGATGGGCTTTCTAACATGTTTGGTCTGGAAGACAGAACATGCAGAAACCTGAGAATTGGAACTTCACAGAGTGCGGAGAAGGGAGGAGGGTAGGTGAAGACCTCCCCTATATTCCAAAATACTGATCCGCACGGCATGATGAGGGAAGGATTGGAGAGCTCATTTCCTATACTGACTTCCCTAAAGCCCTGCACACTAATAAGCAGCTGTCACCAAGGTGGGTAGAGCAATAAAATCCCAACAGTCAGGCTGAACTGATACAGTCCATTACCTATTGAATCATGCCCATACAGGTCTCTCAGTTGAATGATTACAGCAGTACCAATGGGCTGTGCACTGCAGTGTTGTATTACAGCTGTGGTTCATAAAATTTTACAGTGTATAAGTAAAAAATTAAATGCTACTGAAGACATAAGCATTTCTCTTTCATACCTGTACCAGGCATATCCAATGATGGCTGAGGTTTAAAAGTATACATGATGAATTCCTAGGAAACTGGCCAAAATCTAATACCATATGGCCACATGGATCTCCTGAAAAGATAACCAGCAGAAGTCTTGCCTTTGAGTATTTGCAGCTCATATTACAATTACGTGGCTATCACTGAACTACTGTTTATCCTTATTCTTTATTTTGAAAATACTTCAATGAGCTTATCAGCAGATGAGCCAGAACCAAAATACATGCTTGCTGGCATTTATTTTGAAGCAATCAACTTTAAAAAGAATATTCCAGCCAGAGCTGTATATCTGGAAAACTACACAGTATATCTAATTCTGAATGTGCTAAAATCTAAATGCCTGCCTTATTGATACAATAGATCTTTCCTGAAAACTACACTTTTGTTCAAAAATATTGTATCATTGATTTTTAGAGTTGGTCAAATAGTAGTCTCCAAATACTGATTCTGGTAAATTTGAGTATGCTTTTTTGTTGTGAAACATTCACAGACCATCCCCATTATTTGCACATCTTCTTGAAAATGTATGAAGAAAATTACAAGCAAACAGTCTTATCTGTTGACTATACATAAGCTACTGAGCAGTGGTATTTTCCACTTGATATGCATGCCTCAAAATTAGTTCTGTGATTAATCTGCCTGCTAAAATAAGTACACCATATCAAAATAACCAGATTTGTTCAATTTCTTCTCTTTACTCTTGAGACTTTTTTTTGAAAGATCAAGCATGGTCAAATAATATTTCATCTTTACCCCTGTTGTGGTATTTATGCTTTCCTACCCTTGGGCAGCAATGCTAGGCCAGCTTTGTAAAATGAACTCCAGCCTATACAGATATTTGCTCGTCACGGAAAATCCCAGACCAGATTTCCTGCCAGCATAAGTGAGCTTAACCTAACAATTTTCACTCATTTACATCAGCAGATAATTGGGGCTATGGCATGCACAAAGATATGAATGTACACTTAAAACTGATTTCTGGAAGTGTTCCCATTTAGAACATTTACCAAATGTTGATATCCCACTGAAATTTCTGAAATCCAGTGAGATTTAAGCACCTGCTTTAATCAACTGATCCTTTGAACAACAAGCAATTCATCGACAGATTTTGATTATAATAATTTTTTTTAAAAAAAATGTGGCCTTATACCAGTAAGAAATAGTGATATTAAGAAATTAATTTTCTGTTGTTGTAGCTACATAAATGTAAAGGAAGAGCTGGGCAATAAGAAATCATACTCCTGAAAATCAAACAAGCATCTACTCTTGTATCAATCCTGTCCCTAGGCTGTAATACCCAGATATGGATATAACAATTGAATTATTATGATCAAACATTTTCTAACTGCCACAAAACTTACTGGGAATAGAGGGATCAGTTCTCGCATCACCTAGATATGCTTTCCTCATTTCATTAAAAGAGCTGTACTCGAAAGCCACAGTCTGCAGAGATTTCAGAATATGCTGTAAGCAACCAAGCTGTGTGAACTAACTCTTACAAAGAGACAAACTCTGTGGCTACGACTTTAGTCAATTGTTTTGTGTGTTTAAGAGACCCTGATACAGCTTTTTGGCAGTTTTGGCAGGATGTGACACTCACACCTTCCTCAAGTCTATCGATACACTGCTGGAAATAGCAGTCCTGTTTGTCCCCAAGTTTTCAAACTATGGGAATTGCTGACTACATTCATTAAAGTTGCTCTGCACACAAAAGCAGATATTCACTCCAAAGTAAGTTGTGTTCATCGCTCCTAGACCGCACATATTTATTACTAGTGTCTTCTCAGTACATTACTCATATGTCCTTATGCAATTTTACTGCCTGTCTCACACCAGTTCAGGGCAGAAGCGCTACTGACAATCTAATTCTGCTTGAACTGGTATCAGTTGTGGAAATTCGGCATTAGTCTATTATTGATTCTATATGACAGTCAGGCTGTAATTGTCTAGAAACTGTTTCAGGCTGTAATTGTCTAGAAACTGTTTCAGAAACTACTTCCCATTAAAAAATTTAAAAGCTGTAGCCACTTACAACTGAGCTGTTTGTTTCTGCTTTTGTAATGCTCTATTTAAACTTAGTAAATGGTACACACATCAAAAAAAGGAATAAATTATAAAAGTTGACGAATAAATATATAACGAAGGATTGTTAAGTAAGAAAAACACCTTATTCAATGCAGCAATCACCAATGAAATAGTTTAAATAAAAAGACACAGACTTTGTATCTCTGGATGTAAAGAATTCAGGGAATTTTACTAGCACTTATTGGACCTTAAGACGTTTGGAGGCCTCTATTATATAAACATCCATGTCTCTGAACAGGTATACCACTGCTTGTTTCAACAGAAAACACTGGGACAAAATTAGGGACAGAGTGACTAGTGGCTCGAGGGCACTTGTGGTGGGACGATGAAGCAGTGCAAGTTCTGAGGCTGCAGAAACTGACTCCCAGTGTGAATTCCCCAAAGAAAATTACATGATTTTTAAACAAAAGCAAGGTTTCTTTATAATATCAACCAGAATATTTAGATTTCAAATACAGAAAACAGTGAGCAACAGAAACAGAGGTAGTTTAAACCTAGCTCTCTCTTCAGATGCTTGCATCCATGCAGACAGGTCCTTGCTTTCACAACTGCTTTCAGTCACTCAGATTTTCTGGACTTCAGCAAACTCTAACCAGTCTCCTCTGCTTCCAGTGAAGCCACAGCTAAAGTCATATGGAAAGAAAGCAGTTCAACAGGTTCCAGCACGCTGTTCTCACACAAGTAGTCCTGACTAGACTGAAACAAAAATAAACAGGAAAAAGCACATTTGAATCAGGCTGACAGTAGTCGGCTAGGACTAAACTGTCTATGTAAGTGCAGAAACACCAAACAGCTCTGTTTCCAGAGAAATCCCTTCAAGGACAGTTCTAATGCTAATTAACTTTATCAGTAGTGACCTTACTTTCTTCTGGATCACTGATAACAAAGCTGACAAAGGAGAAAGATTGGGAATAAATAGCGAGAAGGTGAAGACAAGATTCACAGTAACTGAGATTGCTTTGTAAACTGGGACACCGCCAAAGGGTATGTACAGTAAACATCAGGTTAAATATCTGGGTACTAAGAGAGAAAGCCTTTCACAAGGCTGCCTTTAGTTTAAGAGACTAGCACAAACTTGATTTCTACAGCTAGCAGAGGAATATACTTCCACCAAGGAGGATTCAGAGTAACTGCTCAGCCTACCTAAAGTTAAATTGACTTATGCTGCCTCTTACAGTTACAAATATATGCTAAACTGTTACTCATATTTGCAATCTATACTTGATGGTTCTCATGCACTACTTCCTATATAATCCTACATATACAAGCATTCTGAAAGAGTCGGAATTAAATGCTAGGTGAATTGGCATAAAGCCTTCAAGGAGGATAATGAAAAATTGGAGGAGGTTCAGAGTGCCATGAAAAGAAACATACATTAAAAAGATGAGGATAGGTTAATTCAATTTATTTTGTTTTTCAAAGAGAAAGTTAGAAGCAGAGATGATTATGGTAACTTTTATGTTACTATTACCTAATCTAGCACACTCCTCTTCAGTCTAAAAGACAAAAGGATGAACAATGTCCAAGGCTTTGAGTTCAAACCAGATAAAAGTAGATGAGAAATAAGGCTCAAATCTCAAGCTGCAAGCACAATCGATGACAACAAATTACTGTTTAAACCAGCTTCTCTTTCATTGCAAATCTTTTAATCAATATCAGGTTTTTCAGGTTTTGAGGGGGTTCTGTTCTTTTTTGTTGTTTGGGGTTTTTTTTAAAGATCACCTAATTTTGCCACAGTTCCTAGGCTCAGAGCAAGCCATGAGATTTCTATGACTTCAGCTGCTAAGGTACACATAAAGTCAGACCAGCTGGTTTTGGGAAACTTAGAATTTATAAACCTACCAAATCCACTGTCTGTGTATTCTGTTTATGGTGACAGACCCCCAGGCAAGATCAGAGACACATCTGGTAATCTACATAAACTTTGGAAAGAAAGTCCCTGTCTCAGACAATTCACAGTCTCCACAGACAAAACAGGTTTCATGTTGCAGGGAGGAGGAAGATGCACAAAGAGGAGAGATGACTTTGACTAAGGCAAGTCCCAGCTTTCCCAAAGACAGTCTGCCCCAAAATATGAATCAATTAACTGGTAACACTGGTGTCATATTAACTCTTATTTTATCAGAACTAATTAGACAACCTTAGGTTGTGGTTGACTGAATCAATGCTGTGCAAGGACAACAGAACCTTCAATGTCCCTTTTGTATTAAAGCTTTTATTATACAGCAAAGAAGAAAAGAAACCAACACATGCTACATACAGCACACACACAGAAAGAACTCCCTTCAACTCAGCTTTTTGGTCTATGTGTAGTAGATTAAATTTTCCCAAATGCTCATATTGCAACAGCTATTGTTTACAGACATCACCTTCCTGAAGCTTTCCCAGAATTCACCTGACAATGCTGAAATATGCTACATGCATCCACTTTACTGTCTGGACAATTAAAAATAAAAAACAACAAAAAACCCCACACACCTTTTAATAGAGGTCGACAATTTTTGAGCCTTGGTTTGGAAAACCCATGTCCAATATTTTAAAAAGTAGAATTAATTGAACATAAAGTATTGTTTTAGAAGTATCTTTTTACCTATAATCCTGAACTGTCAAAAGTCTTATCTCCACTCTTCTGCAGGGACCAGAATAGTATGCAAATATCATTTGAGATATCCCATTGCATCAGGATGTAAAAGGACAGTGGATCAATTGTCTTTTAGGCCAATAGCCTACATATTTCCTACTCTTGAGTCAAGAGTAGAAATTAATGATTTATTTCTCTTCCAAAACATTTATTTTCACAGTCAAGGAAATAAGATTTGTGGTGCCAAAATCTCAATAGCATAGTATAAATATATTTATATGTTCTTGTAATTATATTTATACTCTACCTGAGGGATTCCAACTCTGCAAATAAATCTTGTTATTTTCTACACTATGCAAATAAACATTCTATAGTAGAAATAAATCATTTGTCCCAGTACAGACTCCTTTTCCTCAAAAGCAGTAAATTATTCTATCGATACCAATGGTGTGTCAGCCAGCAATGGTCAAGTCCCACCAAACCGTGTCAAGTTGTAGCTTCCTGTTAGCTGATTATCATAGCTTACTGCAGGGGGAAAGAACAGGAAAAAGAAAAAGCACTCAGTGAGCAGTGGGACTGGTGAGCTGTGTGTACGCTCATAACAGCAGTCTGCTGGGACATGTGCAGGGAATTGCCAACGTTGTGCATTGCAGCTTAAGAACCCTGCAGCTGACTCAGCCCAGGCTGGATTTTGTCCATTGCACAGTGCAAATTCATCCCTGCTCCTGAAGGAACAAGACGTAGAGCATCATATCTGCAGTTAAATAGAGGAGGGGTTAGAAGACAGTTTACCCGAGTTTGGGGGCAAACAAGTTTGAGAAGTGTTGATTTTCTGCCACACAGTATTAATCTTAATAAATTCAGCAAGGCAACTCTCAATTTAAACATATATAACTGTGAGGTGAATTAATCCTGAGTTTAATTTAGTTTACCTTCTTTAGTGGCATCACTTCAATAACATCCAGGCATCCTGCATTATTTAATTGCATTTATCCTCACAACAGGCTTGCAAAGAGGAAAACACTATTATCACTGTTTGACAAGTGGGGAGCTGAAGCCCAGAGAAACTAAATGACCTATTCAAGGTCACAGAGAAGTCTGTTTCAGCATAAACACTAAATCCCAGATTTGCTGAGTCCTTTGACAGCACAATCCACTAGGACTACCTGCTTGCTGGTACTGGCGATTCTTCCTGAAAGGACAAATAGTATTTGCCTTATAATTGCCATAAACTACTTCTTTGTAGTCAAAAGAACTTAGGCAAATGGGACAAATAAAAAATAAACTAGGAAAAAGAATTTGACCTGAGATATTCTACATAGGACTATAAATACAAACTAAAATGAAACCACTTTTCTACTTCATAAAGGCAGTATTCTCTTCTTTCAAAATAAAAACTTCCCAATGACAGCAGTGCAGCATAAACAAAGAGATAAAACACAGCATGCCTCATATACTGAAGAAAAAGGATTTCCTCCCTTTCCTTTTTTTCTCTACACATATTTCATCTTCCCCTTCCTTGCTTCTCCCTTTCATTAAGGAAGATAAGTCATAGCAATGAAGTTACAGACACCTGTTTCCCAGTTAATTGTTAGGAAAGGCATTTTTACCATTTCCCTAAGGATGGTACAGCTCAGACTAAAAATATTTCATGTTCAAATAGGTAAGCCTAGCTCTAGAGCTGCTGGGACATGCTTTGCTCAGAGCTAACCTGTCTTCAGAAGGATCTCTGTTCACAAAGTAGCATGGACTCAAGGGAGGATTCTGGGAGACACTTGGATTACACATTTTAGGAAAAATAATGTGAATAGCAAAGAAGGTAATTGAAAAGGTAACCAGGTGCGTGTCTCAGGGAAGGCAAACACATACAGAGGTAAGTTAATTTACTGAAAGGTCAGAACAGAATCAGACTTTTGCTCTCATTGTGCAAGCACAAGGAGAGCAGACACCAGGAGAAACATACAATGCCAAGCAAATAACTAGCATGATAACTACTGTAAAGAACTGGCAACTTGTACAGAAATGGCTGCAAAGGGAGCATGGAGGGCAAAGGGGATATGTGCGTTAGTGAATGAATCAGCAATTTGAACTGAGGAACTAGAGACTACATGCTAGTTTGCCAATGTCCATGAAGCTATTCTGAACACATTGTTTCCCTCCCACCCTTCGATTTCCCTACTTGTAAAAGTCAGCACAATTATTATCAAAATAATAACATGGCATGGCTGTGGAGCACTTGGATTTCTGCTAGCAAAAAAGGCAAATATTATTATTTATGAAGGAGTATCTCTAGGCATCTTAAATTTCACTCTAATGGCAGAGAAAAAAAAAAATCTGTTGAAAAATAAGAAAGCTAGTGACTCCCCCTTCAATGCTGCATGATTAGTGTTTCTGCTCTCTAAGACACTTGCATATCCCAACACCGCAATGTCAGCGTGCTTTTGCTGCAGCACCAGACGTTGGTTTTATACAGCCCATCCCTCAGAAGGGAGTTTCTGAGCACTGTCCCCAGAGCAGAGCAGGTGCAGCTTGAAAACTAGCTTGAGATCCCTGCTTCACCCCAGGTTCATCATAAACTGGCAAGGCTACAACCACAACCCAAGCTCACTCAGCCAACTGCCTTTTGACAAATGGCCTCTTCAAGGCAACTGGCAGCTGATACTGCTTAGCATTTTGGGACTGCTCTAATCAATAAGGCAATTGGTCAAAGAATTTGCCCTAGGGTCAGAAAGTTGCAGCCTGTTCTCCAACATCCCCAGCGGTGGTCAGGATACAATGGAAAACCGTATCTTACTGAGTAACATGTATTTTTCTGAAGCCATTTCAGACTGCTGTAACACAGAGGTCATTTATGAAATTGCCTGATTCATTCAAAGGAGAGAACACTCACTTTAACAAGATTAGGGAAAAGGTCTGACAGTTTATATGTTTTTACTATGATATTCTAAATATCAAATGATGTTCTATAGTTTAAGAGTACCTTACACAGTGACAACTCATCTGCAACAGCTCTAGTCAGTTCTCCTTAATAATTTTTCAATGCCTAACCACTTTTAGTGCAATTGTGCAAACCTTCCCTACCAGCTCTTCTGATCTCAGTAGCATCCTTCACCTAAGTAGGGTCCACAAATACTGCATCTTCATATGGACTAGAATGGGTGACTTACTGTGCACTATGGGCCATCTAAAACCAACTAAAACAGAGGTATTGCCTGCCCCACCTTATGAACTTGGTCAGTAACGACCAAGGCTTTTTGATTTTCAAATGTACAAAAGTTTTCCATTGCAGGTATGAAACCAGAACAGTGGATTTATACTTTCTGTTTAAAAAACAAATCTGCCTAATTTGCTATACCCCTTTCATGAATGGCTTTGAAATAGCTCACAGAATTGAGGAATCCATAAATAACAGACTTAAAAATTAAGAAATCTTAAAACACACCCCCACAGTATGTAGATTAGCTTTATTAGAAGAGTGGAGCAAATAATCTTTCCCAAGGTCATTGCTACAAATTAAACTTGCAATTTGATAGAACAATTAAACTCCCCAAGGGAAGAATATAAATCTCTCCAGTATACGGGACATCCATGTTAGCTCATTTCACACTGCATATTTTCATTAGCTGGCACGGTGGAATGTGCTCCCTGTCTCCATATGTTCTAATTTTCAAACTGTCTGCAGATTTATACAACTTTGGCAGGTTAGTGATTCAGACCCAAATTTGGCAAATCTTTCCCCTGACGTGACATCTTGGTGTCAATTCTTCTTCATTGCTTTTGCCAGCACTTCCCTCTGGGGCCAGCAGAAGACCACGCTGCTGTTGCATAACACTGTGGGATGCGATTTTTACCTTAAATTGTGCAGAAACCAGTTCATGCATAGGTGCGAATACTACAGGTATTACTGCATTCATCTTTGTGCTGAGCTTTAAGCTTCTCTTGTTGCAGTACGCACACTATTTATGCTCACTGAGCTTTCCTTTTGAATCAAGAGGTGAAACCTTATGATAGAGGTTGCTCATGTATGTCATCTTTTGTGAAAGAAAACATAACATTTACTTTCTGTATTGGAGCAATGCACTTGGGAAACTGCCGTCACGCTCTTTAAATATGAAATTCATTTTGCCCAAAATTTCCAGATCCTGCTGGAAGGATAAGTGAAGTGTGTCTCAAAAAAAAAAAACCAAAACCAACACACAAACAACACGAAGTAGCAAATGCTGCCTAATAAGAAAAACAGCTGAGCAGCTAAAATGATACAGAAAACCTTTTCTTTCTAAGCCTGAAGAGAATGCAAAAGAATTGAAAGAGCAGGCAATAATAAATGTTTTGTGATCTAATTTTTATGAATCAAAATTATGATCCATAAAGTACATTTGAGGGAAAAAAGAGGGACAACAATATAGATGCCAGGTCATAGTATATTTCACTTTAAACTTGGTAATCCAGACCGAAAACAGGTAGCTACATTTAATTTTAAACTAATTCATAGAATAACACTCCATTTAACAGACAGTAATGGCCAAGCTTGATTAGCCTGTGGGTCAATCAGGGAAGAGGAAGCTCAGCTGTCAGTCAACAGAATACATGAGACACCCAACCAGAAGGGACCATGCAGAAAGGCCAGCACTGATGCATGGATTGGTCACCATCAGGAGTTAACCATGGTCCCAGAGCTGAAAGCCACTCAACAGCGCCTTGTCAAGAATTGGCCACTGAAACTTTGTTGGAAATCTGACTAGAGCAAAAACGGTGCCCATTTCTACTTTGCTTTGAAATCACATATTTTTGAAAAGGGGAAGTAAAAAAATCTTGCCAGCACTACCTTTCATGCCAGATGTACCTTACTAGCTTGCAACATGAAGTGAATTTGTAAAAATATATCCCTTTGTGAGTTATGAGAGAAATAGTTGGAACTCATTTATGTTTCGTTGTTGCTGTTTGTTGGCTGGGGGCAGACGGGGAGAAGTATCATATTTTATCCCTTGAAAGACTTGAGCATCTTTGATCCATTCCTGTGTAATACAGTTTTCCAGTAAATTAGGACTGCATGGCGCAGGATGCAGGATCAGTTTCACAAGAAAATCTAGGAACATATTGGCAGTCTTAAAAAGCAATGCTGCATTAGAAGAGTCTGGTACTAAAGAAACAAAAAAGCGTTTCCAAAACCCCACAATATCACATGGGGTTTAGAAACTTCTGAAGGGAGGGACTGGCACATCTCTCTTTCAGTAGCACTGATGTTTCCTCACCCGAGTACCAGGGAAACAGCATCCAGGACAGTGAGCTTACTCCTTGCAAGGGTTCTCTTCAATTCTGATACTTCCTCTGCTAAATTCAGGAGAAAGCTGGATTAATCTAACCATCAATTCCATACATAACTGATGCCACAGCTTCTCTTCACATATAATCTGGATGCCCTCAATCATCCTGAAGCTAAGGGAAGGGAACTTGTACCCTCCCAGGGTCTTCCAGTAGCCAGCCTCAGCAACTTGCAGCACAGGACACTGGTTGGCAGTATGGGTTTTCAGTTACTTCACCTAATGTTTTTATGTTGAGGCAGGGATTCTTGTTCCTCCAAGCTCTTCACTGCTAACATTAGTTTGATGTCAATATTCATCATGTGCTCCATATATAACCTTCCCAATGCAATTCTCCAATTGTTATTTAGACAGGCAAAAGGAGGGAGAAAAAAAAACAGAAAAGAAGGCAGAAAAGTAAGTAACAAAACACAACAATCTGGCTGGCACCTTATCAATGCCTCCTTCAAGTAGCCAAATGCATGTCTCAATAAATCTCCTCCATTCTGGAGTACAGTATTTTTCAGCCTTATTATTTCCAATATTTTGCCTGTCATTTCTGAATGGTTTCTCAGAAATAAAAGCTTGTCCTTGAGAAGCAAGAAAAAGTT
The DNA here is from genome assembly GCF_047716275.1 of Strix uralensis. NCBI lineage: Eukaryota > Metazoa > Chordata > Aves > Strigiformes > Strigidae > Strix > Strix uralensis. The sequence goes on along the minus strand of NC_133973.1, from coordinate 16,269,616 downwards.
ACTATATTTTCAGTCTGAATCACCTCGTAATATAAGCACTGAAATACTAGGAATAATGTAAACTCTACAGTAAAATACAATGATATAGTATACCTAGAAATACCTCAGCTTAATAGGTGTTGTGCCATTAACAGTGGATTTTATGGAAGCTAGTAGATGTAAATCTGTCAGGTAGACAAAGATTTACAGTAATATCCCCTGCAGTGGACGATTTTCATCACATTTAGGACTGTCAGGCAACTAGTGTGTTTTCTTCAGTCCCTTTAGGCATGAAGGCCCCTTCATTTTATTTAAAGGCTGGTACCTTCACCTTCAGTCATTCTGCACTGACGAACAAAGCTCTCTAATGCCCTGTCCCTTTTCATAGATATAACCCAGAGCTCAGGTGACTTTGCACATTCACACCGCTCCTTCCCAGAGAAGAGCCTTATCGTATGTGGTGGACATCAGACAGGCAAGACCCAAATCCATGGCATATGCATTTACAAGGTTCAGGCAATGTTTACAGTACAGCGTCTGCATATTCCCAGGGAGCAGAGTGAACAAGCTCTCCTTTTCTCTCAGGCACCTCCCAGGGGGACAGTGTTGGGGTAAGGGGGCTGAAAAACTTTTAGGCAGCCAAGAAATGAGTCTGGAAAGTATGTATCCACATGGGATGAGTCACTAGCAGTGAGAAAGATACAGGGAACACACAGATTCAAGGCTTGCATGAAACAAAAGTTCTGAATTTGAATTAGACATAGGGGGTTTTTTGTATTTTTTTTTTTTATGGAAAGAACTAAGCAGGGAAGATTCTGTATTTTAATAAATTACAGGATAAAAATGAGGGAATATCAAAGAAGAAAATGTTATAATTTACATATTCTTTCCTGTGCCAGATTATTTATAGTAGATCTCAGATCTTGTTATGTCATATGGATATTCTTAAACTAGACCATTGTTGAGCTTTGTCTGTTTAGCGCTATTTTGGATAAGTGTGTATAGCCTGTGCCTTGCTATAGACCACAGTCTCATATTTTGACTTTTGTCTTACAGTGACAAGATTTCCTGTCATGCAATTTCTTCTCTGCATTACTGTTTCGGTAGTAACATTTGTTCCCCTACCTAGCACATAATTTTATAAAACAAAACACAAAAATAAACCAAAAAAAGAATGGTGAGACCTTATGGCAGCCTTCCAGTACCTAAGGGGGGCCTACAAGAAAGCTGGAAAGGGACTTATTACAAGGGGTAAGGGCTTTAAACTGAAAGCCGGTAGATTTAGATTAGATTTAAGGAAGAAGTTCTTCACTGCTGCAAAGCTTTTGCCTTAACAAAGGGGGCTGGAAGGTGGCCTTTGCTTTGAATGGACAGCTACCAACAGCTGAGTGGATCAACCCGTGATGTAAATGTTTCTCTCTGAGTTCATTAAAAGAGTGTGAATGTCTCTCCAGTCAGCCAGACCAGCGGGGAGGAGGCAGTGAATACCTGGGTCAGCCCAACACAAAGTATAAAAATCAGATAACTAGCGAAAGTATTTTGAAGAGAGCAAGGGGCTTGAGCTGGCCTCAACCTACATGTGCCTCCCCAGTGCCTGGGGTGCCCCATATCCTGACAGTGAGCATATTACAGGGACCAGTACAGGGATCTGTGAGGAACAGTCCTGCAAGCAACAAGGAGAGAGAAGTCAGAGGGGAGGAGATGCTCCAGTGCCTGGGTACAGATCCCCATATAGTCCCTGGAGAGACCACCCTGGAGCAGGAACCCACACAGCAGCCATGGAGGACCCCACACGGGAACAGATGGATGTGCCCTGAAGGAGCTGTGGGGAGCCCATGCCAGAGCAGAGGGCAGAGAGGGGCTGTTATGGACTGACCACAACCCCCATTCTCCATCCCCTGCAACACTTGAGGGGAGGAGGTAGAGAGGTCTGGAACAAAGGCATGAAGTTGAAAGGGCAGAGGTTGATGTGGTTTATGTTTGTCTTTGTTTCTCAGCATCCAAATCTGTTTTTAACTGACAACAAAATAAATTAATCTTCCCCAAGTTGAGTCTGTTTTGCCTGTGACATGTTTCTTCTTAAGTGATCTCCCTATCTTTATCTCAACACACAAGCTTTTTAATCTTATTTTCTTCCCCTATCCTGTTCAGGAGGGGGAATGAGAAAGAAACTGAGTGGACAGCTGATAGCCATCCACAGTCAACCCACCCCAAAGGGTTTGGGCCATGTCTGCAATAAAGACAATTCCTTAAATGTTTCCTTAAATATGCAGGACTCCAAAGCGAGTATGGAAAAAAAAAAAAAAAAAAAACACACGACACATTTAAAAGAAAAAAAAAAAGTGGTGCCATTTCTGAGAACAATGATCAGCTTCATACTTTAACACTCATTCTGTTCCTTTCTTCAGGAACTGGCCCACGACTGCTATAAAGCTGGTCTTCATCACAGCCATAAACAGAGGTAGCTGGGGCCCTACCATTTTAAACTTGGTTTTATGGGAGGAGAAATTGATGAAAGACAAAAACCACTATTGAAAGGTTTAATTCTTTCTGTTGTGGCACACCTTTTACCCAAGTATCCGTATAAACACATCTGAATTATGGAAGCTTTCTCAAGCACAGTGAGAGACGCTTTTACTGTGATGAAAAAGTTTCCCAGGAATCAAACTACAAAGTACACCATAGTTTTAATTATATCTCACTATTTCTACTCTCTTAACTGTCATCAGTGCTACAAGAGCACAATTATATGATACACCATAGGCAACCTAACTATTCGATACTCACAGTGCATATTCCAAAAGATGAAGACCTCTGGCAATCACTGCTAAACAGAGTCTAACTGTGTTAATAACTGAGGTAAAACATCTTTGTACCACAACACTCCAAATGCAGGAAATCTTGAGCCAACAAACTCCTCAAATGCTGAGCAATTACAGGCTTAAATCTACTTCCGATCAAGAACTTCAAAAGCACCTGATATCCAAAAGGAAGCCTGCCATGTACTTCCTGCAGAGAACCCCTTATCTTCTTCAGTTCTAATTAATCTTTCAAGCTGCTTCATTTCCAGCTGGAAGAAATAATATCAGCAAAATACCTGCACCTTATAGGCTTATTCACAAAATAGCATTTTCTCAAACCAGTCAGCATCACTGCCATTCCTACAAACTCAGAGTTTTGGCACAAAAGTCCATAAATTATTCTCTAGCAACACATCCTAAATAATGCTTACCAATTACCAGTGAAACATATAGTACATTCAGTTGCATCATGTGGTACTGAAACTAATAACTATGCAATTTCCATGTTAAAACTATCTGCAAGGTAAATTCAAATACATGGAAGCAGTAGCATTTAAAGTAAATTAAAATACTTTGCAGTTTTACTTTTCACCACACTCTAAAGTGTGTTCCATTTAAAGGCTTTTTCTCAATTAAAAGTTTCACCATTTAAAATCCTGCTTTGACCACAGCCTGTCAGGCATCTCTTGTCACCTTCACAGTGTTTCAGTGGTATTAAGCTAGGCCTTACAGATTGCATGACCAGAAGAGTTCATTATAATCTTACTTTCTGCAGAAGATGGCTGCATTTAAAGACAACAAATGATGACAGCTCTGCCACATCCCTAGATGAGTAGCTCCAGTAGTTAACTACATTTACAATTAAAAGGCTGTTCTTTATTTTGATTTTTCTAACTGTCCTAATTACATTGCTAGAATCCTATAATGTCTTTGTCATCCAACAGGTCTCCAGAGAAGGGCAGCTTCCTTTTATAGCATCACCAGCTTGGCTTCCTCTTCCTTCCCTGAAAATAGTTTTATGAAAATGTTCACAATGGGAAATGGGGCCTTCTGACACCTTCACTTTTGAAGGTACAGCGGCTCAGGAAGATTTAGTCCCCCTTCCACTAGTTTGCATGTTTATTTTGTTCCATATATACCAAGTAACAATTATTCAATTAATACTTTGTTAAATACATTCACAATTATACACACGCACAAATTAGATTGATTCTCTAACCTTGACAGCCTTCTATTTGTATTTAAAACCCATTTGAACAAATAGTTTGCAATTCCTGTTGCAACTTGGGAGGAATTGGCAAATAAACATTTCCCCATTTTTCTTGCTTCAGGAACACAATTCCAAATGCAGCATCAGATGTCCTAGAAAGTAACTGTATAGCATTTATTTGAGACTTCCTAGAGTAGTGGGACTAATTACAGAAGGATGAATTTTTTGACACATGCTTATATGACAGAGCTAATCAGGGTTACTTACCCAAAACAATGAAAAAATATATGGCTACTCAAAAACAATCACACAAACATGGATATTCCATAACCATTATTCACATTCTATGTTCATTCTTCAGCATTTTTTCCTGGGATGCTGTTTAAAGCCTCCTGAGATGGAATATTTTTGCAGTTTGGGCAATTTTAGTTCTAGGAGAACACAAAAATATGAATAAGACCATCCAGTAACTAAAAACTTTGCTTAGAGCTTTTTGAAATAAAATCATATCAGAAACAAAGCAAAGATAGGACACTTCAACTGTAAAGGAAACTGTTTGCAAGGGCTTTAGAGAAATCCTCCGTAGATAGAATTACAGTAATATTCTCCATATAGTGCCAGAAATCCACTTTTTTTTTTTCTTTCCATAACAGCACCACTGAAATCAGCAGATACATCCATAATTAAGGTGCAGATCCAAGAGTAAGCCACAGTGGGATGAACTGGAAGTCAGCATTTTCTGAACTATATGTGTATATATTATTATTTTTCCACATTTTTAAAA